>NC_143069.1:7398125-7702916 GCF_052426305.1 Pelodiscus sinensis
CAGCTCTCGTGCAAGAAGCCTGCAGTGTAGGGCAGGGAGCAGCCTATGAGGGAGGGGGAGGGACCCCTAGTAATGGCTCAAACTTCCCAGGGGGGTGGCCAGAGGCAGGACATTTGCCTGGCAGGGTGGGGGGGGGGGGCGGTGACCTCACAGGGGCTTTGGGCAGCCCTCAGCATATAAGGCAAAGGGCAGGTGGGGAGGTGGTGACCTCACAGAGGGACCCACATCTCAGGCTGATAAAAGCGGGGGGCGGGCCCAGGGGACTTTGGAGACCCCCGGTTGCTTTAGCTCTGGTGCGTCTCCTCCTCACGGTTCCTTCGCGTTCTGTGAGTTCCACATCCCGACACCTTTGTGACGAAGGTAAGAGCCCCCAGGGGTTGGATCCCGCCCGGGGCCGGCTGGGTTCCAGGCAGGCCCAGCCCTCGGTCAAGGGCCAGAAGGTGATTCCTCACCTGGGCTGCGTCCTTAGCGCCACTGGGGCTTTCTCCTGGTTGGTTTCCCTTTTCCTCCATCCCCCCACATTTCTGCTCTGTTCTTGCCTCCTCTGTGACCTTCCCTTGCTGCCTCCCCCAGCTTGGGACCCAACAGACTAGCTGAAGGATGGGGGGTGGTTTGCAGGAGCCGTGGGGTGGGGGATGCAGCCCCCATTGTGGGGACTGGGGAGGTGGGGCTGGAACAAGTCTATGCCAGTGTCTTTGGGGAGAACGCTCCACCCCCCACACCTTAGATTCTCCCCTGATTGGCCAAGAAGGGGCTGTTGATGGGCAGGAGACTCGTGGAATGAGGAGTAACGGTAGTTTGAACTAGGAAGCCTAGTTCGAACTACCTAGTTCGTGCCCCGTGTAGCCGCGCTGCACGGGGTTCGAACGAGCGGGGTTTTAAAAATGGCGGCTCCCCGCTTATGCAAATGAAGCCCGGGAAATTCAAATCCCGGGCTTCATTTGCAAGTGCGGTATGCCTACATTACCCTCCTAGTTCGAACTAGCGGGGTAGTGTAGACATACCCTCAGGTCCTTGCAGTGCCTGTGCAAGACCGAACCGATAAGCAAGGGGCCATTTGGGGGCTGGGGGCAGTCGCTCTGGGGAGCTGGAACCCCTGGATTTCATTCATCAGGCTGCGCCCCAAGCTCCCCTTTGCTCCCCTCATTTGCAGCATGGCCAAACGTTTTCGGCTGTGGTTCAAGAAAGCCCTGAAGATGGCCCCAGGGCCGGTGGGGAGCAGCTTCTCCGTCCCCGCGGGCGGGGAAGCTGGATCCCACCAGCTCGGGGCGACTCGCCCACCGGCCAGGCCCCCCCGGACCTGGCTCCAGAGGCGGCTGGGCAGGCGGGACCCAGCCCAGCGGGGGAGCCGGGTAGGGTGGCTCCGGGGCCTCCTCTGTGGAGAGAAACACCTGCCCCGGGAGCCCAGCCCCCATTACCACCAGGGGGCATCGCCCTGCCCGGCCCCCGGGGACCTGCCAGTCTCCGGGAGCTCCCAGCCCGTCGCTCCCCGCACCAGCCCCTGCAGCTGTGGGTCCAGGTCCGTCAGCAGCAGCGCCTGGGCCTCCAGCTGCAGCCGGGCCACCTCCTGCAGCCGCTCAGACCCAGGTGAGGGGCCGTGAACACGCTGGGCCCAGGGGCTCACCCAGTACCCGGGGGGGGGGGCGGGGAGGGGCAGCCCCAGTGTCTGCCCCGCAGCCAGGGCAATGGATGGGGGGGGGCTGCTTGGCTCTCTTCTTCCTGGTGGGGGCTCTGCTGAGGGCGTTGGCAGATGTGAGGGTGGAAGGGGGATGGGTCCCTGCGAGGGGCGTGTGGGGCCCAACCTGCCCTGGGTCCCTGACATGGGGGCGCGTGACCCCTGCTGGCCGCTGGAGTCACCCTGGTCCCTTCCCTCCCGCACAGAGCTCCCCTGCGCCTCGGCGGAGCTCTGCCAGGAGCGGATGGACTCCCGGGTGGAGGAAGGGGCCATCTATGACATCGAAGAGCAGCTCCACACCCGGGACACGGTAGGAACCTTCTCCACACTGGGGGGACCCGAGATTGTCCGGCCCCTTCCCAGCACGTCCCCCCCCCTCCGGGAGGGGCTTGTCCCTGGGGATCCCCCTGGAGCCCCTTCTCCTGCATGACCTGGACCCCCCAAGCTGGGGGCTCTTGTCATGCACCAGCTGGGCCCCCACAAGCCTGAGGCAGCAGTTGGGGGGGGAGTGTGGGTGCTTGGACAACCGGCAGCTCCCACCTCCACTCCTGGGAGACCTGAGCCCTGCAGCTGTCCGTGGGGGGCAGGCAGGCCCCAGGCTCACAGACTCTCTCTGGGGTGCAGAGCCCAGCCGCCCTGCAGCGGTTCCTCTTGGCCATCCCCCTCGCCTGCCTCGCCGCCCTCCAAAGGGGCGAGGACACCCTGGCGCCGCGCTGCTGCAAGGACACCATGATGGCCAGGATCGTTGTAAGCGAGTCGCGGCAGCCGGGAGGAGGGAAGGGGATACGTGGGGTGGACAGGGGTCTGCCTTCGCCATGGCGGCGGGTGGGGGTGCTGGAAACGGGATGGGTGGAGCCAGGAGGGCTGGAGGTGGACATGGGGAGGGTGGGTGGGGATGCTGGAGGAGGGAGGGACACAGAAATGGGGCAGGTCTGGGGTGCCGGACAGGAAGGGGGATTCGGGACAGGGAGGGGTCTCCCCGGGCCATGGGGGGCTGGAAGGCAGCCGAGCGGGCTGCTGGGGATGCGCCTGGGGAGCAGGGATGAGGAGGTTCAGAGGCTGGTCACCAGGGCAGGGAGGGGCAGGAGACGGCCTGGGGACAAGGACTGAGCTGGTCCCGGTTTGGGAGGGGGGTGCTGGGAGGGGCCCTGTGTCGGGCAGGGGGGCTACAGGGCAGCGGGAGGCAGTGGGGTTGGATCCTGCTGGGTGGGGGCGCTGGCCGTGTGAGCGTCTCTTGGGGGCCCCAGCCTCACACGCCCCTTTGTCTCCTTGGGTCTCACAGGAGATCATGGAGGACTCGCCCCCCCGCTGGTCTTGGCCGACTGCCTCAACGCCGCCTGCAGCCTCAGGTACCGACCCCCCCCCCCCCCGCCGACTCCCCCAGAGCAGATCCCCTGGCCAGGGAGTGGGAAAGTCTCTGTCTCCTGCTGCTGAATTAACAGTCTCTGCCCCTCTCTCCTGCCAGCACCTTGCAGCCTCCCCTGCGGGCCCAGCTCCTGAGCCCCCTGCTGACGGCGGCCGTGGGACAGACTGTGTCTGGGGACTGGCAGCAGGAGCCCATCCACACTCAGGTACGTCCCTCCGGGCCCTGCTCCCGGGCTGGGCTGGAGCTCCAGAGAGGAGGGGGGGGGCAGAGGGAGGGAAGAAGCTGCAGGTTTGGATCCTTCCCTCCAGGGTTCCCGTTGCTCTCCTGGGGGGCCCGTCCCTTCCATGCCCAGCCTGGGCTCCTCCCTGCTCTGCGAGGCGGCTCAGACCCTGCTCAAGGCTGCACCCCGGAGCCAGCGGGTGGCCTGGATTCCCCAACCCCAACCCCCCTCTGACCCAGGGCTCCCCCTTGTCTTGCAGCAGTTCATCCGGGCCCTTCCCTACGACCTCCAGGCCCTACTGGCGAGCCTCCTCGCCGAGTCCCCAGACACCGCCCGGCTGCAGCTCATAATGGAGGTGAGCCCCGTGGGGGGGACGGGGCCATTGTCCCTGCCTCCTCGGGGGGGGGGGCCGAGAGAGGAGCAGTGTCAGTGGCTGGGGGGGGCACAGTCCGAGAGGAGCCCCAGGCTCTGCCCAGAACCGGCACCTCCCTACGGGTCCTGACCTGCCTCTTTCCCCCCCAGCACCTGAGCCCGTGGCTGGAGTCCCGCCTGCCCCAGGAGCGAGCCAGGGCCCTTGGCAGCACCACGGCCCTGCTGGGAGTCGCCACCACCCTCCCGGGGTTTGACGTAAGTGACCTCGGAGCCGGGGGGTCTGGGGCTGCAGGGCGCGGGGCTGGGAGCGTCCCCGGGAGGCAGAGGCAGGGCCGGGAATGGGCCGGGAATGGGCCGCGTTCTCCTTTCCCCGGGGAGGGGCGACCCTGGGCCCTTCAGGGGGGCTCTTGAGGGACTGGGCCTGGGGACTGGGGAGTGGCCGTCAGTGGATCCCCTTGTTCCACCCCCGGAGTGACCCTTCAGTCGGGGCCATTGCTCAGGGTTGTCTCCTCGCAAGGCCGGCCCCGCCCCGCCCCGGGAGGTGTCTCTGTCCGTCCCCAGAGCTCAGACCCGCCTCGGCGGCCGTTTGCATGGGACGTGCAGCCCCAGGATGCTGAGGGACCCCCCCTCTTCTCTCCCCTCAGAACTCCGCCGACTGGCCGAGGATGGGTCACCACGTGGCCCAGCTGGGCCTTTTTATTTCGGACCCATCCGAAGACGTCAGCCGGCTGGCCCGGGAGGGGGTGCACAGCCTGTATCAACTCCTCCTGCACCACAGGGGTAAGGAACCCAGCCGGGACCTGGGCCCCAGGGACACCCTGAGGGTGCCGGCGGCGGGGGGAGGGGACCCAGCCCTTTTCCCCCAGGCTGGCCCAAGGGGGGATGCGTCCCTCTGTGTTCCCCTTCTGCCCCCTGTGCCCCTCCATTTGCCCAGGGATGCCTGCAGGGACCCGTGGGAGGGGAAGGGCTCAGACCTGCCAGCAGAATGACCCTGTTGTGTCTCTTGCAGGCCTCAACATCCACCAGGCAGAGGACCTGTGGTGCAGACACTACTACAAAGAAAGATGGGTCCTGGCTCACAGCAACAGCGTGCGGGTGGGAGAGGTAAGGACGCGCTGCCAGGGCAGGGCAGGGCTCGGGGGTGGGGCTGGCTGGGGCCCTCGTGGGGGTAGGAGGGTCTTGGGGGCAGGAGGAAGCTGTGACCGGGGGCAGGGGTTGGGGTGCCGGGTGAGGAGAGCGTCTGGGTGCAGGGTCTGGAAGGGAGTTTGGGGGAGGAGGAAGCTGTTTTAGCCCCAGGAGTTGGGGCCGGTCTCTGGGCCGTCAGCTGAAACCTCCTGTGCTCTTGATTCCAGGTCTTTGGGCAGCTCTTTACACCAGAGCAGGAGAACTGCTTTTTGGACAAGGCTCTGCTCGCTGCCCGCTCCCCCCTGCGGCGCCCCAGCCAGGCCGGGCTGGTCCTGGCCCACGCCCTGCATGGGCAGGCCCATCAGCTCCTGGAATACATGGTGAGCAGCCGGAGCAGATCAGGAGAGTGGGGCAGGGCCAGGGTCTCCTTCCCATCCCCTCAGGGAGTCCCCCGCCCCTTTCCTCAGGCTGCCCCCACCCCACGTCCCTGCTGGCAGAATCCCTCCTGCCCCTGCGAGCGTCCCTGGGGGTGGGGGAGGCTCTGAACACAGAAACTGTCCTAGGAGGCGGGAGGGGGCCGAGGTGTCAGGAGCTCTGGGGGGGGGGGGGGTCAGGAGCTCACCCTGCGGGCCTGACGGGGGGGTGACCAGAGAGCAGGGGGAGGAGGGTGGAAATGCTGGGGGGCCAGTTCCCCTGAGTCCCCAGGGATGAATGTGACGGATTCTGCTTCCCTTGCAGCAGGAAGACAGCCAGTGAGAGCAGCAAGAGCTGAGGAGCCAGCAGCTGCGTCCCCCTCCCCCCAACCCTCCCAATTGTATTGAATTGTATTTACATTCTCATTAAACAATGTTTCAAAAAACATTTGGATCAGGCTTGGTCAATAATTTGTAATGGGGGGGCCATTTTGGCAACTGATCAAGGGCCACATTTCTACCGAGGGCTTTGGGGTCTGGGACGGGGTGGTTGGGTGCAGAAGGGAGCTTAGGGGTGGAGCCTGGGTTCAGGGGGGGGGGGTATGATCTGGGGCGGTGGATAGGGGTGCAGGGTCCAGGAGAGGGTATGGGCGCAGGAGAGGACTCTGGCCTGGGGGAGGGGCTCTAGAGGGGTGCAGGGTCAGGGAGGGAGCTGTGACCTGGGTGAAGGGGGAGCAGAAGGTTTGGGGGAGGGGGTGCGGGTGCCAGAGAGGAGTCTGGCCTGGGGGAGGGGTGTCGGGGGGTGCAGGGTCAGGGAGGGAGCTGTGACCTGGGTGAAGGGGGAGCAGAGGGTTTGGGGGAGGGGGTGCGGGTGCCAGAGAGGAGTCTGGCCTGGGGGAGGGGTGTCGGGGGGTGCAGGGTCAGGGAGGGAGCTGTGATCTGAGGGAATGGGGGACGCAGGTTCAGGTGGTCGCCTGGGACAGGCAGTCGGGGAGGGGACGTGGGCGCCAGGGGCAGGCTCTGGCTGCGGAGGTGCCTACCTAGGCAGCTGCGTATGGGGGAGCCCGACTGTCACCTGAGGGGATGGGGGAGCTCAATTTTCAACTGTGGGGAATGGAGGAAATACTGTGGAGTGGAGGGAGCGAGATGGGGGGCTGAATTGTTCCCGGAGGGGAGATCTCCCTGGCTTGGGGGGGGGGCGTTTCCAGCAAAGCCCTCACATAAGAGGGGGACAGACGGGGGGAGGGAGAGGACAGGGATGGGCAGGGCAGGTGGAAATGGGGAGGGGCAGGAGAAGGGAAGGGGGAGGAGATGGAGGAGAGCAGGGGATAGGAGTGGGGGCGGGGATGAGGAGCAGGACAGAGGCAGGGCAGTGGTGGTGATGGCTGAGCGATGAGAACAGCTCGCAGGGAGCTTAAAGCCAGCAGATGCTTTTCGGCAGAGTTGCCATTTGCCCTGGCGGCTTTGCCAGAATAGCTGTGCCAGCGGGGGGGGGGGGGGGGCTTTTGCCACACACCCAAGCCAAGCCAGCTGTGGCGGCAAAGCCTTGTGATGTAACCTAAGCCCTTGGCAAGGTCGGGATCAACCTGCTCTGACAATTTCTCGGACCGGCGGGTTGAGAAACAAGGATCGTGCAGGGAGATGGGGATGACTAGGAAGCGAATCCAGGTGTGGGGGGAATATCCTGGGTTGGAGGGTCAGTCGATACCCCCGCCTGCCACTGTCTGCCGGGGCTCTGCCCGCAAGATGGAACCAACAGCTGAGTTTGCTTTTCTGCCCCGTCGTGGGCACAAAAGGCCCAGAGCAGCCTCCTGCTATCTTGGAGGAAAGGGGCCAAAGTTCAGGAAGCAGGTGCCAGGCTGGGCTGGAATCCGCGAGCTCCGCTTTTGCTTTGCCCTTCCTGGAAGCTGGGCTGCAGGTGAGTGGCGGTTTCATCTCTGCTCTTGGGGTGTTTCTCGTGGGTTCCGAGTGTGGATCTGAGAGGGGCTGCGCAGGGGCAGTGTCATGAACGAGCTGTAAGCGTTACAGCCCCTTCTGCGCAGGCTGGCTCCAGCCTCCCGTCTGTCTCCAAGCCCTGGGGGAGAGGCGGGAGGCCAGCAGCATGGCCTAGTGGAGGGGGCAGGGGGTTGGGTGTAAGAACTCCCGGGTTCTAATCTAATGCCACCTAGTGACTAAGGCACAGAGTTGTGTGTTAGACCCTTGCTCCTCAATTCTGCGCTCACTCTCGCGCTGGTGACCTTGGAGAGGCCTTTCAGGTCTCCCTTTCCCTGTCCATCAAAGGCAGGCAAGTGCGATGTAATGCCCTGGAGCAAGTGCTTTGGGACGTGTCGCACAAGTGTGCCTGGCTCACAAGCGTGTCAGCACAGCTGTGTAAAAGCGTGACGAAGGCTTTGAGATCGATGCCGAAGGCTTGTGAGGCTGTGGCTGGCCAAGTGACAGGGAAATGAAAGGTCGGAGTTTGGTCAGTTAGATTTTATGGTAATACACTGAGACGAAGCACTTTGGGCGTATATACGATAATGTCTTTCCAAGTGCGTTAGTTCAAGCCGTGTCCTAGGAGCCAAGAGGTGAGACAAACATGCTTGGTCCTGTCTCGGTGCAGGGGTGGACTAGATCAGTGCTTCTCGACCAGTGGTACGAGTCCCCTTAAAGGTACTCAAGAGATGTCTGGGGGACACGTCAACACAACTGAAATTTGGAGAAAACTGAATTTTAGTTTTCAGTTTGACAGCGCTTTATTCTTTTTGTACCTTTTACACCCAAAAATGCCATCGCCCGCCCGGCTACGATGCAGTTGTTTAAACAAATGTGTTGCAACGGTAGAAAAAAATTGTGTGTGTCTGAAAACTGTAGGTACTGGGGGTACTTACACATTTTTTTTTAAAGGGGGTACATTATAAAAAAAGTTTGCGAAACACTGGACCTATCATGGTCCCTTCCACTCAGACTTTTCTATGATTCTGTGACAGGGCTGGGCGATAATTTTCAGAAGGGGGCCACTTAATGGATTTTGGTATGGGGTCATAGGCCGGCTCCACCCACAGAAGGGGCGGAGCCTGAGGCAGAAGGGGCGGTGTTGTGGACTAGCCTACCCTCAGAGTTCTCCGTGGCTGAGGCTTTCAATTAAAAGCACAGAAAAGAGCTCACAGCTTTGCCACGACTGGCAGCTGTCCAGCGTGGCTACAGCTTTTTAAAGGGCTCGTGGCTCCTGCCCCTGCTGTAACCATGAGCCGTGAATCATTTAAAATTGGATCCTGCTGCCTGAGTCCCCACTTAGAATTCGGCGGCATGGGCAGCAGGATCTAAACAGAAAGCGGCCAGATCACAGTGTTAGGTGGGTTGCATCTTACCCAGCCCTGTTCTCTGAGCTGGTTTCGAAACCTCCGTGTCCTCCTTATGGTCTGACAGCTGCAGATTTACTGCCTGTCTCTCCTCTCATGGCCCAGCCTAGCCGCAGCTAATGGACTAACTCAGGTTAGCATCACCTGCCCTGTCTTGGTGACTCTTCACAGCTGAACGGCCTATAAGGCATCGTGCTGGTCTTCTGATCTCTTGGTGACTCCTCTGCCTTCTGTTTATTTCTTTCTCCCTAGCTGGCCGATCAAGTCAAGCCCTGTCAGTGCGTGAAGGCCCCAGGAATTACGAGTGCGATGGTCTCCCATGCCCAAGGTAATCGGCTGGCTAGTAATGGATGGACTGCTTGGTTATCAGGTTAGGCTGCACAAGCCAGGTCTATGGGACCCTATGGCCAGCTGGCACCTGGTTCACAGCTGTACTAATCTGAAAATGGCTGGAAGACACCACCATCATTAGGCTCCAGAGTCAACAGCACTTGCTCCTCTTGGAGCTACTTGTCCGTGGCAGGCAGCACAGCTTAGCAGCTCATTGGGACGTCTCCTTTCTGTTGTGAGATCTGGGCACTTTAGAATGGCTGTAGCTATTGAAAGCAAAGGTGCACAGCTATAGGCATGGGGGTTTCCAGCTTTATTCACCTAGGTGGCTGATTCCAGGAAGCAAGGGTGTGTGTGGGGGGGGGGGGGGGAAGTCCTGTACAGAGGGTTCCCTGGCCCCTCTGCTTCCATGGCTGTGCAACTGCCACCAGGTGGATTAGAACCTGGGACTTTTGGAGCTTAGGGCAGGAGCTGCTACAGCTTGAGTTATAAGTCAGTTGCCTCTCAGCATAGGCTGAAGAGCTCCCTTGTAATAATTGCTTGCTGGAAGTGGTCTCAGTGCCACTCCATAGGATAGTGACCCACATCAGGTGGGTGGGTTACAGCTGCAGGCCTGCTCCCAGCATGCGGATCTGCTCTCTGGGCGGCGTCTATAACTCTGTGGCTGCAGCCCTGCTCCCAGCATGCGGATCTGCTTTCTGGGTGGCGTCTACAACTCTGTGGCTGCAGCCCTGCTCCCAGGACTGGATCTGCTCTCTGCCCATTGGCGTGCGCAGCACATTTCATTAGGGTGTGCACCCAAAGAATGTTTTTAAATGTACTCTTTGACCCCCATTAGCCACGCCTCTGGAGGTAACACTTTCAGGGCAATATGGACACATGACCAGAAATAAAAGGTGTCATGTGACCTCCCCCCCCCAAGGACTTTTCCCACCATCCACTTACCAATAGGGATTAGTTTGGCCCTCACCAAACCCCCCTCATGCAACGATCCTGCAATTGCATTAACCCAATGTGTGTGACATTAACTCGGGGGGTGGGGAGGCTGGGGGAAGTGTTCCCTCTAAGAGTTTCCTCCCATGAGCACAATACATTTTGTGTTGTGCACCAGTACTGAGTTTGTGGCTTGTTTGGATGTGCCATGGTGGCACCCAAGTTATTCATAAATATCTTATGAACCACTTACCTTTCCCCTCTGCTGCCCTGTCTCCTCCCCTTCCTCCATCAGCTCCCCTGGTGCCTGCTGCCCCCCCAACCCCTCACCCACCTCTGCTGTCCTGACTCCTGCCCTTCTCACTGCCCTCGGCCTTCCCGAGACCTGCCCCCTCCAGCAGCCTTTCTCTCCCCCCCTGTGCCCACTCCTCCAGTAGCCCCACTCTGACCATGTGAGCTACCCCTCCTCATCCCCTCTTCTAACACCTCCCTCTACACACCTGTCCTGCCTCTCTCCTCTGCTGCTGGTCCCTCCCCTGCAGGTGTCTGCCCTTCTGCTTCACCCCCGGACTCCCTGGCACCTGCACCTTCCCTTACCCTTGCACCCTCTTGGTGCCTCCCCCTTCCCTCACTGCCCCTACCCACTTTGCCCACTCCCTCACCACCCTCTGCCCCCGTTCCCCTCATGCCCCTGTGCCTTTACACGTGCCTTGCTCCATCTCCGCCTTCCTCATGCCCACCCCTTCTTTCAAGCCTTCTCCCAGCACCTCCCCTTCTCCCCTCTAGCCCCCAAAGCCCTTCCCCTCTCCTCTCCTAGCATCATCCTGTCCCCCCCCCTCACTGACACCTCCCCTCCTGCCCTTTTCCTCATTGTCTCCACTTGGCCCCCGGGCATTTGTCTGTCTCCTACACCCTGTCCCTTAGTGCCTTCCCCTTTCATCTCCTGACCTGCCACAAACCCCCACCCCGCAGACTCAGGTTCCCAAAGTTCTGGCAGTCCCCATCACTTGGTGCCTGCGCCGGGTCTGACTCGTAGGGTTGCGAGGTAGACCCTCCCCCCAAAAAACGGACACACTAGATCCTGGGCAGGGGGGAGGGAGGAAGAGGGACTGGCTGGGGGGGGGGGGGGGCAGGAACTGGCTGGAAGGAAGAGGGGATGGGAAGCAGCTCTGGGGGGGAGGGGCCAGATCCTGACCCTGGCCCCCCCTTCTCCCTCCCCAAGGCCAGTCATGCTGCCTCTGACCCCCTTCCTCCCTGAGGCCAGTCGCACTGCCCCCGATCCTGACCCCGGCCTCCCCTTCTCCCTCCCCGAGGCCAGCCCTGCTCCCCAGCTCAGTGCGGGCCCCTGCTCTCTCCTTAGCTCAGTCCCACTCTGCCGACCCTGGCCCCCTCCTGGCTCCCTGCTCTGCCAGTCAGGCTGAACTGGGACTTTAGCCTCTCCCCGTTGTTCCTGGGGACTGTCAGTCTCAGGATTTTGATCTCTCATTTCCCCTGCCTTTCACTGAGTTTCAGTAAGGAGCTAGCAGCAATAATGCCTCTACTTTTTCCCCCACTCCTGTGCGGAATACATTTTGTTATGTGCACCAAGGCATGCACGGATGTGCACTGTTACGTCACGTGGAGTTTCACAGTATGGGAAGAAATCAGTGGAAATACAGAGAGCTTGAGTAGTTGCAAGTGTCCATTTTATTGCATAGCACGGAGCTAGCTAGAAAAAACCCAAACCAGCTGGGCTGACCCCCAGTGACCTAACGCAGTTACTATAACAACAAGATCTATGTCTACACCCAGTACACCACATGCACCACCACTAGAAACACATGCTACCGGCTAGCAAACTGGGCAGCATTTGAATGTCTCCTGGCTGGCCGCCCAAGAGCTCAGCTTGCAGGGAACACTGGCTAACCGTCCCCTTCCACCTGGAGAAGGGAGAGACAGGAAAGCAGCAACAGAGCATCTGCCTGGGGGAAGCCCGAATCCCATGCAGGAGTGGAGCCCTGTTCCTTGTTCCAGGCCCTTGCTAGAGTCCCCTCCCGTAGCTGCAGCTATGGCCGGCAGTTTTAAAAGCGGACTTACGCTGGCCCTGCAACCCGAGCGACTCTGTCAGTGGGTGCTTATCACTCCATCACCTCGAGCTGTTTAACCAGCTTGTTTAACCAAGGAGGGAGGGAAAGGGAAACCTTTGGCCATTTGAGGGTTGCGTGCCAATGGAGGGAAAGGGGATGGATAAAAAGGGGCTGAGCACACGGTACTGCCTCTTTTTAAACCCAGGCCCAAAGATGTCCTGGAATTCTGGGCCACTGGCCTGAAGGAGATGGTCAAACTGCCTGGCAGCTGGACTTTTGGAGTCTTGTTATTCCTGGGCTCCTGGTAGCGATGGCTCCCATTCCAGGGGATTCCTGCCAGGTAGTTTACCTCAGACAGCAGCTTTTATTCCCCCGTGTCACTTCTCCCGGTATCTGAGACTTTGGTCATGGGGATCAAGCATTTAACATGATTCCAAGAGGAACCGGATGGTTCATCTAGCGAGCCAGGCTCACCGATATTTGAGTAGTTAATAAAAATCCCTAGTTGCTGTGTGTAGGTCTAAAAAGTGAAGGTTAGTATCATTAGTCTTATTTTACAGACAGGGAATAACCTCTCCAACCTGTGGGAGAGGCAGGAATAGAACCCAGGTTTCCTGATACCACAGTCAGGGCTTTGTTACCAGGCTACATCCTGTACTAGAAAGGATGGGCCTGAAGCATGGGCCTGGTGTAAGGCCTGAGGCCTGAACCAAAGTAAGCAAGAGTTAGCTGAAGAGAAACAGGCAGGTCGTGTCAAAAGCAGACAGTTGCCTGAAAGTCTTGGGACTTAACCCTAACTGTCTTGCCTGGAAAGGTTGAAACCATAGACAAAAGGTCCTAGAAAGTCTCCAGGAATGCTAGAGAAGCAGGAAGCGAGTTGACAGGAGGCCAGGAAAGAAAATGGAAACAGAATTTGGGGTTTTGAATTGGAAGCAGTGATGTGCCTGTTGTTGTGTGATCATGCCTGGAAGATGTGAATTAAGCCAGGAACCTGGGCAAGCAGAATCCAGCGACTTTCTTGGCTAGGGAAAGACTAAATCTTGGAACAAGAGAGATGTGAGTAGAACAGGGAATTTTTAGTCAGACGCTACTAGGTTATTTTCTTTATTTTTTTAGTTTGTTGGACTTCTTTTTGCTAAGCACATGTAACTATCCCCCTTTACCCTGGAACTCTTCAAACTGAATCCCAGGGAAGCGATTTTCTGTGTTTTAATCTTTCTTTTTTCAGTTTCTTTGTAACACCTAGCAACCAAGTAGATACGCTGGAGGGCAGTAGATATGCTGGAGGGCAGGGATAGGGTCCAGAGTGACCTAGACAGATTAGAGGATTGGGCCAAAAGAAATCTGATGAGGTTCAACAAGGACAAGTGCAGAGTCCTGCACTTGGGATGGAAGAATCCCGAGCATAGTTACAGGCCGGGGACCGACTGGCTAAGTAGCAGTTCAGCAGAAAAGGACCTGGGGGTTACAGTGGATGAGAAGCTGGATATGAGTCAACAGTGTGACCTTGTAGCCAAGAAACCTAATGGCATATTAGGGTGCATTAGGAGGAGCATTGCCAGCAGATCCAGAGAAGTGATTATTCCCCTTCATTCGGCTCTGGTGAGGCCACATCTGGCGTATTGTGTCCAGTTCTGGGGCCCCCACTATAGAAAGGATGTGGACGCATTGGAGAGGGTCCAGCGGAGGGCGACCAAAATGATTAGGGGGCTGGAGCGCATGACCTATGAGGAGAGACTGAGGGATTTGGGTTTGTTTAGTCTGCAGAAGAGAAGAGCGAGGGGGGTTTGATAGCAGCCTTCAACTTCCTGAAGGGAGGTTCCAAAGAGGATGGAGAGAGGCTGTTCACAGTAGTGACGGATGGCAGAACAAGGAGAAATGGCCTCAAGTTACAATGGGGAAGGTCTAGGTTGGATATTAGGAAAAACTATTTCACTAGGAGGGTAGGGAAACACTGAGATGGGTTCCCTAGGGAGGTGGTGGAATCTGCATCCCTAGAGGTTTTTAAGTCTTGGCTTGACAAAGCCCTGGATGGGTTGATTTAGTTGGGATAGGTCCTGCCTTGGGCAGGGGCTGGACTTGATGACTCCTGAGGTCTCTTCCAGCTCTATGGTTCTATGATTCTAAGTAATGTTTCACCAAGTGTATTTGTTTTGTTAATAGACGTCACATTTTTAAAACCATGATCTGATTCCTGCATCCTAGAGGGCGGAAGGTTCTGTATGCACGTGCCTAAGACAGCAAGCCATACTTCTAGGAGAAATTACAGGTTTTCAAGCTCTCTCTGGAGGGAGTGTCAAGGACAAGGAAGGTACCCCACAGGAGGGAATTCTGAAATGCGCCTGTCTGGTTCTCAAAGGGGTTTGTGCATTTGGATGATGGCAGCAACACCAACACAAGCCTCCAGTGGCAGGGTATTTTAAAGTCTCTTGTGGGCCCCCACCTTCTGCACTTGGAGTGCCAGAGTGGGAAACAGCCTTGACATGACCCCTCTCCAATTTATCAACATCCATCTGGAATTCTGGTCACCAGAGCTGGGCACAGAACTCCAGCAGCAGAAGTTCAAGTGCCGAATAAAGAGGCTAAGTCGGTTCCCCACTCTGGCACTTGGAGTGCAGAAGGTGTGGGCCCAAAAGAGACCTTAAAATACCGTGTCTCTATGGGCTTCTGCTTCAAAACTCCCCAAGGTCACAGATTCCCTGAGCTGAGGAGGGTTGCTGCCTCTACCCAAGTGGAAAAAAACATTTTCTTCTTGAACGCAGGAAGAAGTCACTTGGGAACGTATTCCAGAAGGGTACCCCAAACTCTTTTACACAAGAGCCAAAAGAAATCTGATGAGGTTCAACAAGGACAAGTGCGGAGTCCTGCACTTGGGACAGAAGAATCCCAAGCATTGTTACAGGCCTGGGACCAACCAGCTAAGTAGTAGTTCTGCAGAAAAGGACCTGGGGGTTACAGTGGATGAGAAGCTGGAGATGAGTCAACAGTGTGCCCTTGTAGCCAAGAAGGCTAATGGCATATTAGGTTGCATTAGGAGGAGCATTGCCAGCAGATCCAGAGATGTCATTATTCCCTTTTATTTAGCACTTGGAAAGAAAAAAAGAAAAATGAAAACAAACTGTAATTTCTGATAGCTGTCCTCTTAGTCTTAGGCAGGTATACACAGACCTCCTATTACTTTCCAGGATACAAAATCAGATCATAGCCTTAAAATAGGTGATTATATTAAGAAAACAAAAAGGTATTCATTTGTAAAGCTGACTTGGCTGCTAGGAGTTATAGCGCAACTGAGAAAAGAACAGATTAAAACACAGACAATTGCATCCCTGGGATTCAGTTTAAAGTTATAGTGGGGAGAGGAGGGGATATGGATTTAGCACAGAGGAGTTTAACCAAACAACAAAACAAAAAAATAACCTGATCGCATCTAAATAAACATTCTCTATCTACTCAAGTATCCACACTTCCAAGGTCCAGTCCAATTCTAGGCCCAGGTATTCTTTTTTTTAGGCATGATGTCCCTGCCCAGTTCAATTCATCCCCCCCCTCATCCCCTTCCGCAGCTCCAGGATTAAACTCACAAAGAAAAACAGCAGACAGATTCCCTTTTAATGCAGATCTGAACTCTTTCTTCTCACTGGTGCTCCTGGCTCCCTGCCAACACTTTCTAGCTAGCTAGGTTTAACCCTTTAGTCACTGAATACTGGGATGTTCAGAAAAGAACAGTGGGCCTCCCATCCATCACAGAAGCGAGACAACCTCTTTACTCCTGCTCAAGCGTTTCCTGTTTATACATCCCAGAATTACAATAGCTTTTTAAGCCCCAACGCCACAATGGGAGCTCATGTTCTGCTGATTACCCACCATGACCTCTACATCTCTTTTCCCCGCCCTGCAAGTCTGGCCCACAGAACCATGGGAAGTGGCATAGGCTAGCCTGGGCCAGGGCAAAGGAACACGTGGGCCTTTCTCTTCTCCATCTCTCCCTCTGCATTGCACAGCAGGGCGCAGGAGTGCCAGGGGGCTCTGTGGATGCTGTTTGGCTTAATGCCAGCGAAAGCAGGGTCTACAGGAGTACTTACGGGCTCCTAGTGTTAAGAGCTGTGATGTGGTTGCCTCAGCAGCGTGGCTCAGTGCTTCTGTTCTTGGAGCTCTGGTGTTATCAGTGGTCAGTGCAGGTAACGCAGCCTGCTCCTGCTGCAGATCTCGCTGTTATGCACAAAGACCGACCACAGGCACCGTCTGGTGACAGAGGCACTTGGCCAGGTTTATAGCTGTGTAGTCACAGATCTAGTGCCCTGGATTTGCGGTTACGCGTGCACCAACTCAAGTGCTCCAGGATGAGGAGCAATTCAGTCAGTAAGTCTCTGTTGTCCCTTCGGCCATGCAAAGGGGGTAAGGCCAGGCACCCCAATATTTATAGCCTAAAATAAACTTGTCTGGTTTCGGACATTTGTTTGCTCCCTCCCCTTGTACCTAGTACCTTGAACCGAAAAATATTAGAGGAGACACTGTTGAGCATCCACTGTGGATGCGCTCGGTGAGGCTAATCTTCGTGTTTTACCTCATCCCCGTTGCAGGGTTCCAGACCAAGGAGGATATCTACTGCCTCGCTTTAGCGAAGGCCCTGTACACTGTGCCCACGCCAGTGACTGCTGGGTTTTATGCACCATGGGGACATTGCAAAAACCTGCTCTTACACAAAATCAAGGGTGAGTACTGCCCCGGGGAACGTAAGACGGGGAAGGAACCTTGTGGGGATGGGGATTAGTGGATGACAACCATCTCCAAAGAGCCAGAGCCACCCGTACTCATTTGCCGATTATGCAATCGCATAGGGGACCTGAAAATTTGGAGCAGCACTGGGTTTTCATGTCCACTCCACCCACCTGCCTCTTCCTATCCATGGTCTGTGGCTCTGCTTCCTCCAGCAGCAGAAGTTCTAGAAGATCTAGTTAATTTACAAGTGACAAAGTCTGCTCGAGCTACTGGCAGAACATCGACGACATAGTAATGAAGCCATTTAACAGGCATTTGCCAACCTCTGCTAAATGTTTGCTGAATTTACTGTGAGAGTCGACAGGACCTTAGTTTAAAATGTGTTTGTTTATTAGTGTGTGGATGAGGGTTATAAAATCACATCGCTAAAAATTCAACATCCATCTGGGCTGCTGTTGGGCAGATGGGCACCAGTTTAATAGAACGGTGTAGGATCCCATCAATCCTAAGGATGGCTTTGCCAAGAGCTACCCATTCTTGATTGCTTCCCAGAAGGGAGGGATTGTGAAGCTGGAAGACCCTTCAGGAGGAGAGATTTAAGGCACTGCCAGGTACCTAACATATCTTCCTCTTTTATCTCAGAGAACATGGAAAACGAATCGAAGAAGAAAGACCAGGAGGAATTTCAGCGGACGCAGAAGATGCAGCGTGACAACACTGGCCGGGATCTACTCAAGCTCCTGTTACTCATGATCTTCTACCGGCCGGTCCTGACGGAGCAGCAGAAGTGGAGAAGGAACGTGAAACACGTCTTCATCCATTTCAGCGCCTGGGAGTACGCGGGCTGCGACCAGCTCTGGGCAGGCCTCATTACCACACTGTGCGACGGCATCGAAAGCCACTTTGGTCTCCTACCCATGAGCATTTACAGGACCATAGACAGGAAATGTAGCATCATCGAAAGACCAGGGGATCAGGAATGGGTTAGCAAGAAGTTCCTCTTCCTCCCGCTGTGGGTGGCTGTGATCCTTTTGATCATGGTAGCTATTGGGGTGGGTGGTCTCCTCCTAGTGTTTGGGATCCCCATCGGGGATGCCTCGGGAGACGCCATAGCTGTCGTGGAAGGCATTGTGGTGACGGCTGTCAGCGTCTCTGCAGCAGCTGCCATACGGCTCACTATCACAGTGGTACGAAACATTATCGTCACCCAGAAGAGCCAGCTGGAGAGACAGATGAACCAGACGGCTCTCAGCGCACAGCTGGGCTTCATGAGCTGCGTGAAAAGCGAAGTCAGGACAATCACTGGGGGTACGTCTACACTACAGCGCTAGTTCGAACTAACTTAGTTCGAATTAGTTAATTCGAACTAAGCTAGTTCGAACTAGCGCATCTAGAACTAAAAACTAGTTCGAACTAGCGTTTTGCTAGTTCGAACTAGCGCGTCCACACTGATTGGACGCAGGGGGGCATTTAAGGGCAGCTGAAACCGGTTCTGGCAGGGCATCAGGTCAGCAGTTGCTTTGTGTGGCTGCTGTCTGAGGCTATCTGAGGCTCGTGCTTAAAGGGACCCCCCTGGACAGCCGGTTGTCAGCTTTTCCTGCTTGCTTGCCAACCTCGCCGAGGGACAGCAAAGCGTCGGTCTCTGTGCCCGTCTGTGTCGGTGCTTCCCTTCGGGGGGGACCGCCGCAGGTGGCAACATGGAGCCACGGCTCGCCCTGCACCTTCTGGTGCACTTTCTGGACTTGCTGCTGCAAGCCTGCCAGCAATGGCTCGAGGCTGCCTGGCACCACCTGGGGAACGTCAGCCCCCTGCCTCTCCGCCTGGCCGCCCTGGGGGCCGTGGAGGAGCCGCGGCGGCGCCCCGGCACCGGCGTGCCCCGCCGCATCTGGCGTCTGGACACCAGCAGTGACTGGTGGGACCGCATCGTCCTGGAGCGCTGGGACGACCGACAGTGGACCCAGAACTTTAGGATGAGGAGGGACACCTTCCTGGAGCTCTGCGAGTGGCTCGCCCCTGCCCTGCAAAGAAGGGACACTCGCATGAGGCCCGCCATCCCCCTCCAGAAGCGGGTGGCCATCGCCCTCTGGAAGCTCTCCACGCCGGACAGCTACCGATCCGTCGGGAACCAGTTCGGCGTGGGGAGATCCACTGTCGGAGCAGTGCTCATGCAGGTACGGCGCTCGTCGGCCACCGAGCCGGGGGGGGAGGGGGGCTGCGAGGAGGGGATGGGCCGCCCCAGGGACAAAGGGGGGGGCGGGAGGAGGCGAAAGCGCCCCGCACCGGAGGGGTCGGGCTGTCCCGGCCGTACTACACGCCGCCAGGGGGGTTGCTTCCGGGAGTGGGGCCCAGGGCACTGCCAGGGCACGCACGCTCCCAGCCACCCGGGCGCCCCACTGATTGACGCTTTGCTGTGTCTCTCTCCGCAGGTGGTCAAGGCCATCAACCGGGTGCTGCTCCGCAGGGTGGTCCGCCTCGCCGACCCGGATGCCGTCATCCGGGGATTCGGCGCCCTCAGCTTCCCCAACTGCGGGGGGGCCATCGACGGGACGCACATCCCCATCCGTGCCCCGGAACACCAGGCGTCCCAGTACGTGAACCGCAAGGGGTACTTCTCCGTCATCCTGCAGGCCGTGTGTGACCACCGGGGACAGTTCACGGACATAAATGTGGGCTGGTCCGGCAAAGCACACGACGCACGGGTGTACCGGAACTCCTCCGTGTGCCAGCGGCTGCAGGACGGGACCTTCTTCCCCGACCGCCACATCAGGGTCGGGGACGTGGACATGCCCGTCTGCCTGGTGGGGGATGCCGCCTACCCACTGCAGCCGTGGCTCATGAAGCCCTACACGGGGCACCTCAATCCCTCCCGCCAGGCCTTCAATAACAGGCTGAGCAGGGCCCGCATCGTGGTGGAGGGGGCCTTCGGGCGACTGAAAGCCCGCTTTCGATGCCTCCTCACCCGTCTGGACCTGGCCGAGCACAACATCCCTCCCGTGGTGGCGGCATGTTGTGTGCTCCACAATTTGTGTGAGCGGAAGGGGGAGGCTTTCCTGCCAGCCTGGATGGCTGAGGCTGACCGCATGGCTGGACACTACGGTCAGCCCCGCACCGCCGCCGTCCGGGAAGCCCAGCGGGGGGCCATCCGGATCCGGGAAGCCCTGCGGGAGAGCTTCCAGGTGGAGGAGGAGGAGGACTGTCCTCTCCCTGCATGCCCCACCGGGGCCTTCTTCCACCCTACCCCCCCCCCTTCCCCTTTCCCCTCCCTACCTACTGTCAAATAAAGACACCTGTTTTTCCAACAAAAACGTCTGTTTATTTCACAGAACTGGGGTGGGGGAGGGAGGAATGAAGGTGGGAGAAGGGAGGGGGAAACCTGGGACGAGGGAGCTGGAAGGGGAGGGGAGGGAAGGGAGGAAGGGAAAGGAAAGCTCAGGGGTGGGAGTCCGGCTGCCTCTCCCGTCTCGCCACACTGCGGGTCCGGGGGCGTCGGTGGGGAATGGTTGTGGGGGGGGGGCAGAGAGGACAGGGGGTGTGGAGGAAGCAGGAGCGGAAGCAGGAGGAGCAGGGGGAGCAGGGGGAGCAAGAGGGGGAGAAAGAGGGGGAGCAGGGGGAGCAAGAGGGGAGCAAGAGGGGGAGCAGGGGGAGGAGGAAACGGGAAGCGGTCCAGCAGGCTCTGGAGGTGGCCTCGCAGGGCACGGCCCTGCTCCTCCAGGGCCTCCAGACTCCTCTGGCGCAGCCTGAGGTCCTCCTGGACCCAGTGGTCCTGGAGACGGAGCTGTCGGTCCAGGAACCGGAGATGCCGCCTCTGGTAGTCCTCCTGGTTCCTGGCTGACCTGCTTGCCCGGGCGCGGGCGGCTGCTGCAGGCGGTGTGGTGCGCCCTGCAGGCCCCGGTGCTGCAGCTGTGGTGCAAGAAGACCAGCGGTCAATGACGCCAGGGGCCCAGGTGTGTGAAACCCAGCTCCCCTCTGCAAGGCCAGGGCCCCTGCAGGATCCCCAGCTGCTGCTCCGTGGTGGGCAAGGCCCAGGCGCACGGTCCCGGGGCTCCCTCTCGCCCCAGCCCCCCGTACACATAAGGGGAACACGAGGGTACTCACAGGCGGACGCCTCCCCGGCCTCTGATGATGCAGGCGAGCGGCTCTGTGGGGTGCCTCGGGGGTCCCGGGTCCTGGGAAGGCTGGCGGCAGGCTCCTGGCTCTCAGAGCCCTCTTCCTCCTCCTCGGTGTCCAGGAGCGGTCCCTCTGCCCCGGGGTCAATCACGTCCCGGGGGGCAGGGACGGCATGAGGCCCCAGGATGCGGTCCAGGGCATGGAAGTGGGGGCAGGCCTCCGGGTCAGCCCCTGGCAGGCAGGCCCGGGAGTAGGACTGCCGCAAGTCCTTAATTTTGCAGCGCACCTGCTCCCGGCTGCGCTGGTGGCCCCTGGCGGCCAGACTGGCAGCCATGCGTCCGTAGACGGCCGCGTTCCGGTGGCTAGTGCGGAGATCGTGGACATTGGAGGCTTCCCCCCAAACCTCGATGAGGTCCACGATCTCCGCACTTGACCAGGCGGGCGCCCGCCTTTTGCGCCCCCGGGCAGGCTCCCGGGAGCCGCCAGGCTGGTCGTGGGGAGCAGTGGAGGGCTGGGAACCCTCGGATGGCTGGCTCATCATGTGGCAGGTGCAGGCTGTGCAGGCACGGGTGCTTGCAGCCTTGAACTGGCATAAAGTGAGTAGCCAGCCCGTGGCCCTTTAAGGGCTCCGGGGCCGGGAGGGGGGCAATAGAGTTTCCCTGGTGTTGGCCAGAGTGGCCACCAGGGAAACCTGGGAAGCCTTAGCCTCCCACTAGTTCGAACTAAAGGGCTACACAGCCCTTAGTTCGAACTAGCTAGTTCGAACTAGGCGTTAGTCCTCGTAAAATGAGGTTTACCTAGTTTGAACTAAGCGTTCCGTTAGTTCGAATTAAGTTCGAACTAACGGACCGCTAGTGTAGCGCCTAGGAAAGTTAGTTCGAACTAACGTCCGTTACTTCGAACTAACTTTCTAGTGTAGACATACCCTGGGTTCCTGCAGTACATGGAGATCTTCCAGCGGCGGAAGCTGCGGGTGGTGCTGGAGATCACCCACTTGGATACATGCAGCCCTGACAAGGTGGTGGGCGTCCTTGATGCCATGAACATCCTCCTCTCAGACGATGACGCCCCTTTCATCTCCATCCTGGCTGTTGACTCCAGCATCATTGTCGACTGCGTGGAAAGCTCCAAGTATATGAGAGGTATGGCCAACAACGGCTACGAGTTCTTAAACCGCATCGTCACCCTGCCCTTCTCTGTCCCTCGGATGGACTGTGACACCAAGCGGAGGCTGATCAGGAATATCATCGCGCGCAAGGAGCAGCTAGAGGCAGAGGTCGGCTTCCGGCAGGATGGCAAGATGGAAGCCAGCTCTGACTTCCTCAACATCTCTCGCTACCATTCGGCCAACCACGATGCCCAGAATCCAGTTGCAGAGGACAGCCAGATACCTCTCATGGTTGGAACCCCAGCGCTGGGAACCGGCAGCTGCGGGAAAGGTATCCGAGCCAAAGACCTCATTCAAGATGCTTTCGACTACCTCCTGGATGACGCCTTGAAGGAATTCATGACAGACAACGTGGTGCAGATGCGGCGCATCGTGAACACCGTCACCATCACCATCAGGCTGCTGGCGAGTAACATCCCCAAGGATGAAGTGTGTCCGAAGAAGGTGGTGGAATGGGTGCTCCTTGCCAACCAGTGGCCGTGCCGTCTGAGCTGGCTCTTGCAGTGCATCGAGGATGAGGAGCAGAGGAGTCGAATGGGCAGCTGCCATGGAAGCCCGCTCCGCCCCGACATGTCTCTGTGGGAGGTCTACGAGAAGTACATGGAAGAGCTGGACATGCTGAAAGGCCAGATGGAAAAGCTGCTGGAACTGGACCAGGATCCCGAGCTGTTCCACACTTTCCTGTGCGGCAGGTTTCGGGTGGAGGAGGCCCTCTTCTACCTCCCCTTCACGGTCAATTTGGACCCATCCCTGAAAAGACAGATGGAGCTGCAACGTGGCAGCCACAGACTGAAACGGACAAAGAAATTCGACAAGCTCAGCACCTGCACTCTGCTGGGTATGACGGTGGAGGATGTCTGCCGAGAGGTGGGTCACCCTTGGGTTTCCTTCCTTCGAGCAGGGCCAGCTGTCGATAGAATGTCCATGCCTCTTCATCGCAAGAAGCATGTCATTCATGTGACAGCAGCTGCCCACAGATGATGGCTACAGGCAGAGCCATCTTTGCAAATCGTGGGGCCCTGAATAATTGAGGGCCCTTCTGCAGGATTGCCTGGGCCTTTTCCCCTCATGCAGCTTCTGCTGGAGGTCTGGTCGTTCCTACTACCTCCCTACCCCAAGCAGGGCTCAGGAACTAGAGCAGAGTTGCAGATCCTCTCTGCTTGCTAGCTTGCTGCTGCTGCTGATTTGAACCCCGTAGCAGATTTGAACCTAGGCCCTCTAGGAGTGTGTCTAAACTACATGGCTCCGTCGACGGAGCCATGTAGATGAGGCTGATCGGCAGAGGGAAATGAAGCTGCGATTTAAATAATCGTGGCTTCATTTAAATTTAAATGGCTGCCGCGCTCTGCCGACCAGCTGATGATCAGCTGTTTGTCGGCAGATCGGGGCAGTCTGGACGCTTCCCCGTCGACGTGAAAGCCCTTTGTCGACCTCCCCGGTAAACCTCATCCCACGAGGCATCAGGGGGAGGTCGACAAAGGGCTTTCATGTCGACGGGAGCGTCCACACTGCCCCGATCTGCCGACAAACAGCTGATCATCAGCTGGTCGGCAGAGCGCGGCAGCCATTTAAATTTAAATGAAGCCGCGATTATTTAAATCGCGGCTTCATTTCCCTCTGCCGATCAGCCTCATCTACATGGCTCCATCGATGGAGCCATGTAGTTTAGACACACCCCTAGAGGCCTCGACAGCTGGAGCCATGAAGGCAGCTGGCTCCCAGCTTAGGATGTAGAGCTCCCTTGTTCTTATCTCTGGCTGTAAGAGGTCCAATTGCCACACGAAGGGACAGTGAACCACACACACTAGGCGTGTGGATTACACTGCCAGCTGAGAGGAGCACGTGGGGGAGGGCGAAGGGAAAAGCCCTGCAGCAGACAGGACAGAGCGTCCCCAGAGACGAACCGGCAGAGGCATATCCTCAGACATACAAGAACACATGGCTGCTGCATTGGGGAACTCAAAAATTTGGTGCCCAAATTTTCCGGTGCCCTATGCAGCTACATATTTCCCATGGGCCTAGGGACAGCCCTGACTACGGGCCCCAGAGCTGGGAGAAAACTGTCCCACATAACTGGTGCATAACTGGAGGGAGAGGAGCGAGAACTAGTGGGGGTAGGATGTTGAGGGGAACAGGCGGTGTGGGATGGGGGCTTTCGGGGAAGGCACAGTGTGGGTTTGAGGCCTCAGGAGTAGGGGGGGCACATGAGGGGGAATGGGCAGAGTGAGGATGAGGGGAAAGGGTGATGTAGGGGGCAAGGCCACAGTCCGGGCTCTGCTAGTTCACCCACTTTCTGCTGCTCCTGACTCTTGGTTTGCACAAAACATTTCTGCTTGGAACAACTCGGTTCCTTGCAGCTCTTTCCTCCAACCCCGAAGCCATTGGCTGGCTCTCCCCGGGTTCATCCTTTACGCTCTGAAGTGACTTGGGTCGGTTTTAAGACTGGGAGACCCGTAGCTGTCTGTTATGCACTCCAGAGAGAAGAGAGGCAAAAACATAAATACTCTTGCTGGAGGCCTGCAGCATAATACCCCTTATCCAGAATAACACACAAGAACCCTGAGGCTATGTCTACACTGCTAGCTTTTGCCTGCAGAGAGCATGCTAATGAGTGCCAAGAAGTTGCTAACGAGTGCTTCATTAGCATACTCTCTGCCTGCAAAGGCCCGCAGTGTAGATATAGCCTTAGGTCGAGAGGCCCAACTCCACCCCCGTCAGGCTGACTGCATGCTTCCCTCCAGCCTACAAGCAGGGTCAGGAAACCTTCCCTCTTCATTTCAACACACCCCTCCAGTGGTCCCTGCATTGCTAGCTTTTGCCTGCAGAGAGCATGCTATTTCCCCTGCCGTGCCAACTTGCTCAGCGGTGCCCCTAGCAGAATCCAAGCACACGGCAGTGGGGTGTGCAGGGTACCATACCTGGCCCCACAGCCGGCCGGCCCGCCTTGTTTGCTAGAATCTGAGCAAGCCCAGACAGGTTCCTCTCGGGAGCTATAGCGGACCCTTCCTAAAAACGTGTTTGGCGACATGTTCAGTAGATGCACGGCACTAACGGGTGCTCCCACTTCTCTTCCAGATGGACACAATCGGCTTGAAGGAGGAAAACGTCCCGCTGTACAAACAGAGGCTCAGGGACCATAATCTCAACGGGTGCGCGCTGGTCTACAGTGACAACACTGAAATCAAAGAGGCCCTGCACATGAGTCTTGGCGAATGGACCCTCTTTAGCATCCATTTCCTTGGAGTGTTTCCCCCGGCGAATTTGGCCTCTTCTGTGGTGTCCCCCGTCCCGTTCCACGTCAGGCCAGAGGCTCTGAAGAACATGGTTGCCTTAAGAGAGACTGTGGCGAGAGGGAGCAAGCTCTCTCTGAACAGCTCCAGGGAAGATCTTTGGGAAAAGAGATAACTCTGAATCCTGAACACAGAGGTGAAAGTGCCCTGGTGCGCAGCTCCAGCAAGAACTGCAAAGACCTGGGCTGCAACAGGACAGTACCTGTGAGAAACTGTAAAGTTACTTTCACGGCCGCCTGTACAAAACCAGAAGCAAGATCGGGGCTTTCGCCCACAATGTACCTCCCTGCGTCTCCAGTGACATCGCACGGATGAATCATAGAATCCTAGAGTTGGAAAAGACCTCAGGAGTCATCAAGTCCAGCCCTCTGCCCAAGGCAGGACCAACCCCAACTCAATCATCCCAGCCAGGGCTTTGTCAAACGGAGACTTAAACACCTCTAGGGATGGAGACTCCACCACCTCCCTAGGGAACCCAGCCCAGTGCTTCACCACCCTCCTAGGGAAATAGTTTTTCTTAATATCCAACCTAGACCTCCCCCGCTGTAACCTGAGACCACTGTTCCGTGTTCTGCCATCCCTCACTACTGAGAACAGCCTCTCTCCATCCTCTTTGGAACCTCCCTTCAGGAAGTTGAAGGCTGCTATCAAATCCCCCCTCACTCTTTGCTTCTGCAGGCTAAACAAACCCAAATCCCCCAGTTTCTCCTCATAGGTCATGTGCTCCAGACCCCGAATCATTTTGGTCAAGCTCCCCTGGACCCCCTCCAATGCGTCCCCATCCTTCCTGTAGTTGGGGGCCCAGAACTGGACACAATACTCCAGATGTGGCCTCACCAGAGCCGAATAAAGGGGAATAATCACTTCTCTGGATCTGCAGGCAATGCTCCTCCTAATGCCCCCTAATATGCCATTAGCCTTCTTGGCTACAAGGCCACCCTGTTGACTCATCTCCGGCTTCTCATCCACTGTAATCCCCAGGTCCTTTTCTGCTGAACTGCTGCTTAGCCAGTCGGTCCCCAGCCTGTAACAATGCTTGAAGCAATCAGATGACAAGAGAAGAATTAAGGATCCGGGGGGGGGAGGAGGGGGGGACTGTACTGGGTCTGAGGGATTTGGGGCACATTCATGTCAACGGGGCTGGTGACAGACGTTGTCGGGCCCTGGGTAATGTATGGGAGGGGGTCGGCTCAAGACCCCCTCAAAGGGGCAAGGCTCTAGACCCCCTCAAAGGGGCAAAGCTAAAGGTAGGAGGGGCAAGGCGAGGGCCATTCAGGCCTTAGCGCCACCCACCTTGCACCAGACAGAGCTCTAGGATTGATTTCATTTGCCCGGGTCTCTGGCAGTGGCGGCTGCCATAATAGTCGATACAGTGACCCAGAGGCCTGGACCCTTTTAAATCATCAGCTCCCGAGACAACTGCCCCCTTTGCCTCTCCCCCTCCCCATCCGTGGCCCCTGTCTGTGGGGCTTCAGACCCTGGTGGTCAAAGTATTTTGGTCTGGTTAGTACAGCAGGGGACAGGGAGTTGGGACATACGGGTCCTATTCCTAGCGCTGCCACTGGCTTGCTGTGTTTTTGAACAAGTTGCTCCTCCTTTTTGGGACTCAGTTGCCTCTGTAGTAAGTTGCGGGTTGGTAACATAAAATCAGCATGCCCGAATAAAGGCCGGTAACATAAAAACAGCAACAGGCCTGAAATCTAGGAAGCAAGACTTTGGCTCAGTGGAACCGCAGGCAGGAAAGAGAAATAGTATAAGCCAGATCAAGCATAAAGGTCCAGGCACAGGTACCAAGCACATTTATAGAATCCTATAAATGGAAGAGACCTCAGGAGTCAACAAAAAATCCTCATTAAAAAAAAAAATTGTTTGGTGTTCCTCGGTCTTAAAAAGTTTAAGAAACACTCGTCTAGAAAGTACTGGGTCCTGCCATGAGGGCAGGGGACTGGACTCGACCTCTCGAGGTCCCTTCCTGCCGGCTACATGTGGCAATGAAACGGTAACTCGAACTAAGTCCTTAGTTCGAATTAACTGTTACATCTCATTCTATAGCCGCGCGGCAGTTACTTCGGGCTAGTGGTATTTCAAAATGGCGACCGGACGGGAACATGCAAATAAAGCCTGGGCTATTTAAATCCCGGGCTTCATTTACAACTCCGGTTGCCTGCTTTGCCTACCTAGCTCAAATTAACGAGCTAATGTAGACATACCCTTATTGACTAATTGAGTAGTCGATGGAAATTCCACCAACTACTGGATTAGCTGATTAAGCGCAATTTAACATCCCTCGGTTGAGCTACCACATATGTTTTAGAAAGACATCCAATCTTTATGGCTTGTGTGTAGTTCAACGCATTAAATTCCAAGCAGGTTGCTGAAGTTTCTTTTTTTCATCATGATTGGCAATTTGACCAGCCTTATACAGTAATGGATCTTTACCATTCCTCTGATTTCTTTTGTTCCCGATATATTTAAACATTTCCTAATTATCCTTTATGTTACTGGTTATAGATTTTTCCCCCCAATTTTAGCTTCTCCTATCAACTGTTTGCTTTTTCATAACTCGCATCCTCCCTTTTTTCCCATTTGCTTTATATTTTTTTCTTGTGGTGTTTATGACAAAAACTAAAACATAGGACATAAACTTTGAGTCCTATTTATAGTACTTTAGGTTGGTTTAATGGAAAAATGGGTTGATACAGAGTAAATTGGAGTTCAAAATAACCCTTTCTCGGGCAATTTTTCTCTCGAAAGCCTCACCTTTTTCAGCCTCCTTCCACTAACTTCTGATTTTAAATGTCTGGATTGTTAGACATGTGCTCAGGAAACCTTACCTGTCACTAAACATAGATTTTGTTTGTGTTAATTATAGATATGAATGGAGCTAGTTAATCCCTGTTGAAAGATTCCAGTGGAGCCAAAGAAAGTAAACAAGTAACTAATTTGGGTCAATCTTTCTACTTGACAGTCCCTAGGAATCTACCGTTTCAACATTTCCTGGGAACAGAAACACAAGTTAGAACAGTGATAGAAATGTAGCCGTGTTAGTCTGGTGTAGCTGAAACGAAATACAGGACTATGTAGCACTTTAAAGACTAACAAGATGGTTTATTAGATGATGAGCTTTCGTGGGCCAGACCCACTTCCTCAGATCAAATAGTGGATCTGAGGAAGTGGGTCTGGCCCACGAAAGCTCATCATCTAATAAATCATCTTGTTAGTCTTTAAAGTGCTACACAGTCCTGTATTTTGTTACAAGTTAAAACACTCATTAATTTTGGCTTCATTCAGCTTTCCCTTCGAACAAATTAAAAACATAGTTGATAAGTGGCAAAGTTGGTGCATGGGAGTGAAGGACACGTTAGCTCATTATGCCTACACAGGGGGATGTCACACTGGTCTGACCAGTTCCAAGGACAGTTGGGCTGCCGTAGAAAGGGATGCAGAGCTGCTCTTCAGGAGCTCCATGGATTAGACCTATACTGCTGTTGAAGGAATTGGGGCTCTCAAATAAAAGAAGTCCCTTGCCTTAGAATCATAGAATCCCAGGGCTGGAAGAGACCTCAGGAGTCATCGAGTGCAGCCCCCTGCCCAAAAGCAGGACCAATCCCAACTCAATCATCCCAACCAGGTCTGTGTCAAACCAGGACTTAAAAACCTCTAGGGATGGAGATTCCACCATCTCCCTAGTTAGCCCATTCCAGTGCTTCCCCATTCTCTTAGGGAAAGAGTTTTTCCTAATATCCAACCTACACCTCCCCCACTGCACCTTGAGACCATCACTCCTCGTTCTGCCATCGTCACCACTGTGAACAGCCTCTCTCCATCCTCTTTGGAACCTCCCTTCAGATAGTTAAAGGCTGCTATCAAATCCCCCGTCATTCTTCTGCAGACTAAACAAGCCCAACTCCCTCAGCCTCTCCTAAGTCATGTGCTCCAGCCTCCTAATAATTTTTGTTGCCCTCCACTGGACCCTCTCCAATGCGTCCACATCCTTCCTGTAGTGGGGGGCCCAGAACTGGACACAATACTCCAGACGTGGCCTCACCACATCCCAATAAAGGGGAATAATCACTTCCCTAGATCTGCTGGCAATGTTCCTCCTAATGCACCCTAATATGCCATTAGCCTTCTTGGCTACAAGGGCACACTGTTGACTCATATCCAGCTTCTCATCCACTGTAACCCCCAGGTCCTTTTCTGCAGAACTGCTGCTTAGCCAGTCGGTCCCAGCCTATAACAATTCTTGGGATTCTTCCATTCAAGTGCAGGACTCTGCACTTGTCCTTGTTGAACCTCATCAGATTTCTTTTGGCCCAATCCTCCAATATGTCTTGGACACTCTGCACCATATACCCTACCGTCCAATGTATCTACCTTTCCCCCTAGCTTAGTGACATAGGCAAACTTGCTGAGGGTGCAATCCATCCCCTCATCCAGTCATTAATAAAGATGTTGAACTAAACCGACCGTAGAACCGGTCTTTGAGGTACTCTGCTTGAAACTGACCGCCAGTCCGACATCGAGCTGTTGATCACTACCCATTGAGCCCAACAGTCTAGCCCAATTTCTATCCATCTTACAGTCCATTAATCCAATCCATACTTCCTTAACTTGCTGGCAAGAATAAGTCCAGGTATATCACATCCACTGAATTCCCCATGTCCACAGAGCCAGTTACCTCGTCATAGAAAGCAATCAGGTTGGTCAAGCATGACTTGCCCTTGGTGAATCCATGCTGACTGCTCCTGATCCCTTTCCTTATTCTAAGTGCTTCAAAATGGATTCCTTGAGGATCCCCTCCCTGATTTTTCTGGGGAGTGAGGTGAGGCTGACCGGTCTGTAGTTCTGTGGATTGTCCTAAGGAACATCTTGGTACCATTTACCTCCCACAAATAAAGTACATACCGACCTATGTTCAGGACCAGGTCAAAGTTGACAGCATAACAGATAGTAAGTTGACAGTATGAAGACTAGGAAGTAAGCCCCCTTCTGCAAGGTAAGGGACGGTAACCAGGTAACAGGGGGTAGCAACCTGATACATCAGGAATGTATAAAAGTTCACCTCAAATGGTGTTCACCAGCTGACTGTGTGGGGGCACTGGATGGTGCTCAGTGGGTGTTAGGACATTGCCACGGCTTCCATAAAGTGTAGCGGCGCAGCGCTGAGTCTGTTCGCTGGCAACTATTATTGCATGTTGTTACGCAAAAAATCTGCTTGGGCGATTTCGAATCTTATCTGGTTTGTGGTCTCTGGGGACTCTGGGCACGGAGACCACATCCAGCGATAGTGACTCGGCTCTGCAACTTTAGCGAAGAGCCAGGTGGCTTGTACCTCATGCAGTAGAGAAGGCTCCAGACTTACAAACCAGGTAACAGAACTTTTGCGTTCTCCTCCAGCAGCAGGCGCTCCAACACAGCTGGACTGAGTACAACACCTGCAAATAACCCAGTTAGTTAATGCAAGCATAAAGAGAGGCAGCCTGGCCAGATGTAACCATTCATTAACTTCCAGGCCAGAGAGGGCCATTGTGATCTTCAGTCTAGCCTGGCATCCTATGAGGTGCACACAGGCCCTTCTCTTCCACTTGTTTAAACAGAGGCACCCTGGGGCACCTTAAAGACTAACACGTGTATTTGGGCATCCGCTTCCAGGGGTAAAAAACACTTGGACCTGCTTTTCCTCCGCAACAGCTGATGCCCAAATAAATCTTCAAGGTGCCACAGGACTCCTTGTTAGTAATGACTGTTGGGGTTGCCCCTCTAAGGCTATGTCTACACTGCAGGCTTTTTGCACAAGAACAGCTGTTCTTGCGCAAAAACTTGCAGAGTGTCTACACTGCGTGCGTGTTTTTGCACAAGTATTACAGTACAGCATCAGCAAACAGGGCTTCTTCCGGAAGAGTTATTCCTCTCCCCACGAGGAATAAGCCCTCTTGCACAAGAGCTCTTCCAGAAGGCGGCAGTGTAGACAGGCAACATGAATTTCTTGCGCAAAAAACCCCTACGGCTAAAATGGCCATCAGAGCTTTCTTGTGCAAGAGAGTGTCGACACTGCCATGGATGCTCTTGTGCAAAAGCACATCTCTTCTGCAAAAGCACATGGCAGTGTGGACGCGCTCGTATGGAAGACCTTTTGCACAAGAACTCTTCTGCAAAACAGTTCTTGTGCAAGAAGCCTGCAGTGTAGACAGAGCCCACGAGTTTCAGAGGGGTAGCTGAGTGAGTCTGTAACAGGAAAAACTTAAAACACAACATATAGTCACCTTAAAGATTAACAAACCGTGTCGATGGGATCATGAGCTTTCCTGGGCATAGCCCACTTCTTCAGACGACTGGAGTGTTGTATGTCCAGAACCAAAATGAACAGGGGAGGAAAAAATGGGAGGGGCGAAAAAAGGAGGCAGGGGGTATGTAAATATCAAAGGGAAAACCCAGCTGGTATGTAACAGGCACCACTGATAAGAGTTGTTGGGAATTTCCCAGGAACCGATCGGGGTTTCTTAGGAACAAGTTTAAAAAGGGGTGAGAATCGGGGTGAACTGGGTGGATGCCTGGGTGAGGGTTGGGTCGAACAACGCAGGGAGGGAAAAGCAGGAGCGTGGGGCGTGAGAGCAGGTGAGCGCTGCGGTGAAAGCCACGTGCGCAGGCCGGGCCGGGCCCCTCTCTCCTCCAGCTGACTTGCAACTTCCACTGCCGGCCCACGTGGCCCTCGATGGGCGGAGCTTCCCCTTTCCTGCGCCCGCCCCTGGGGCCCTCCAGCCAATGGGAAACGAGGGCTAATGTTGCTGGTGTTTCAACATTCGGAGCCGGCTGGCACAGCTGCTGCCGCGGGCCCGGGAGCTGCGAGCAGGCAGGAGGCGGAGGTGAAGGGCGGGGGGCGGTGACTCCTGGCCCCCCAGCGCAGGGGGGTCCAGGTCCGGGTCCGTCCGGGGTTACCAGGCCGCGCACTCCCCTCGCTCTTGGAGGCGACACTGGTGCCAGTGTCTGCTTCAATGCGACCCTACAATAACAAGCCCCAATCGGCCGAGTCGCTGCTTGTTTCACCTCGTGTCCCCCTGCGCTGCAGAAATCCTGCCTGTGCTGGGCCAGCCCCGAGACACGGGGTTGCCCCTGGATTGTAAGCAAGCTGCCCCCTTCTCCCCCATGCTCCCCATTCCCTGAGTATCAGTCCTGCCCCCGCAGCCTGCACAAATCTTCATCCTTTAGGACCAAATAGGAAGGGGAGGGGGCGAGGGATTATTTTCTTTATTCCCACCCCCCCTAACGGAAGGAGCTGTTCTCTGTGTCTGTGTTTACAAACCAAGGAACGTGTTTCTCCCTGGTTTGGGTTGGGGTTTTTTTTTTTGCCTGTTTCTTGACAAGATTGATTGAAATGTTGGTCTGACTAGAGTAGTCCCCAAGTTTAGCGCCCTGCCCTGAAGCAGGACGAAGTCAACCAAGACCTACGGGTTTGTCTAACCCTGTCTAATTCTTTCTTCCCACCCATGCTTCCCCAGAAGGGATCAGACAGGCTGTACACAGCGGGTGTTTAAGTCTCAGCTTGACAAAGCCCTGGCCGGGTTGATTTAGTTGGGATTGGTCCTGCCTAGAGCAGGGGGCTGGATTTGATGACCTTCTGAGGTCTCTTCCAGCTCTATGATTCTATGATTCCCTCCCCTTTCCTTCACCATCATTAATATCCTTTTGCAGTGAGTTCCAGAGGTTGATTATACACTTCAAAATACGGCCGTTTTAACTAGAGCTGGAAGGAAGTTTTCTGAGGGGATGTTTTTCCATTGGAAAATGCTGATTTTAGTGACCTTTTGTTTGGAAGGGGAAAACTCCACCATTTCAGAACATTAAAATGTAGTTTTCCATTCCTGAAATGACTCTTTGTTTGGTCTCTTTAAAGTTTATCTTCCGTAATCCACCGTACTACATTTAAAAAAAGTCAAAATCTAAACAAAACGTGAATTTATTTGCAGAACTGTGTGTGATCAGGAAAAAAAAGTCAAAATCCTGGAATTTCTAGTCCCAATTCAACCCTACTTTTAGCCACCTTGGTGCCAGGGATGTAAAATCTCATTTAATTAGCTAACCAGTTAAACAATATGTTGAACCAGTTAACCGATTAAATGGGACACGTAGGATGTGTTAAAGATGGGCTTGGAGCAGCCCACACACCTACCCCCTTGGCACACTGCTGTGACTGCTGAGCAACCCTACCCGTGGCGTGCCAGAGTGCCCTCTGCCTATGGCTGGTGGAGGGCTGCTCCAGCCCCCTCTGGTTAACCATAACCGGCTTACTGGTTAACCATTCACTTCCGAACTTGGTGTCCCCACTGCTAACATTAGGACAGTGGTCCCCAACACGGTGCCCGCATTTGTATGCGCCCGCCAAGTGCTCAGGGCTGGCCTGGCCCCGGGCGCATGGTGCACGGTGAGCGCCGGCCCCGGGGGCGCCACGGATTGGCTGCCCGCGCTATGGCCACGTGGCGCATGGGGGGAGCGCAGGCTCCGGGCGTGCGGCACTTGCAGGGTGAGCCAGCCCTGGGCGCACAGCGCTTGGAGAGCGCCGGCCCCGGGCGCGCGGTGCTTGGGGGGGGGGAGAGTGCCAGCGCTAGTGCCGGCCCCGGGCGCGTGGCGCTTGCAGGGTGCGCCGGCCCCGGGCACGCGGTGCTTGGGGGGAGAGCGCCGGTCCCGGGCGCGCGGCGCTTGTGGGCGGGGGGGCGGCCCTGGGAATGTGTCTATGGGGGGGCCCCGCCCCCGGGTGCGCAATGGGGGGCTCCGCTCCAGGGCGCCCTGCGGGCAAACAGCCACACCCCTTGGCGCCCGGCAACCTCAAATGGTTGGGGACCACTGCATTAGGAGAAGCCGTTGGCTGCCTGCCCTGCCCTGCCCCATTCCTTCTTTGACATTCCCCTGATCCCATGGGGGTCACGCTGCCCCCCTTTGAGAGCTGATGCTGAAAAGTGCTGGGAAAGCTCGGGGCGATTATCTGCCTGACCCCGGTGAATAGGAGCTGGCAAAGGCCCTGAAGTGTGACAGACCCTGGAGCTGTGACCGGCCCTTTCACCCAGCAGGATGTGCCGAATGCCCCAGAGGACCAAGGGATGGTGGGCGTGGCACTTCAAGCACACCTTGATTTTCTTCTGTCAGGGCTGGGGCATCGGACCGTCCAGGCTGGGTTCCTGTGATTTCCCGCGCGTGCTGGGCGGATGGTTTCCTGTCCAGTGCAGATCGCTGCTGGTGCGGGACCTCTGCATATAAACGCTGGGTAAGTCCTGGTGGGTTTTTAATGGGCACTGTCATGTGGGTTGGTAACTCAGGGTGCCCCTGTATAAAACTATGGGACACCAACATCCTGAATACTGTGTACAGATGTGGTCTCCTCACCTCAAAACAGATATTTTGGCCTTGGAAAGGGTTCAGAAAAGGGCAACTAACATGATTAGGGGTTTGAAACGGGTCCCATATGAGGAGAGGTTAAAGCGATGGGACTTTTCAGTTTAGAAAAGAGGAGATTGAGGGGGGATATGATAGAGGTCTATAAAAACATGAGTGGTGTGGAGAGGGTGAATCAAGAAAAGTGATTTATTAGTTCCCATAATAGAAGAACTAGAGGACACCAAATGAAGTTAATGGGTAGCAGGTTTAAAACTAATGAAAGAAAGTTCTTCTTCACACAGGGTGTAGTCAACCTGTGGAACTCCTTGCCAGAGGAGACTGTGAAGGCTAGGACTATAACAGGATTTAAAGAGAAGCTAGATAATTTCACGGAGGTTAGGTCCATAAAAGGCCATTAGCCAGGAGATAGAAATAGTGTCCCTGGCCTCTGTTTGTGGAAGGCTGGAGAAGGATGGCAGGAGACAAATCGCTTGATCATTGTCTTTGGTCAACCCTCTTTGGGGCACCTGGTGCTGGCCACTGTCAGCAGACAGGCTACCCAGTACTGCCGTTCTTATGTTAGGGTTCTTGGTTGGGGCACAGGGCAGAGCCCATCGGTTCAGAGCTGCTAAGAGCAGAGTTATTTGCACTTACGTCCCAGCCAGACTCCCTCGTATCCCCTAACACAGGGCTGGGGGGATCCTTTTTTGGGTCGGGGGCCACAGAGAAATCCGTCGGGCCTTGTAGGAGTTGGGCGGCAGGAGTGGAGCTTAGTGCCTACGGGGCCAAGGGAAACAGAGAGGGCACCATGTCCACAGGGCCGGGGTGCCATTTTCCCTAGGGCCTCCGGGGGGGTGGGGGGGGGGGGGGGAGTGTGTCTATGGTCTAGGAGCCAGGGCCCACCAAAGATGAATCCGACCCAGGCTCTGGTACATCTCTGCAGCGCTGCCGGCCGGTTCCCCCACCTCTTGGTCCTCAACCCAACTAGACCCGCTTCCCGACGGCTGGTTGCCCCCCGGCCAGCCCCGCTCCCTCCAGCCCCCTCCCAGCCAGCCCTGCTTCCCGGCGGCCGGTTCCCCCCCACCCCCTCTCTTCCAGCCAGTCCCGCCCCCCCCCCCCCCCGGCCCCTGCTGTTCGGTATTTTTTTTAAACCATCTGGTAACCCAAGCAGGTGGGGGTGAAAAGTGCATGGAAATGCCTGCACAGGCGCGTCTGGGAATGAGATGCTGCTCTAACATCTCCGCCTCTGTTCACTTCCAGCCCCTGCCTCGTGGCGCTGGCCCCCCCGTGGCCTGGGAGGGCTCCCCAGGCGCACCATGGCCCGGCATAGCAAGCTGCAGAAGCACGTCCTGAGCCTATACAGGCAGTTCCTGCGCACCGGCCGGGAGAAGCCGGGATTCCTGCCTCGCATCCAGGCTGAGTTCCGGAAGAACGCCAGCATCCCCCGGGCCGACGTGATGCACATCGAGTATCTGCTCCGCCGTGGCCAGAGGCAGCTGGCGCAGCTCCGAGACGCGAACACCAAACAGATGGGCACCTTTGTCCAAGCCAAACCGGAGGAGCAGTGACCCCTGCTGGTTGGCGCAAGCGTCTGTCTTGTACTGGGACGGTTGGGGGTGAATTCACAGATCAGCCTTCCTGGTTCTCACATCCCTGTGCACCCCTCGTGTCCAAACACAGGTGCCTGGCTTGGCATTTGCTGAGCTAAGGTGTCTTTATTGGCAGCCAAGCTTTTAAACAGTTCAGGTGTGGATGGGTGATCTGGAGGAGATGCTCTTGTTTCCAGGACCTGGTACACAATTCATTCTACCCCTGCTGGCTCCTCTCTTCGGGTATGTCTACACTACAGCGCTAGTTCGAACTAAGCTAATTCGAACTAACGCGTCTAGAACTAAAAACTAGTTTTGCTAATTCGAACTAGCAAGTCCACATTGAGTGGACTCTGAACAGGGCTTAAGGATGGCCGGAAGCAGTGCCAGCAGGGCATCAGAGGAGGACTTAGAGCGTGGAGATGCAGTCTCAGGCTAGCCGAGGGCTGCGCTTAAAGGGTCCCGACCCCCACCCCGGACAGACAGTTCTAAGGGGTGCCCCGCTTGAAAACCAGTCCTGGCTTGGAGTGCCCGGAGTACCCACACTGGGCACATCACACCACTCAGCCATCAGCCCGGCTGCACTTGCCGCAGGCTGCCATCTGGGGAGAGGGGGTAATCGGGGGGCTGCAGGAGAGCTTCCACCCCCAGAAGCCTGCAGAGCCAGCCCAGTCCTCCCCATCGGGGGCTCGTACCCCATTCCTCCCTCACCTCCTTCCACTTACCCTTCCCTAGCCCCCCTTCTTATTGATGTACAAAATAAAGATAACGTTTCTTCCAACATTGACTCTGTCTTTATTGAACAAAACTGGGGGAGACTGGGAAAAGGAGGTGGGAGAGGGGAAGATTAAGGCTGGGAGAGGGGAGGGCAACTAACATGATAAGGGGTTGGGAACAGGTCCCAGATGAAGAGAGGCTACAGAGACTGGGACTGTTCAGCTTAGAAAAGAGGAGACGGAGGGGGGACAGGATAGAGGTCTCTAAAAGCAAGGGTTGGGTGGAGAGGGTGCATTCAGAAAAGTTCTTCCTGAGTTCCCATAAAGAAGGACTAGAGGACACCAAAGGAAAGGACTGGGTAGCAGGCTTCAAACTAGTAAGAGAAAGTTGTTCCTCACAAAGCAAATAGTTAACCGCTGGAACTCCTTGCTGCAGGAGGCTGTGAAGGCTACAACTAGAACAGAGTTTAAAGGGAAGTGAGATCAAGTCATGGAGGGTGGGTCCATGGAGTAGTCTTAGCCAGGGGGTAGGAGTGGTGTCCCTGCCCAAAGTTTGTGCAAGGCTGGAGAGGGATGGCACGAGACAAATGGCTTGGTCACTGGCTTCGGTCCATCCCCTCCACGGTCCCTAGGGTTGGCCGCTGTCGGCAGACAGGCTACTGGGCTAGATGGACCTTTGGTCTGACCCAGGACGGCCATTGTAAGCTCAGGGCTCAGGGTCGGGGGTCTCAGTGGACCCCCTTGATTTTCATGCAAACCTGCTCCTGGGTGGCCAGGCTGGCAGCTCTCCTGCCCTAGATGGCCACTTTCCTGTGCCTAGTGCGGAGATCGTGGACGAGGTCCACGATGTCCGCACTAGCCCAGGAATGTACCCTCCTCTTGCGGTCCCGGGCAAGCTTCCGGGAGCTGCCAGCCTGGTCCCGGGAAGAGGGGGTGGGCTGGGGGACATCGGGTGGGTGGCTCTGTGCCGTGCCAGGTGCAGGGTCTGCTGGCTGGGTGCTAGCAGGCTTGCACCTGGCACGGGCACCGTAGCCAGCCCGTGCCCCTTTAAGGGGTCCGGGGCCGGGAGGGGGGCATAGAGTTTCCCTGGTGTTGGCCAGAGTGGCCACCAGGGAAACTTGGGGAGGGCTAGCCTCCCACTCGTTCGAATTAAGGGGCTACACATCCCTTAATTCGAACTAGTAAGTTCGAACTAGGCTTAAGCCTCGTAAAATGAGGTTTTCCTAGTTCGAACTAAGCGCTCCGCTAGTTCGATTCAAATTCGAACTAGCGGAGCGCTAGTGTAGCGGCTATGAATGTTAGTTCGAACTAACGTCCGTTAGTTCGAACTAACATTGTAGTGTAGACATACCCTTCCATCCTTAGCCAAAGAGGAACAAGCCAGTTAGCCCAGGGAAATAAAAGAAAGGGAGAGCGGTGACGGAAAACCCTGTGTCTGTCATTTTTTCAAATGATCTATCTTGCCTAAAAGCCTGTCAGGGATTGGGCTCTGTTGCAGGAGGTGCTGGCGAAACACTCCGTGGATTTGGGTGCTACAATTCCTGAGTGTCGTCCGCCTTCCTGCCCCCTCCCCCCACCGAAGCGCTTTGGAAGGCTCACAAAGGACAGAGACCTGCCTTTTGAAAATCCGACTCCCCACCGGTGTCTCAAGACAGGCGGCTCTCTCTCGCCAAAAACGGAGGCAGCAGCGTGGGATGACAGGCAGCCAGGTCGCAAGGGGAGGTGCTTTTTAGACCAGTTCCCTCCTGGCACTCCGTACTGCTGCCTCTGTATCAGAGGCAGCAGCACAAGCTGGCAGCAGCCCTTGCCTGGGGGCTGGGTCTGAGCTTCTGGACCTGGTGCAAACTGGAACTGAGCGAGGCTGCCTGCCTGCCTGGCTCCTAACACACTGTAAATGCAGAGCCGCAGAGGGGGTAGGTCCCGGACCCAGCGCGAGCCAGGACTGAGACAGCTGGCCCCTGGGGACTATCGAAAAGTCAAGTAACCGATAAGAAATCATGAGGTTAATTGACTACTCAGTGAATATCTAAGGTCCCTAATCCCTTTTCATAGTTCCCCTCTGGACTCTCTCTCCTAAAGCATGGCCCTGAGATCTGGACACAGTGCTCCAGCTGAGGCCTCCTCCGTGCCAAATAGCTAGGAGAGTGACCTCCCATGTCTGCCGTACGTCTCCTACCACGCCCCAGGGCTATGCCCTCTTACTGAAGGGCTTTGTGTCTGAGATCGCTTCTCTCCTAGGCTACGTCTACACAACGAGTTTTTTTGGCAACAAATATGCTAACGAGGGACTCTATGACACGCAATGTCATTTGCATATTTTCTGCCGATCCGTTTTTGTGCTCGGGGTTTGTGCGCAAAACCAAGCCATGTGGATGTTTACTTTTTGTGCAAAAAACCCCCTTTTCCCACAAGATCCCTATGCCTGCAAAAAGGCCGACCGATCTTGTGCAAAAAGGGGCTTTTGCCTAAAAAGAAAACATCCACATGGCTTGTTTTTGCGTGTTCTTGCGAAAAAACTTGTGGCGCGTCTACACTCTACGTGTGTTCTTGCAGAAGTAAATTTGCAGTAAAGCATCAGAGAACAGGGCTCCTTGCACAGGAGTTATTCCTCTCCCGACGATGACTAAGCCCCCTTTGTGCAAGAGCTGTTGTGCAAGAAGGCAGCGTGGACGGGCACCAGGGGCTTCTTGAGCAAGACACTTTTATGGCTAAAATGACCATCAGAGCTTTCTTGCACAAGAGAGCGTTCACACTGCCATGGACGCTCTTGTGCAAAAGCCCATGGCAGGGTGGAGGCACTCTTGCACGAGACCTTTTGCGCAAGAACTCCGGCGTGAAACAGCTCTCGTGCAAGAAGCCTGCAGTGTAGGGCAGGGAGCAGCCTATGAGGGAGGGGGAGGGACCCCTAGTAATGGCTCAAACTTCCCAGGGGGGTGGCCAGAGGCAGGACATTTGCCTGGCAGGGTGAGGGGGGGGCGGTGACCTCACAGGGGCTTTGGGCAGCCCTCAGCATATAAGGCAAAGGGCAGGTGGGGAGGTGGTGACCTCACAGAGGGACCCACATCTCAGGCTGATAAAAGCGGGGGGCGGGCCCAGGGGACTTTGGAGACCCCCGGTTGCTTTAGCTCTGGTGCGTCTCCTCCTCACGGTTCCTTCGCGTTCTGTGAGTTCCACATCCCGACACCTTTGTGACGAAGGTAAGAGCCCCCAGGGGTTGGATCCCGCCCGGGGCCGGCTGGGTTCCAGGCAGGCCCAGCCCTCGGTCAAGGGCCGGAAGGTGATTCCTCACCTGGGCTGCATCCTTAGCGCCACTGGGGCTTTCTCCTGGTTGGTTTCCCTTTTCCTCCATCCCCCCACATTTCTGCTCTGTTCTTGCCTCCTCTGTGACCTTCCCTTGCTGCCTCCCCCAGCTTGGGACCCAACAGACTAGCTGAAGGACGGGGGGTGGTTTGCAGGAGCCGTGGGGTGGGGGATGCAGCCCCGATTGTGGGGACTGGGGAGGTGGGGCTGGAACAAGTCTATGCCGGTGTCTTTGGGGAGAACGCTCCACCCCCCACACCTTAGATTCTCCCCTGATTGGCCAAGAAGGGGCTGTTGATGGGCAGGAGACTCGTGGAATGAGGAGTAACGGTAGTTTGAACTAGGAAGCCTAGTTCGAACTACCTAGTTCGTGCCCCGTGTAGCCGCGCTGCACGGGGTTCGAACGAGCGGGGTTTTAAAAATGGCGGCTCCCCGCTTATGCAAATGAAGCCCGGGAAATTCAAATCCCGGGCTTCATTTGCAAGTGCGGTATGCCTACATTACCCTCCTAGTTCGAACTAGCGGGGTAGTGTAGACATATCCTCAGGTCCTTGCAGTGCCTGTGCAAGACCGAACCGATAAGCAAGGGGCCATTTGGGGGCTGGGGGCAGTCGCTCTGGGGAGCTGGAACCCCTGGATTTCGCTCTGCAGGCTGCGCCCCAAGCTCCCCTTTGCTCCCCTCATTTGCAGCATGGCCAAACGTTTTCGGCTGTGGTTCAAGAAAGCCCTGAAGATGGCCCCAGGGCCGGTGGGGAGCAGCTTCTCCGTCCCCGCGGGCGGGGAAGCTGGATCCCACCAGCTCGGGGCGACTCGCCCACCGGCCAGGCCCCCCGGACCTGGCTCCAGAGGCGGCTGGGCAGGCGGGACCCAGCCCAGCGGGGGAGCCGGGTAGGGTGGCTCCGGGGCCTCCTCTGTGGAGAGAAACACCTGCCCCGGGAGCCCAGCCCCCATTACCACCAGGGGGCATCGCCCTGCCCGGCCCCCGGGGACCTGCCAGTCTCCGGGAGCCCCCAGCCCGTCGCTCCCCGCACCAGCCCCTGCAGCTGTGGGTCCAGGTCCGTCAGCAGCAGCGCCTGGGCCTCCAGCTGCAGCCGGGCCACCTCCTGCAGCCGCTCAGACCCAGGTGAGGGGCCGTGAACACGCTGGGCCCAGGGGCTCACCCAGTACCCGGGGGGGGGGAGGGGCAGCCCCAGTGTCTGCCCCGCACCCTGGGCAATGGATGGGGGCGGGGGCTGCTTGGCTCTCTTGTTCCTGGTGGGGGCTCTGCTGAGGGCGTTGGCAGATGTGAGGGTGGCAGGGGGATGGGTCCCTGCGAGGGGCGTGTGGGGCCCAACCTGCCCTGGGTCCCTGACATGGGGGCGCGTGACCCCTGCTGGCCGCTGGAGTCACCCTGGTCCCTTCCCTCCCGCACAGAGCCCCCCTGCGCCTCGGCGGAGCTCTGCCAGGAGCGGGTGGACTCCCGGGTGGAGGAAGGGGCCATCTATGACATCGAAGAGCAGCTCCACACCCGGGACACGGTAGGAACCTTCTCCACACGGGGGGGACCCGAGATTGTCCGGCCCCTTCCCAGCACGTCCCCCCCTCCGGGAGGGGCTTGTCCCTGGGGATCCCCCTGGGGCCCCTTCTCCTGCATGACCTGGGCCCCCCAAGCTGGGGGCTCTTGTCATGCACCAGCTGGGCCCCCACAAGCCTGAGGCAGCAGTTGGGGGGGAGTGCGGGTGCTTGGACAACCGGCAGCTCCCACCTCCACTCCTGGGAGGCCTGAGCCCTGCAGCTGTCCGTGGGGGGCAGGCAGGCCCCAGGCTCACAGACTCTCTCTGGGGTGCAGAGCCCAGCCGCCCTGCAGCGGTTCCTCTTGGCCATCCCCCTCGCCTGCCTCGCCGCCCTCCAAAGGGGCGAGGACACCCTGGCGCCGCGCTGCTGCAAGGACACCATGATGGCCAGGATCGTTGTAAGCGAGTCGCGGCGGCCGGGAGGAGGGGAGGGGATACGTGGGGTGGACAGGGGTCTGCCTGGGCCATGGCGGCGGGTGGGGGTGCTGGAAACGGGATGGGTGGAGCCAGGAGGGCTGGAGGTGGACATGGGGAGGGTGGGTGGGGATGCTGGAGGAGGGAGGGACACAGAAATGGGGCAGGTCTGGGGTGCCGGACAGGAAGGGGGATTCGGGACAGGGAGGGGTCTCCCCGGGCCATGGGGGGCTGGAAGGGAGCCGAGCGGGCTGCTGGGGATGCGCCTGGGGAGCAGGGATGAGGAGGTTCAGAGGCTGGTCACCAGGGCAGTGAGGGGCAGGAGACGGCCTGGGGACAAGGATTGAGCTGGTCCCGGTTTGGGAGGGGGGTGCTGGGAGGGGCCCTGTGCCGGGCAGGGGGGCTACAGGGCAGCGGGAGGCAGTGGGGTTGGATCCTGCTGGGTGGGGGCGCTGGCCGCGTGAGCGTCTCTTGGGGGCCCAGCCTCACACGCCCCTTTGTCTCCTTGGGTCTCCCAGGAGATCATGGAGGACTCGCCCCCCCGCTGGTCTTGGCCGACTGCCTCAACGCCGCCTGCAGCCTCAGGTACCGACCCCCCCGTCGACTCCCCCCAGAGCAGATCCCCTGGCCAGGGAGTGGGAAAGTCTCTGTCTCCTGCTGCTGAATTAACAGCCTCTGCCCCTCTCTCCTGCCAGCACCTTGCAGCCTCCCCTGCGGGCCCAGCTCCTGAGCCCCCTGCTGACGGCGGCCGTGGGACAGACTGTGTCTGGGGACTGGCAGCAGGAGCCCATCCACACTCAGGTACGTCCCTCCGGGCCCTGCTCCCGGGCTGGGCTGGAGCTCCAGAGAGGAGGGGGGGGGCAGAGGGAGGGAAGAAGCTGCAGGTTTGGATCCTTCCCTCCAGGGTTCCCGTTGCTCTCCCGGGGGGCCCGTCCCTTCCACGCCCAGCCTGGGCTCCTCCCTGCTCTGCGAGGCGGCTCAGACCCTGCTCTAGGCTGCACCCCGGAGCCAGCGGGTGGCCTGGATTCCCCAACCCCCCTCTGACCCAGGGCTCCCCCTTGTCTTGCAGCAGTTCATCCGGGCCCTTCCCTACGACCTCCAGGCCCTACTGGCGAGCCTCCTCGCCGAGTCCCCAGACACCGCCCGGCTGCAGCTCATAATGGAGGTGAGCCCCGTGGGGGGGACGGGGCCATTGTCCCTGCTTCCTCGGGGGGGGGCCGAGAGAGGAGCAGTGTCAGTGGCTGGGGGGGGCACAGTCCGAGAGGAGCCCCAGGCTCTGCCCAGAACCGGCACCTCCCTACGGGTCCTGACCTGCCTCTTTCCCCCCCAGCACCTGAGCCCATGGCTGGAGTCCCGCCTGCCCCAGGAGCGAGCCAGGGCCCTTGGCAGCACCACGGCCCTGCTGGGAGTCGCCACCACCCTCCCGGGGTTTGACGTAAGTGACCTCGGAGCCGGGGGGTCTGGGGCTGCAGGGCGCGGGGCTGGGAGCGTCCCCGGGAGGCAGAGGCAGGGCCGGGAATGGGCCGGGAATGGGCCGCGTTCTCCTTTCCCCGGGGAGGGGCGACCCTGGGCCCTTCAGGGGGGCTCTTGAGGGACTGGGCCTGGGGACTGGGGAGTGGCCGTCAGTGGATCCCCTTGTTCCACCCCCGGAGTGACCCTTCAGTCGGGGCCATTGCTCAGGGTTGTCTCCTCGCAAGGCCGGCCCCGCCCCGCCCCGCCCCGGGAGGTGTCTCTGTCCGTCCCCCGAGCTCAGACCCGCCTCGGCGGCCGTTTGCATGGGACGTGCAGCCCCAGGATGCTGAGGGACCCCCCCTCTTCTCTCCCCTCAGAACTCCGCCAACTGGCCGAGGATGGGTCACCACGTGGCCCAGCTGGGCCTTTTTATTTCGGACCCATCCGAAGACGTCAGCCGGCTGGCCCGGGAGGGGGTGCACAGCCTGTATCAACTCCTCCTGCACCACAGGGGTAAGGAACCCAGCCGGGACCTGGGCCCCAGGGACACCCTGAGGGTGCCGGCGGCGGGGGGAGGGGACCCAGCCCTTTTCCCCCAGACTGGCCCAAGGGGGGATGCGTCCCTCTGTGTTCCCCTTCTGCCCCCTGTGCCCCTCCATTTGCCCAGGGATGCCTGCAGGGACCCGTGGGAGGGGAAGGGCTCAGACCTGCCAGCAGAATGACCCTGTTGTGTCTCTTGCAGGCCTCAACATCCACCAGGCAGAGGACCTGTGGTGCAGACACTACTACAAAGAAAGATGGGTCCTGGCTCACAGCAACAGCGTGCGGGTGGGAGAGGTAAGGACGCGCTGCCAGGGCAGGGCAGGGCTCGGGGGTGGGGCTGGCTGGGGCCCTCGTGGGGGTAGGAGGGTCTTGGGGGCAGGAGGAAGCTGTGACCTGGGGCAGGGGTTGGGGTGCCGGGTGAGGAGAGCGTCTGGGTGCAGGGTCTGGAAGGGAGTTTGGGGGAGGAGGAAGCTGTTTTAGCCCCAGGAGTTGGGGCCGGGCTCTGGGCCGTCAGCTGAAACCTCCTGTGCTCTTGATTCCAGGTCTTTGGGCAGCTCTTCACAGCAGAGCAGGAGAACTGCTTTTTGGACAAGGCTCTGCTCGCTGCCTGCTCCCCCCTGCGGCGCCCCAGCCAGGCCGGGCTGGTCCTGGCCCACGCCCTGCATGGGCAGGCCCATCAGCTCCTGGAATACATGGTGAGCAGCCGGAGCAGATCAGGAGAGTGGGGCAGGGCCAGGGTCTCCTTCCCATCCCCTCAGGGAGTCCCCCGCCCCTTTCCTCAGGCTGCCCCCACCCCACGTCCCTGCTGGCAGAATCCCTCCTGCCCCTGCGAGCGTCCCTGGGGGTGGGGGAGGCTCTGAACACAGAAACTGTCCTAGGAGGCGGGAGGGGGCCGAGGTGTCAGGAGCTCTGGGGGGGGGGGGTCAGGAGCTCACCCTGCGGGCCTGACGGGGGGTGACCAGAGAGCAGGGGGGAGGAGGGTGGAAATGCTGGGGGCCAGTTCCCCTGAGTCCCCAGGGATGAATGTGACGGATTCTGCTTCCCTTGCAGCAGGAAGACACCCAGTGAGAGCAGCAAGAGCTGAGGAGCCAGCAGCTGCGTCCCCCTCCCCCCAACCCTCCCAATTGTATTGAATTGTATTTACATTCTCATTAAACAATGTTTCAAAAAACATTTGGATCAGGCTTGGTCAATAATTTGTAATGGGGGGGCCATTTTGGCAACTGATCAAGGGCCACATTTCTACCGAGGGGTTTGGGGTCTGGGACGGGGTGGTTGGGTGCAGAAAGGAGCTTAGGGTAGGAGCCTGCGTGCAGGGAGGGGGGGTATGATCTGGGGCGGTGGATAGGGGTGCAGGGTCCAGGAGGGGAAATGGGCGCAGGAGAGGAGTCTGGCCTGGGGGAGGGGCTCTAGAGGGGTGCAGGTCTGGGAGGGAGCTGTGACCTGGGTGAAGGGGGAGCAGAGGGTTTGGGGGAGGGGGTGCGGGTGCCAGAGAGGAGTCTGGCCTGGGGGAGGCGTGTCGGGGGGTGCAGGGTCAGGGAGGGAGCTGTGACCTGGGTGAAGGGGGAGCAGAGGGTTTGGGGGAGGGGGTGCGGGTGCCGGAGAGGAGTCTGGCCTGGGGGAGGGGCGCCGGGGGGGTGCAGGGTCAGGGAGGGAGCTGTGACCTGGGTGAAGGGGGAGCAGAGGGTTTGGGGGAGGGGGTGCGGGTGCCAGAGAGGAGTCTGGCCTGGGGGAGGGGCTCTAGAGGGGTGCAGGGTCTGGGAGGGAGCTGTGACCTGGGTGAAGGGGGAGCAGAGGGTTTGGGGGAGGGGGTGCGGGTGCCAGAGAGGAGTCTGGCCTGGGGGAGGGGCTCTAGGGGGTGCAGGTCTGGGAGGGAGCTGTGATCTGGGTGAAGGGGGAGCAGAGGGTTTGGGGGAGGGGTGCGGGTGCCAGAGAGGAGTCTGGCCTGGGGGAGGGGCTCTAGAGGGGTGCAGGGTCAGGGAGGGAGCTGTGATCTGGGTGAAGGGGGAGCAGAGGGTTTGGGGGAGGGGTGCGGGTGCCAGAGAGGAGTCTGGCCTGGGCGAGGGGTGTCGGGGGGTGCAGGGTCAGGGAGGGAGCTGTGACCTGGGGGAAAGAGGGACGCAAGTTCAGGTGGTCGCCTGGGACAGGCAGGCGGGGAGGGGACGTGGGCGCCAGGGGCAGGCTCTGGCTGGGGAGGCGCCTACCTAGGCAGCTGCGTATGGGGGAGCCCGACTGTCACCTGAGGGGACGGGGGAGCTCAATTTTCAACTGTGGGGAATGGAGGAAATACTGTGGAGTGGAGGGAGCGAGATGCGGGGGGTGAATTGTTCCTGGAGGGGAGATCTCCCTGGCTTGGGTGGGGGGGGGGGGCGTTTCCAGCAAAGCCCTCACATAAGAGGGAGACAGACGGGGGGGTAGGGAGAGGATGGGGATGGGCAGGGCAGGGTGGGTAGAAATGGGGAGGGGCAGGAGAAGGGAAGGGGGAGGAGATGGAGGAGAACAGGGGATAGGAGTGGGGGCGGGGATGAGGAGCAGGACACAGGCAGGGCAGTGGTGGTGATGGCTGAGCGATGAGAACAGCTTGCGGGGAACTTAGCTCTCCCCCAGCTGTACACGCGATACTAGACTGACTCTAGTCTCTCTGCGGCTCCCCGGCTGGGCTCTCACTCCCACTTCTCCCCTCAGGGTACCTGCCGGCTCCCCTGCTCTCTCTGAACGCGTCCCTGGGGTCATTGTTACCATGAGGTGTCTGGTCCCTGGAGCATCCCCTGTGACCCGCTTTATCTTCTGCAAGGGCGGGCGGGAGGCTGCCAGCCAAGTGTTCACCCCCGGGCCATTCACCTACCACCTCACCCGTCGCGTCTCCGGCCCGGGGGACGCTGGGAATTTCTCCTGCTGGTACCAGCACAGGAGTGACAATAAGGAGCTGCTGAATTCCAACCTGAGCCTCTCCAGGATGCTGCGTGTGACCGGTGAGGCCCTGAGGCCCAGACCTGCCCTACCCAGAGCAGCCGGACCCCACTGCTGGGGCAGGAACCAGGGGCTGTGCTGAACAGAAGGGGCTCCGGGGCAGCTGGCATGTGTGGGCAGCAGCCCCCGTCACACCCCTCCTGCAGGGCAGGGACTCCCTGCCCCCCATCACTGTGTCTAGGGGAGCTGGCTGGGCCGGCACAGGCCAGAACAGCCCCGGTTCCAGGAGCACCGCATAGTGCCAGAGAACCTGGCAGGACAGTGACGGCCTGGGCTGGCTGGGTTTTCACAAGCAGGGCCAGAGGCTCTGCGGGCCCTTCCCAAACTCTGCTCATGACTGGTGCTGCCAGTGGCTTGGGGGGCTGGGATTAGAGGAGCGGTCTGGTGCCCAGCTGGGGGGCTGGGATTAGAGGAGCGGTCTGGTGCCCAGCTGGGGGGCTGGGATTAGAGGAGCGGTCTGGTACCCAGCTGGGGGGCTGGGATTAGAGGAGCGGTCTGGTGCCCAGCTGGGGGGCTGGGATTAGAGGAGCGGTCTGGTGCCCAGCGGGGGGCTGGGATTAGAGGAGCGGTCTGGTGCCCAGCTGGGGGGCTGGGATTAGAGGAGCGGTCTGGTGCCCAGCGGGGGGGCTGGGATTAGGGGAGCGGTCTGGTGCCCAGCTGGGGGGCTGGGATTAGGGGAGCGGTCTGGTGCCCAGCTGGGGGGCTGGGATTAGAGGAGCGGTCTGGTGCCCAGCTGGGGGGCTGGGATTAGAGGAGCGGTCTGGTGCCCAGCGGGGGGGCTGGGATTAGAGGAGCGGTCTGGTGCCCAGCTGGGGGGCTGGGATTAGAGGAGCGGTCTGGTGCCCAGCTGGGGGGCTGGGATTAGAGGAGCGGTCTGGTGCCCAGCTGGAGGGCTGGGATTAGGGGAGGGGCGGGCTGGCATTATGGGCCGCCCAGCTAGCCAGCAGGCAGGTTGCTTGCTGGCCCTTGTTCTTGCCCAGGTCTCTGCGCAGCTGGAAGGGGGCAGGATAGAAGGGGGCAGGGGCTGGAGTTCAGGGATTCCCTTCACACCCTCTGCTGGTGTCTGGCTCCTTCCCAGAGCCAGTTGCAGCCCTGGCCCCTCTGGCCCCCTCGTCCCTTTACTGTGACCGTTCCTTTTGCTGCAGGTGCCCAGGACGGAGCCGCCGCCGCCAGCCCAGGTACCCGCACCCAGCACTAGGGCTGTTCTCAGCCCCCGAGCTCCCTGAGGGTCTGTCCTGGCCTGGGGAGGGCTAATCCCTGCCGATGACCCAGGATGGGGGAGGAAACAGGTGCAAAGTCCCTGCACAACACGGCCACTGCCAGAGCCAGGGACAGAACCCAGGTATCCTGGCAGCCACCCCCCCACTCTAACCACTAGGTCTCACTCCCCTCCCAGAGCTGGGGATGAAACCTGGTTCCCAGCCCTCCTGCGCTAACTGCTAGGCCCCATGGCCCTCTGTGCAGTGGGAGGCTAACCCCCCATCCCATTGCGTGTGCTGGTGTTGCCCTCTAGTGGTGAGCCCAGCTGGCTCAGGCCAAGCCTCTGAGGGTATGTCTACACTACCCTCCTAGTTCGATTTGAATTTCCCGGGCTTCATTTGCATAAGCGGGGAGCCGCCATTTTTAAAACCCCGCTCGTTCGAACCCCGTGCAGCGCGGCTACACGGGGCACGAACTAGGTACTTCGAACTAGGCTTCCTAGTTCAAACTACCGTTACTCCTCATCCCTCTGCAGCCACGGTGCAATGCCCGGAGCCCAGGGATAATGGGGACAGACAGAAGGGCGGGGGCTCAGGGTGCATATCGGAGCCCTCTGGGCGCTGGCCAGCCCCTGCCTAGATGGAGGTCGTCTGGCAGCGGGTGCCAGCACAGCCGCAGCGTGGTGGGGGCAGGAGGGGCCTGCGCGGTTCCTAGTGACGTTCTCCCTCTTTCTTCCAGTTGTGTCGTCCTGGCGAAGACCCAGGTAGGTGGGCCCCGGGGAGGAGTCCCCCTGGCACGGTGCCCCTGGGCTTCCCTTGCAGCAGGGATCAGGGCGGGGGGATTTTGGGGGCACAACCGAACTGCGCGGGAGGGTTCCGATGTCCCTGACAGCTGGGTCCCCTCTGCAGCCTGCTCCCCCGTCCCACGGCCCTCTGATCCCCTGGCCGAGCTTGGGTGCGGGCTGGGCCATGCTGCAGGGGTGCAGTGGGTGGCAGGGCAGGGGGTCGGGGGTGGCATGCGCTGAGCCGGCTGTGTTTGTCCTGCACAGGCAGCCAGGCACGGGAGGCCCTGGCCATGACGCTGCGGCTGGTGTTGGCGATCGTCACGGGGGCCCTGGCAGTGGCGGACACACCGAGGGGCAGCTGCACTGTGAGGGCCTGCCAGGCTCCCCCATGCCGCTGGGGGGGGGGCAACACGAGCTGGGTCCTTTTCATCTGGCAGCTCTCACTGTCCCCGCCTGATGGAGACGGGGCCCCCTCCCTCACTGTGACCGTCCACCCCCACCCCGTCTGGGGGTCCCAGCAGTGCACCTCCATAGGCTGACGGGGGCACCGTGTCCATGTGCAGCGCTGGGCCTGCCGCTGCAAGGGCCAGGGAGCGCTGGTGGGGGAAGGACCCCCCAGTGGAGCTATAGGTGGGGGAGTCTGGGGGCTCCCCGGACTGGGGCTCCCCAGGGATGGAGAGGTTAGGGGTGTCTGGCTGGAGGGGGAAGAGGGTGGGAAACTGTGGGACCTGCCCATGTGATTCAATCTAACCCCCCATCTCTCTCTCAGATGCTGACATTGGCCAGTTCTGCACCTCCAAGGTAGGTGCTGCACCCCGGCCCTGGCTGCAGTGGGGGGTTCAGGCCTGGATGACCAGGGGGAGGGGGAGCAGTGAGGCAGGGGCCCTGGGTTTCCCCTACTAAAGCCAGAACTGACCCTGTCCCGGCACCCCAGGGTGAGGCTGAGCACCGGGTGGACCCTGCTGCCATGGGGCTAAGCACCTAGGGGACATGCTGCCATGAGGCTGAGCACCTGGGGACCTTGCCTCCATGGGGCTGAGCACCTAGGGGACATGCTGCCGTGAGGCTGAGCACCTGGGGGACCTTGCCTCCATGGGGCTGAGCACCTAGGGGACATGCTGCCGTGGGGCTGAGCACCTGGGGACCTTGCCTCCATGGGGCTGAGCACCTAGGGGACATGCTGCCGTGAGGCTGAGCACCTGGGGACCTTGCCTCCATGGGGCTGAGCACCTAGGGGACATGCTGCCGTGGGGCTGAGCACCTGGGGGACCTTGCCTCCATGGGGCTGAGCACCTAGGGGACATGCTGCCGTGGGGCTGAGCACCTGGGGACCTTGCCTCCATAGGGCTGAGCACCTGGGGGACCCTGCTGCCATGGGGCTAAGCACCTGGGGGCCTTGCCTCCATGGGGCTGAGCACCTAGGGGACATGCTGCCGTGGGGCTGAGCACCTGGGGACCTTGCCTCCATGGGGCTGAGCACCTGGGGGACATGCTGCCGTGAGGCTGAGCACCTGGGGGACCTTGCCTCCATGGGGCTGAGCACCTAGGGGACATGCTGCCGTGGGGCTGAGCACCTGGGGACCTTGCCTCCATGGGGCTGAGCACCTAGGGGACATGCTGCCGTGAGGCTGAGCACCTGGGGACCTTGCCTCCATGGGGCTGAGCACCTAGGGGACATGCTGCCGTGGGGCTGAGCACCTGGGGACCTTGCCTCCATGGGGCTGAGCACCTAGGGGACATGCTGCCGTGGGGCTGAGCACCTGGGGACCTTGCCTCCATGGGGCTGAGCACCTGGGGGACCCTGCTGCCGTGGGGCTGAGCACCTAGGGGACCCTGCTGCCATGGGGCTGAGCACCTGGGGACCTTGCCTCCATGGGGCTGAGCACCTGGGGGACCCTGCTGCCGTGGGGCTGAGTATGTGGGGCAGCCCACCTGCAGGGACTCTGCGATGGGAGTTGCTAACCCCGGTTGGGGGGCTGGGGGGGGGGCGCAGCAGCTCCCAGGCAGAGGGATGGGCCTGGCCATGGGCAGTGCAGCCTGAACTGACCCCTCCTGCCTCTCTTCCAGACACTGCCCCCCGTGCACTATGACATGGTGACCTACGAGCACTGAGGTGATCCTGTGCTGCTGCCTCCTGCCCCAGGAGCCTGGTGAGGGGGGCTCAGTGCTGGGGGTGAGGGGGGGGCACCCACCCAGCAGGGGCCAGCAGGGGGCGCTGGGGGGGTAATGGGGGGAGGGGCTTGCACAGTTGCACACACCCAGGATGGCTGTGGGGCACATCGGGGGCTCTGGGGATAATGGGGCAGGTGCTGGGGCAGTGGGATCGGAGGTGGCAGGACAGGGGGCTGGGTGCCCCTAGCGGGGATAAGGGGGGAGTAGGGCTGGGGGTTGCACTGTGCATAGCTGAGCCCCCTCCCATTTTCTCTCCCCAGGACGTGGAGGGGACGTCCCTCGCCCGGCTGGCTGAGGGGCACCAGGACTCCTGGGCGCAGGGAGGGCGCTGGCTGGGTGCTGGGGCTGCGCTGGAGCCTGGGAGCGGGCTAGAGCCACCAGAGCCCTCTGCCCCCCGCCCCCGATCTCCAGTGAGGCTTGTTCCCGGCATGACCCCCATGCCTGCAGCTGGGCCCTGGACACTGCTCGGCCCACACGGGAGAGGAGGAGGCACCTGCTCTGCCCTTGGATCTGTGGGCACAGGCAGGCTGTGAACCAGTGGTGCCAGCAACCTCCCCCAAGCGCGCCCTGGTACCAGCCCCTCAGCAGCCTGCGAGCCGGGGCCCTGCCCAGCCCCACAACGATGGCCAGGGCCGCTGGGGTTAATGCAACGAGACGCGCCCAGCTGCAATGGCCGAACCCCCCGGGCTCCGGCAGCCGTGTCCCTGCGTCACTCTGTCCGTCTGTCGGGCGCTGGGGCTGGGCTCGCCAGGCAGGTGGCAGCTGGTTTCTCTCCATAACTCTGCCATCGAGAAAGGGCCCTAAGCCCGGGGTGCAGCCGGGGGATCCCAGGCTCAGTTCCAGCAGCCTTGGTCACAGCAGCCAGGAGGCGGCATGAGGAGCATGACTGGGACGGGGGGGGGGGGGAGTGTGAAAGAGGCTCACGGTGCTGGACTCCACCAGAGTCCTCCACTGAGAGGGGGACACTGCACAGCATCAGCCTTCTACCCCACCCACTGCAGCACAGCGCCCCCTGCTGAGCCCCGTCCCGCCCACTGCAGCACAGCGCCCCCTGCTGAGCCCCGTCCCGCCCACTGCAGCACAGCGCCCCCTGCTGAGCCCCGTCCCGCCCACTGCAGCACAGCGCCCCCTGCTGAGCCCCGTCCTGCCCACTGCAGAACAGCGCCCCCTGCTGAGCCCCGTCCCGCCCACTGCAGCACAGCGCCCCCAGCTGAGCCCTGTCCCGCCCACTGCAGCCCCGTCCCACCCACTGCAGCACAGCGCCCCCTGCTGAGCCCCGTCCCGCCCACTGCAGCAGAGCGCCCCCTGCTGAGCCCCGTCCCGCGCACTGCAGCACAGCACCCCCTGCTGAGCCCCGTCCCGCCCACTGCAGCACAGCACCCCCTGCTGAGCCCCATCCTGCCCACTGCAGCACAGCGCCCCCTGCTGAGCCCTCTCCAACCCACTGCAGCACAGCGCCCCCTGCTGAGATCCATCCCGCCCACTGCAGTACAGCACCCCCTGCTGAGCACTGTCCTGCCTACTGCAGCACAGCACCCCTTGCTGAGCCCCGTCCCACCCCTTGCTGAGCCCCGTCCCACCCACTGCAGCCCCGTCCCACCCACTGCAGCCCCGTCCCACCCACTGCAGTACAGCGCCCCCTGCTCAGCCCCACTTCCCCATGCCCTGCCTCCACTCACTGCCCTCTAGGAAGTGACTGCGTCTGAGCCGACAGGGCAGGTCCTCGGCAGGGAATCGCTCCAGCAACCTGGGAGTGATACAGGCTCCCTCAGGACCCACTTGCCTGGAGGGGCCCAGCCAAGCCGCCCCACGCTCCCTCCCGCAATGGGCTGAGACTGGTCAGACTTCTGCACTGGTCCTTAGTGGCTCAGCTCCAGCGAGACAGGTGGGCCCCACAGGTGGTCAGATGCAGAGACTGCTCCGAGCCGGCATCCCACCAGCAGGCAGAGAGAAGCTGGCGGGCGAGGCTGGGAGACAGAGAGGAGCCCTCAGCTGACCAGCAGGCAGGCTGAGAGTATGTGGTGGGTGGCCGGGGAGAGGAGCCAGTGGGCTGACAGGGCTTCAGGGCACAGTGCAAGCAGAGCAGGACGGAGGCCCTTCTGGGCGTGGGCTCAGCTCCACGGTGCCATTGTAAACCTGGCTCTGCCCCCCCACTCTCCTTGCTCCCACGAGGGAATAAATGTGTGAACCCCCCACCCCCCACTCCAGGACAGGCCTAGCCTCATATCTCCTTGATGCCGGGAGAGTCACCACTGGGGGCTCCTCTTCGGCCAGTTCGACATTACCTAGCCCAGCTGCAAACCCTCGTGCTGGCCACCCGGAGCCCTGTGAGTGTGTGTGAGCTGGGCACGGCACGGCCAGGGAGCCGCACGCCTGGTGCAGGGCGAGTTGCCAGAGCGCTGCCTGCTCCGGGCTTTGGCACAGGCTCGGGGGGTGAGAGCAAACACGTCTGCACAGCCCCACGCCCTGGCAGCGACACGCCTCAGCTCGGGGGCAACGCTCATCTTAGGCCTTGTCCACAGTGGGGAGCTCTCGGTTCTCGTCACCTAGCTCAGCTGCTCCCTGGGCTGGGGCAAGACAATATCAGCTTGAGGTCTTGGTAGCTGAACCCAGCGTCCCCCCCTCCCCCCCCCCGCCAGCTCTCGGTTCCAGCGGCGGCTCTCTTGGAACAGACCAGTGGATGATGAAGCGCGTTTACCAACGAAAGCTGCTCCGCAGCCGGCGATCACACAGGCGCCAAACGCCTCCATGGTCCACTGAGAGCCCCAAGGGTGGGCATAGACCCACAGCCCCCAGAGAGCATCAGGGGCTAGCAGGGACTGGGCCACTGGGCCCTCGCTCCGCAAGGAAGCCGTGTTCTCTGGGATTTGCCGAGATAGTGACATGGAAACAGGTCTTGGGTATAAGCTCAGGTGTGATTGTGCTCTAGGTACATGGGGTGCCCCCCAGGGTGAGGCCGATGCAGTGATGCCCCTGCCCTGGGCAGACAAGGGCTGTGTCGACCCTACACGTGCAGGACTGTGCCGCTGGAGTGTTGTAATACAGACCCTGCAGCAATGGAAGGGGCTTTGCTGTCACTGTAGTTAATCCCCCCTCCAAGCGATGCTATCCAGGTCAATGGGAGAATGTTTCTGTTCACCTTCTGCTGGCTACACCAGGACATAGGTCGGCCTCACCACGTCCCCAGCGCTCTGGATTTTTCACACACACCGATGCAATATAGCTGGGTTGACCGAAGTTTTAGGTGGGCATAGACCCACAGCCTTCAGCTGGAGTCAGGGTGTCCTCACGGCCATCAGCCTGGCTTTAACGGCATCGGCTGGTCCTCGCCCCCTCAGCCAAACCCGGGCACCTGATCCTCGTCCCCTCAGCCAAACCTGGGTGCCTGTCCCGAGTCCACCAGCCCTCCGTGGGTCGTTTCTACTGAGTCCCTGCAAACCTGTTCCAGGAACTGCCCCTCCTACCCCATGTGTCCCAGAGCCAGCTGTTCCAAGAGGAGTTTGTTTGCTCAGCATGTTCCCAGAACACGGATTTCACAATCCAGTGATATAAATAAGGCCACAGCGCTGGGCACGAGGGTCACTTCCCCTCTGTGGTCTCCATTGCACACGCCCATTGGGGCAGTGCCAGGGGGTGCAGAGGGAGGGGTCTCAGCAATGAGAGGCCTGTCACACACCCTGCCCCCTTGGGTGCCTGCCCCATCTCCCCCACCTCCCAGCCTGTGACCGTCACACCGAGCTCAGCCTGCCTCTCTCGCTAGGGCCATCGCCTGCACTAGTGCCTGGCTACGCTGCCCCGCAACCTCTGCTGTGGGGCATGGGGTTTCCTGGGCACTGCCTGCTCCCAGCTGGACGCCCCCGTGGCAGGAGTTCAGCTGCCTGCTCTGGAGCTGGGTACACAAGGATCCCCATCCTCCTGGCCTGGCTGTGGGGTGAGTGGCCTTTTCCCTTTGCTCTGGCTTTGAGTAGCCCCGTGGGCAACCTGCTCTCCTCCATCCCCACCCATCAGGCACAGCATAGCTGTGTCCTGGGAGCCGGGACTCCTGGGTGCATTGCTGCTGGGGCCAGGAGAGTGGGGGCGATGGTTTGGGGAGGGTCTTACCAGGGTTTATCTAGCTGCATGTACGATTTTACAGCACAATAAGTTTAGCTTTTGTTTAACGTCTGTCAGTGACTCCTGGAGGTGTTTCCCAGCCCCCCTGGGCTGGTTTCTTTGGGAACACGGGGCATCGGGCTGGGAGGACACGTCATACAATCCCCGTCACACGCTTACCAAGCGCCATCTTCACGCGCGTGAGGCTGTTCTCCCCTCCCCCGTTAGGAGGCTGGTCCCGACCCCCCTTCTCATTTCCAGCCTAACGTGATTCCTGGCTAGTTTATCCCCAGTAGCTCTTGTGCCAACACTGTCCTTTGGCTTCACTGGTTCCTCTCCCTCCCCGGGGTTCCCTGATGGGGTCCTACAGAGCAGTCAGCTCCCCGCTCAGCCTGCGCTGTGCCAGCCAAACCCACCCTGCTGTGCTTGGTGCTGTGCACCACACGGCCAGGGAGAGCTTTTGCCCTTCTGTGCTCACAACCAGCCATGACACGTGCTGTCCCCAGACACAGCCCTTCTCCGGCTCTGGCCATCACTGGGGGACAAGGACACGTTACCATCCCAAATCGCAGCTCCCTCTCAGCCCCCACTGGCATTTCCAGAGGGCTGGCCAGCCGCTCTGTGGGCCCACACAGACCCGCCGGCCCCGTCGCTGGGGCTGAAAGCAGAGCTCGTCGCTGAGAACGTTTGCAGATGACACAACCGGGGAGTGTAAATACGAAACGGGACAGGTCACGGATTCAGTGCAAGCTGGGCACTTTGTAAACTGGTGCAAGCAAACAATCTGTGTTTTAACAGAGATACGAGCAACTGTGCACAGCTAGGAACCAAGCCCACGGGGCTGACGAGCGGCCCGCAGCCCCCTTGGCCTAGGAGTCTCTGGCTCTGAACCTTTCCCTCGGCCCGCGGGCTGGGCAGGGTCTGCGGAGCCCAGAGACTCTCGCAAGGCTGCAGAAAAGAGGCAGCACAGTGAGAGTGGGGCCCGCGGATGTAGCCAGGAATAGTGGGGGGATGGGCCAGGCTTGGTGAGGGGCGTGGGTCATGGGGTGCTGAGGAGAGCGGGTGAGGGTTGGTGAGGGGGCATATGTCAGTGAATGGGGGCGAGGCAGTGGGGCAGGAGGGCCCGGGCCAGTCAGGAGGTGGGGTGAGGAGAGGTGAGGGGAGGGGTTCAGTGAGGAGGGTGGCGAAAGGGTTCGTGGGGGGTGAGCCAGGATCAGTGAGGCGTGTGTAGCGAGGGTTAGTGAGAGGTGTGAGGTAAAGGTCAGCGATGCGGAGGGGGAGCCAGGGTCAGTGGGGGTGGGCCGAGGGTTGGTGAGGGGCCAGGGTCCCACTGTGATATAGCAACAGGCCCAGCTGGACAGGGCCCTGCAGAGGGAGCGAACCCAACAGCAGAGACGGGGTTGCCAGGGGCTGGAGGATCAGGGCCGTGCTGTGTGGGAGCAGGAGACAGGCAGAGACCCCGCAAGGGGGAGCAAGTGGGCAGCAGGGCGGGCTGAGCTGTCCCAGAAACATCCCCCCACACGCTGCCTTGAGACCCGCCTTGCAGGGAGCTGTGACTGCCCCGGCCTTGGGGGCGTCCAGCAGCCCCTGAGCCAGGCAGATGACTGCAACTGGCTCTGCAGAGGTTTGCCTGGTCCTGTCCTGGGGAAGGGCCCTGTGTTAGCCGTGTACGGCCTGGACAAAGGCAGCCCCACCTCACAGCAGGCCGGAGCTCAGAGGAGGAAGGGTTTTTCTTTTCTCGATTTCTTTCCTTTTCCATTGACTCTTGGCTACAGGGGCTGAGCACCCACTGACTGGTGAGTACTCGGCTGGGGCAGTCACCAGGCATTCATCAGCGTGGGCAGTCACCAGCATTCACCTTCCAAACCAGGCTCTGTTGGGGGGGAGATGTGAGGCTAGTGCAAAAAGAGAAAAGAGGCGGGAGGCTGCTGAGATAATTGGTATGGAGAGAGCAGGTGAGTGAGGGGAAGGGACACAGGAGATAAGTGAGTGTTACTGAGATCAGCTCTCCACTGTGCCCCCTCCCAACAGAGGTGGGAAAGCATCAAGGGAAGCCATAACCCAGTGGATGAAATATCACCTCAGCACACCCCCTTCTGGGGTGAGCAACCACAGCACCGAATTTCAGCATCCCAGAGAAGAGAGTGTGACTGCTGAAGGTGTGTTGGTTTGTATAGAACCGCAGAGACGCAGGACTGGAAGGGACCTTGGGAGAGCATCTCGTCCAGTTCTCTGCACACATGGCAGGACTAGGTATTATCGAAACCTTTCCTGACAAGCGTTTCTCTAACCCACTCTAAAAAGTCTTCAGTGAGGGAGATTCCTCAACCACGCTAGCTCCCTAGGCAATTTATTCCTGTGTTGAATTGAATTTCATCCTATTTACTTCAGACCGTTACTCCCGTTAGCCCAGATCATTTTGACTTTTAATCTTGTCCTCCAAAGCACAAAGCACTGCAACATGTACATTCAGAGTCAATCATTCAGTATGTTTCCCATGCAGGTATCAGCTAGAGTGCGACGATTGCTTTAGCATGTTTTCAAATCTTTCAGCTGCTTAGTGCACCCTTAAACTTGCTCACAAATTCTCACCCCTTGCCAGGCTGTTCCAGGCAGAGAGAAATCTGTTGTGTTTGTGTTGGCGTTTTGTGTGTGCTCTTCTTTACATGTCAGATGTGGATAAAAGCACAACCCCAGATAGCCCCGCCCATGTTACTGATTGGAAAGCTGTCCAGTAGCCAGGCAGGAGCGCTGCAGCTCACAGACGCCGACATGTGGACAGCAGCTGGGGAGGGGGTGCTGTGTGGTGAGGGGACAAGGTGATCTGGAAGCCCCTTTGCCATAGTCTACAGTGTTCAGGTTCGGCCTTCGGGATGCAGGAGCAGCTGTGAGGTCCCTCAAGAGGGAGGATAGCTGGTAACAGGGCAGTAGCCCAATCCCAGAGTGTTCTCGGGGCCCCGTAGGCAAGGCCCTGCTGGTGTAGCCTCTCTAGGTAAATTGGGGCAAGAAATCTCCTGGAGTTACTAGTGTCCCTCCGCTTCCCCAGCCTGCTTCTCTGTGTAGCGGATAGTGAGGGGTGGGCTGCTTCCTGTCCCCCCAAGATAACTTAGGGTGGGGTAGGGTCCCATTTTGCAATACCTCGCCCCTAGTGCCATTACAGTATGTCAGTGTAGCCCAGGGGTGTCCAGCCTAAACCTGAGAAGGAGCCAGAATGTACCAGCGCCCATTGCCAAAGAGCTACAGTTCTATGTCACCAGCCCTGATCAGCTCCCCAAACACCTCTCACCACATCCCGCCCACTGGCAGCCCCACCGGTCAGCGCCTCCTTCTCCTTTTCCTCCTGCCCACTGGGATCCGCTCTCGCTCAGTGGGAGACACTGGAGGGGAGAAGCGTGGGTGTGACAGGCTCAGTCGGAAGTGGCAGGATCCTGGGGGGAAAGGGCCTAGGGCAGAGCTGGGGTTGAACAGCGAGCACCCTCCGGCTCAGTGGAAAGTTGGCACCTGTAGCTCCAGCCCTGGATTTGGTACCTATGCAAGGAGCCTCATATTAACTTCTGAAAAGCCGCATGTGGCTCTGGAGGTTTAACTTTTTTATCTTATTTGGCATCTTCGTGTCTGGTTCCTTTCCTTTGGAGAGCAATTCTTTTCCAAAGTTGGACTGGTTGATTTAGTTGGGTCGGTCCTGCTCTGGGCAGGGGGTTAGACTCAATGACTCCTGAGGTCTTGTCCAGCCCTAGGATTCTAGGATTCTGAATTGTCTTCCCATCAGGAGCTGTGCTGGACTGTTTTCAGCAGCTGCTATGGGTGTGGCTCTGTAACTGAGAAGAGCAAGGAATGGATCTTCCTGCTATCGGGTTTTCTTGGCTCCCTATACAGCTCCTTCAGCCTCTCCATTTGCTTGGGGTAATGTGGGGAGCTTGGGATAACAGTTTGTTCGGAATGACAAATGCTGCTGCAGTGAACTGTGGTCCATTGTCTGTCACTGGTTGCTCTGGAATACCAAGTGAGCAAAAATGCACTTCAGTGTCTTGATAACACCGCAATGTGCCTTTCAATTACATTGTCTCTATACACCCGGAAAAATAATCCATGGTGACCAGGTAATGAAGGACTCTGAATTTCCCTAAATCTGCAGCTAGTCTCTTCAAGGTCTCTCTGGTGGGAACGTTTGTGCGCTATATAGTTCAGTATTGTCTCTTATGTTGAGTTGTACTGGATCCCCTTTCAAAAGCCCAGGGTCCTAAGAACATAAGAATGGCCATACTAGAGCAGAGCAATGCTCCTTCTAGCCCTGTATCCATTCTGTTTTCCATTGGAGTCAATGCCAGGTGCTTCAGAGGGAATGAACAGATCAGGCAATCATCAAGTGATCCATCCCCTGTTATCCACTCCCAGCTTCTGGCAAAAAGAGTCTAGGGACACTTCAGAGCATGGTGTTACATCCCTTCCCATCCTAGCTCATAGACCCGTCCTCTATGAATTTCTCTAGTTCTTTTTTGAACCCTGTTATAGTTTTGGTCTTTACAATATCACCTAGTAAGGAGTTCCATAGGCTAAGACTAGAGCTTTGCATTGAGAGTGAATGTGATCAAAGAACCACAGACAACCAGCGACCTTCTGAGCTGCAGTGTGGCAGCCAAGATGGGCCTGGTGAGAAAGGCAGAAGAACTTGCTGGAAGATTTTTTGATATAACACTTATTTCTGTGGTGAACTCGCACAGGCAGGTCAGATAAGTCCAGGGCTAGTTACAGCTGTTTTAGGTGACTTCTACTCTGGGAGGGACTGGAGGGCTACATCTAGGCTGCAGCACTTTTCCGGGATACCGGCGTATCCCGGAAATCAATGCCATGTCCAAGGAGCGTCTGCTTTTTCAGAAAAAAATTCAAAAAAGCAGACGTGCTCTTTTGCCATCCCTGTAAACCTCGTTTTACGCGGAAGAGGGATGTGTCAAAAGAGGACTTTTTTTCCAAAATATGGCACCATGTAGACATGCCAAATTTTGGAAAAGCCTCTTTTAACAGTAAAGCGGAAAAAGATACACAATTTGCGTACTGCAAATGGTGTTTCTTTTTCCGATTTATCTTTGCAGTGTAGACCTAGCAAAGTGTAGATTTTAAGTCCCATCTGAAATGCCAGAGACATCAGCTCTGGAGTCAATTTTATAGAGAATTGTCTTGCCATTAGCATTCAGTTTCATTCTCCAGACATGCTCTCTGTGATCACAGGTGACGGATCCCACAAACAATGGCTCTTGGTTGTTTGCGATGAGTCAGATCCCTACCTGCTCTGGTGCTGTACACAGCTGCAAAATGCCCATAATTCATGTAAATATTATACCATGTGCCTCTGGCTGGACAGGCTGAATTTTTCCCTTCTGCATATAGGCTGGGATTTGTCCCTCTTAATCTGAGTGGTCTCTCTCCTGGTCTCAGGGGGGGTCTTACCCCAATACGTTCTAACACACAAGTGTCTGTTTATGGCTTCTGTCATGGTCATGAGGGATGACCAGCAGCCTGGGAACTAAGGAGTTAACTATGTCCCTATACCTAGCCAGGTAGCATTCAGCCAATAGAAATGCAGGTAGGGATTTCAAACTGAGACAAAGGGATTTTGGGGGTTTCCCTCCTTTGTCTCTGGGCCGGTTTGCTCTAGAATACTGAGGGAGACAGAAGACATGTCTCTCTCCAAGAAAAAGACTCTTCAGAATGTGTCAGAAGGGTAAAGTTTAGATCAATCTGGGTATGTCTATGCTACAGCACTATTTCAAATTCACTTATTTCGAATTAGTTAATTCGAATTATGCTCATTCGAAATAACACATCTAGACAAAAAAACTAATTCGAAATAGAATTTTTCTAAATAGCACGTCCACACTGAGTGGACCCTGAATTGAAGGTAAGGCTGGCCGGAACCAGTGCCGGCAGGGCATCAGGGTCGGACTTAGTGTATGGGGCTGTTGCCTCAGGCTAGTCGAGGTCTGTGATTAAAGGGACCTGACTCCCATCCTGGACAGACAGTTCTCAGGTTTCTCCGCTTGCTGGTCCACCTCGCTAAGTGCTCTGCTTGCCCTCACTCGGGACACCACGGCACGCTGCAACATGGAACTAGACCTGCCCCCGGGGACTCTGCTGCGTCTCGTGGACACGTTGCTGGCAGCCTGGCTGCACTGTCTGCAGGCTGCCATCCGGGAGGACCATCGAGGGGATGTCAGGATTCAGGGGGCCCTGCGGAAGCGCTTCCACCCTGAGGAGCGCTAACAGTCTCCCCGGTCTGCCCCACCGGGGGCTTGTGCCCCACTCCTCCCTCTCATCCTTCCACTTACCCTTCCCTAGCCCCCCCTTCCTGATGTCAAATAAAAGACACGTATTTTCAAAAATAACAACTCCCTTTATTTAACACAACTGGGGAGGGGAAATGAAACTCTGGGGAGACGGAGGCGGGAGAGGGCAGGAAGAGGGTGGGAGAGGGGAGGGGGAAAACTGGGAGGAGGGAGCTGGAAGGAGGAAGAAGGGGAAGGAGAAGCTCAGGGCTCAGGGGTGGGGGTCTCGCCGGGCCAACCGCCTCCCAGCATGGCGGGGGAGGAGGCCTCGGCGTCCCCGGGGAGATGAGGAGGAGGGTGCAGAGGTTGAGGTGGGGGGGTGGACATTGAGGATGAGGGTGTGGAGGTTGAGGAGGAAGAGGTGGGAGGGGGGCAGGAGTGGGAGGAGGAACCGTAGCGGGGGGGGGCAGCAGGTGCAGGACCGGCGCGGAGCAGCATGCTCTGCAGCAGGGCCTGCAGGTTAGCGTTTATGGCTCGGTCCTCAGCCAGCTGCTCCCGGCGGAGCTGCAGGTCTTCCCGCGTCCAGGCCTCAATGGTGTGGTGCAGGGCTCTCAGGACCCCCAGGTGCTGGTCCCAGTACTCCTGCCAGGTGTGGGAGCGCCCTGCACAAGCAGCTGGTGCAGCTGTAGAGAAAGAAGAGAAGTGGTCAGTTCTCCCTGGGGACGCAGTGGACGATGCCCAGCCCGCCCCTGCGACGGGAGGGCACCCGTGCCCTGCACTGTCAGAACCGATGTGCTTGCACAGAGGCCATGGTCAGGATGTCTGGCTCTCCCCGGGATTGGGAGCTGCCCCAAGACTGCACCCATGCCCCTGTGCCGTGTATAGTGTGGCCGGGGCGGGGGGGGAGATGTCCCCTGCCTCTGTGTAGAAGGGGCCTGTGAAGGGAGAGCATCCTGCAGGGTCCCGCCCCGGGGTCGGGAACGTGTCAGGTCTCTTCACACACGCATGTGCCTATTGGGCCACGGCCCCTGGGTGGCAGGGCATGTGCTCGCATGTGCACAGGTGGCTGCGTGATCTGTGGGAGGCATGGCCCACGCGCGCGGTCCCTGGTCTCCCTCCCGCCTCCCCCCCCGGGCAGGGGACAGTGCTGGCACTTACCTGGTATGGCCTCCCTTGACGACCCTGCCGACTCCAGAGCCGGGACAGCTGGTGGTGGCCCCTCTGCTGTGCCCAGGTCGGGGCCCTCTGCTCCCAGGTCGCTGTCTCCCAGGCTGGCACAGACCGCCCCGCCCCCCAGGAGTCGGTCGAGGGCGGGGAAGTAGGGGCAGGTGGCAGCCCCTGCAGCGGCGCCCCTGGTGGCCCTGGCGTACGCCTGCCGCAGCTGTTTGACCTTCACGTGCACCTGCTCCGGGGTGCGCCTGTGGCCTTTCCTGGCCATGGCGGCCGCTATGCGCCTGTAGACGGCCGCGTTCCTCCGCCTAGAGCGGAGACCATGGAGGTTGGGGGGCTGCCCCCAAACCTCAATGAGGTCCATGACCTCCACACTAGTCCAGGAGGGTGCGCGCTGTCTAAGGCCCCTGGCTGGCTCCTGGGCAGGGGAGAGCTGGCTGCTCCAGGCTGCCATTGTGTGGCCACTGGCTGAGGGTCTGCGGCTGCTGGCAGGCCTGGCTCTCGCACGTGCCCAGTGGCAAGTCTACCCCTGTAAGGGCCCCAGGGCTGGGGAGGGGAGAGGAGTTTTCCTGGTTTGGCCCAGAGCGGCCACCAGGGCAAACTGGGAAGGGCTGGGCTCCAGCTAGTTCGAATTAAGTGGCTACACAGCCCTTAATTCCAACTACTGAATTCGAATTTGGCGTTACTCCTGGTAGAATGAGGTTTACCTAGTTCGAATTAAGCGCTCTGCTAGTTAGATTTAAATTCGAACTAGCGGTTTGTATGTGTAGCCGCTATTAAAGTTAATTCGAACTAACAGCTGTTAGTTTGAATTAACTTTGCAGTGTAGAAATACACTCTGTTAGGTTTTATTGTTTTCTGTTATGGGACTAGGGATCTGATGTCTGTACTATTCTAGAGCAAACTGGCCCAGAGACAAAGGAGAGAAACCCCCCAAATTCCTTTGTCTCAGTTTGAAATCCCTACCTGCATTTCTATTGGCTGAATGCTACCTGGCTAGGTATAGGGACACAGTTAACTCCTGAGTTCCCAGGCTGCTGGCCAGCCCTCATGACCATGACAGAAGACATAAACAGACACCTGTGCTGTTAGAAATGGGCTTTCATTTCTTTTGTAACAAAGGGTATGTCTACACTACAGCACTAATTCGAACTAACTTAATTCGAATTAGTTAATTCGAACAAAGCTAATTCGAACTAGTGCATCTAGACCTAAAAACTAGTTCGAATTAGCATTTTGCTAATTTGAACTAGCATGTCCACATTGAGTGGACCCTGAACCGAAGTTAAGGCTGGCCGGAAGCAGTGCCGGCAGGGCATCAGATTAGGACTTAGAGCGTGGAGCTGCTGTCTCAGGCTAGCCGAGGCCTGTGCTTAAAGGGACCTGACCCCCACCCCGGACAGACAGTTCTCAGGGGTTCCCCGCTCGCTTGTCTAATTCGATGAGGGACAGCAAAGGGACAGCAAAGCAGTCCTGGCTTGGAGTGCCCTGAATGTCCACACTCGGCACATTACAGCACTCGGCCATCGGCCCAGCTGCATTTGCCACAGGCTGCCATCCGGAGGGGGGATCAATCAAGGGGCTTCAGGAGAGCTTCCACCCCGAGGAGCCCACAGAGCCAGCCCAGTCCTCCCCATCGGGGGCTCGTACCCCATTCCTCCCTCACCTCCTTCCACTTACCCCTCCCTAGCCCCCCCTTCCTGATGTACAAAATAAAGGACACGTGTGTTCAAAAATAGAAACTCTCTTTATTGAACAAAACTCGGGGAGACTGGGAAAAGGAGGTGGGAGAGGGGAAGAGAGAGTGTGGGAGAGGGGAGGGCAACTAAAATGATCAGGGGTTTGGAACAGGTCCCATATGAAGAGAGTCTAAAGAGACTGAGACTTTTCAGCTTAGAAAAGAGGAGACTGAGGGGGGATAGGATAGAGGTCTATAAAAGCATGAGTGGTGTGGAGAGGATGCATAAAGAAAAGTTCTTCATTAGTTCCCATAATAGAAGGACTAGAGGACACCAAAAGAAAGGAATGGGTAGCAGGGTTCAAACTAATAACAGAAAGTTCTTCTTCACAAAGCAAATAGTCAACCTGTGGAACTCCTTGCTGCAGGAGGCTGTGAAGGCTAGAACTAGAACAGAGTTTAAAGAGAAGTAAGATAAAGTCATGGAGGTTGGGTCCATGGAGTGGTATTAGCCAGGGGGTAGAAATGGTGTCCCTGGCCTCTGTTTGTGGAAGGCTGGAGATGGATGGCACGAGACAAGTGGCTTGGTCATTGTTTCGGTCCATCCCCTCCAGGGTACCCAGTTTTGGCCGCTGTCGGCAGACAGGCTACTGGGCTAGATGAACCTTTGGTCTGACCCAGTACGGCCATTCTAAGCTCAGGGCTCAGGGTCGGGGGTCTCACTCGACCACCTTGATTTTCATGCAAACCTGCTCCTGGGTGGCAGCTATCTTGCCCTAGACGGCCACTTTCCTGTGCCTAGTGCAAAGGTCGTGGATGAGGTCCACGATGTCTGCACTAGACCAGGCAGGCGCCCGCCTCTTGTGGACCTGGGCAGGCTCCCGGGAGCCGCCAGCCTGGTCCCGGGAAGAGGGGGAGGGCTGGGTGGCAGCGGGTGGCTGGCTCGAGCCATGCCAGGTTCAGGGTCTGCTGGCTGGGTGCTAGCAGGCTTGCACCTGGCACGGGCACCGTAGCCAGCCTGTGCCCCTTTAAGGGGTCCGGGGCCAGGAGGGGGGCAGAAGAGTTTCCCTGGTGGTGCCCAGAGTGGTCACCAGGGAAAGCTGGGGAGGGCTAGCCTCCCACTAGTTCGAATTAAGTGGCTACACAGCCCTTAATTCGAACTAGTTAATTCGAACTAGGCATTAGTCCTCGTACAATGAGGTTTACCTAGTTCGAATTAAGCGCTCCGCTAGTTCGAATTAAGTTCGAACTAGCAGTTCGCGTGTGTAGTGCCTATCAAAGTTACTTCGAACTAACGTCTGTGAAGACATACCCTAAGTTTTGAGCCCATGGGTAAATTCCCCATGAGTTTATTCACTGGTGGCTCTTACCATCTAGCCAATCCAACTATGCTTGGAACAGGACTATTTTTTTGATAATAAAACTTCTTTATTTTTTTTATTAACCTGGTATTGGTTCAGTTCTGTGTCCTGGAAAATCTGTCTGTGGGATCTGCATGCCTCTGACTAGAACGCAGCAACCACAGACTGCAGTTTGTATTTTCTCTTTCTTTTTGGAGACAAAAGCTTTGGGTGCCCTGAGATTGGTTCAAGTGTCCACCTGTTTGAGGGTTCAAAAACACTTGATGGTGGCAGCGGATTTTTTTTCCTCCAAAATCTAGGTTTTTAGGATTTGGGGGACGGGGGAGTTTTATACCAAAGCCTGGAGAAATAAGGTTTTGGGGTACTTTCGCAGGCCCCCACTTCTGCATTTATCATGCAAGAGTGGGGCATCAGCCATGACAGCTTCTAGAGAGGCCACAGCAGTGAAGCTGCAGCAATGTAGTTGTGCCTCTGTAAGCTCTCTAATGTGACTCCTGTAACTCTTCTGCCAGGTAGCACCAACAGCAGCCAGGGCTGGGTTCAGTGTCTAGGGGTTCCTCTCCATCCATCTAACACAGAACTGGCTCAAGACCCCTCCCAGTAAGCTGGGAAATCCACACAACACCCCTCGGCGTCTCTGGAGGCAATACTTCCCCTCTCACAAGCACAGAGTCTGAGTGTAGGAAAGAAGCCTTTACTAAAAAGGATGGGAAGTAATGTGGCATTAATTTGGGAAAACACCACAGACAGAGTCCATAGGAAAACCCCACAGAGTTCATAACCAAAATCAGCTGGTTTTGGTAGGCTGGACAATGTCCTTTTCCTCTCGGGCTCTCAAGTCCAGCAATGTAAATGTCCCTTCACATGCCCAGCCCTTCTCTGCATCCCACTCAGCCGCTGCCCATGCTCAGAGGTGATCCGCAGAGTTCACCCCCCCTCCGATGTTGGGGGCAGACAGGTAGAAGGCATCTCACCCACCCTGCTGGTCACCCGCCATCCACCTGCTCACTGTTCTCTGGCACCGCTCTGCTGGCCATTCATCGCCGTTCGCTGCCACCTTTCTGCTGGCCGCTCCTCACGCCTCTCCAACGCCACCCTGCTCGCTGCTCGTTGCATCTTCTCCTGGCTAGTGCGGATTTGGCTCTGGGCCAAACCTAGTGATTTCAGCTCTCAGTGATTTCAGCTCTTGGCCCAAAGCACAGCCCAGCCCCCAGAGATTCCAGCATCCACTGGAGTACATGTACATACAAAAGAGATCCCTTATGGAGCCTTTCTTTAACTCTACCATTGAATCAGTGGGAGAAACAGACTGAACCAGTCTTACAGCTCACATCTGGAGGGAATGCAGCTTGCTGACTCCCATCCCAGCTTACTCTATAGGGCTCTGAAAGAGCAACTTCTGTCATAGAATCATAGAATCCCAAGGCTGGAAGAGACCTCAGGAGTCCTCAAGTCCAGCCCCCTGCCCAAAGCAGGACCAACCCCAGCTAAATCATCCCAGCCAGGACTTTGTCAAGTTGAGACTTAAAAACCTCTAGGGATGGAGATTCCACCCCCTCCCTAGGGAATCCATCCCAGTGCTTCACCACCCTCCCAGGCTACGTCTACACTGGCCCCAAATTCCAGAAAAGGGATGCAAATCAGGTAAGTCAGCATAGGGAAATCCGCGGGGGATTTAAATATCCCCCGCGGATTTAAATAAACATGTCCGCCGCTTTTTTTCCGGCTTGGGGAAAAGCCGGAAAAAAGTGTCTAGACTGGCATGATCCTCCAGAATAAAGCCCTTTTCCGGAGGATCTCTTATTCCTACCTTCAGCGCCAGTCTAGACGCTTTTTTCCAGCTTTTCCCCGAGCCGGAAAAAAAGCGGCGGACATGTTTATTTAAATCCGCGGGGGATATTTAAATCCCCTGCGGATTTCCCTATGCTGACTTATCTGCTTTGCATCCCTTTTCCGGAATTTGGGGCCAGTCTAGACGTAGCCCTAGATAAATAGTTTTTCCTAATATCCAACCTAGACCTCCCCCACTGTAACTTGAGACTTTTGCTCCTTGTTCTGCCATCCCTCACTACTGAGAACAGCCTCTCTCCATCCTCTTTGGAACCTCCCTTCAGGAAGTTGAAGGCTTCTATCAAATCCCCCTTCACTCTTCGCTTCTGCAGACTAAATAACCCAAATCCCTCAGTCTCTCCTCCTAGGTATGTGCTCCAGCTCCCTAATCATTTTGGTTGCCCTCCGCTGGACCTTCTCCAATGTGTCCACATCCTTTCTATAGTGGGGGGCCCAGAACTGGACTCAATACTTCAGATGAACTGTATTTACACTATATCTGTTGAATACCTACCAGGTCTAATCAAACTGAGTGAACATAACCACACGCAGGATTCCTTTTCCATTCCAACTGGCTGTAGTGGAAGCATTGATTTAGACCCTCCTTACACTACTCTAAGCTGATGGGAGAGAGCTCCCCGTCGGCTTAACTACCCTAGTCCTGTGAGAACAGGTAGCTATGTTGGGCCATGTCTACACTGAGGGTGTTAAGAAGCAGGTGTCTGGCTAATTGTGTAGAGTATTGAATTTTAGTCCTGTCCTTCAAAGCACAAAGCACTGTAATGCGTATATCCTTTCTGTAATAGGTAGCCCAGAATTAAGTCAAAAATCCTTACGTCAAAGGATTTAAAGACATGCTCTGCTGGCTTCCTATAGCCTACATCAGACCTGGGCAGAATCACCACATCTGGCCTGCCAAGCCACTGGATTTGGCCCGTGGAGGCTCCCCTGCTTGCCCCACAGCCCCACATGCTGTTCAGAAATGTGGCTGCTGGACCCCGTTTCTATTTCAAAACTGGAGGGGAGGAAGGAAAACTTCAGGAGCTGCTCCCGCCCCTAGCACAATCCCATTGGCCGGTTTCTGGTCAGAAATTGGCCAATAGGAGCTGCCTGTTTGAATAACAGGCAGCCATGAAGAACCATGCCTCCTCTCCTTGGCTCAGTTATTCACACAAGCGCATGGCCAGGCAGGCAGGTAGGAAGGCTGGCTGGCTGGCTGGGAAACATTTTAAGCTCTGCAAGACTTAACTCTACAGGCAGGCAGGCTGGTTTGGCTGCTGGCTGCTAAGTTTCCTGGACAGAACCTGCCTCTTGGCCCCCAGCTCTTCCCTTCCCCAACCCTCTGCACCCCAATCAACGTACCCAAACCCTCTGCCCCCCCTCTTACATCCATACCCCCTACCAGATCTGGCACTCCAATCTCCTGCCCCAGATCACAATCCCCTCCTGCTCTGGGTCACATCCCAAACCCCTGCACTCCAGTCCCCTACCCTAGGTCACAAACTGCCTCCTTCATCCAAACTCCCTCCCAGACTCCATTCTCCCTCCTGTACCCCAGCCCTTTACCCCAAGCTCCCTTCTGCACCCAACCTCCATCCCAGACCCTGCATCTCCTCCATTAATATCATGGAAGAGTGCAGCCCTCAACCACTTTCCAAAATCTTGGACCGGCTCCCCCAACAAATATTATTGCCCACCCCCGGCCTACATTAAAGAAGATTCCTGCATCTCTCCAGTTTCTTTGTGCAGCTTGGCAGCAATGTGAAATCTTCTGCAATCTTATTTCCATTCTGGCCATGGTGAAGTTTGTCAAAGCTGAAGTTCTCTGAGGCACTGAAGAGTGGCATGGGGACAAGCTCCTGTAACCTCTGTAGCTTTGTCCCTTCTGTTTCTGTGCATAGTTTACTCCAGACCCCATGCTGTGTCCTTCTGTAGCAGACATGGCGGTCACCTAGGGCACCAAGTCAAATGGGGTGACAAATGGTGGCGCAATATCATTGAGGGGTTTGGAGGTGGGGGCGCTGATTGCATGGGGCGCCTGGGGCGCCAGTTGCTGGCAACTAGTCTAGGGCCGCCCCTGGTCACAGAGCTTACTTTTACACACCACGACCCTTTAAGGCTCTTCCAGGCCTGGCTGAGGATAGATTTACATAAGGTATTTTACACATTGTCACCTAGTGGCTGGGCCGAATAACACTTTTGGGTTCCACTACAGGGCGTGTGGGGCTGTCGCACTCCAGGGCAGGGGGACGCTAGCCCCAGCCAGGCCTGAGGGGAGCAGGGCGTGTGGGGCTGTCACACTCCAGGGCAGGGGGTCGCTAGCCCCAGCCAGGCCTGAGGGGAGCAGGGTGTGTGGGGCTGTCGCACTCCAGGGCAGGGGGTCGCTAGCCCCAGCCAGGCCTGAGGGGAGCAGGGTGTGTGGGGCTGTCACACTCCAGGGCAGGGGGACGCTAGCCCCAGCCAGGCCTGAGGGGAGCAGGGTGTGTGGGGCTGTCGCACTCCAGGGCAGGGGGACACTAGCCCCAGCCAGGCCTGAGGGGAGCAGGGCGTGTGGGGCTGTCGCACTCCAGGGCAGGGGGTCGCTAGCCCCAGCCAGGCCTGAGGGGAGCAGGGTGTATGGGACTGTCACACTCCAGGGCAGGGGGACACTAGCCCCAGCCAGGCCTGAGGGGAGCAGGGTGTGTGGGGCTGTCACACTCCAGGGCAGGGGGACGCTAGCCCCAGCCAGGCCTGAGGTGAGCAGGGTGTGTGGGGCTGTCACACTCCAGGGCAGGGGGTCGCTAGCCCCAGCCAGGCCTGAGGGGAGCAGGGCGTGTGGGGCTGTCGCACTCCAGGGCAGGGGGTCACTAGCCCCAGCCAGGCCTGAGGGGAGCAGGGTGTGTGGGGCTGTCGCACTCCAGGGCAGGGGGTCACTAGCCCCAGCCAGGCCCGAGGGGAGCAGGGCGTGTGGGGCTGTCGCACTCCAGGGCAGGGGGTCGCTAGCCCCAGCCAGGCCTGAGGAGAGCAGGGCGTGTGGGGCTGTCGCACTCCAGGGCAGGGGGACACTAGCCCCAGCCAGGCCTGAGGGGAGCAGGGTGTGTGGGGCTGTCGCACTCCAGAGCAGGGGGTCACTAGCCCCAGCCAGGCCTGAGGGGAGCAGGGCGTGTGGGGCTGTCGCACTCCAGGGCAGGGGGTCGCTAGCCCCAGGCAGGCCTGAGGGGAGCAGGGCGTGTGGGCCCCTCAGCGATGTAGGCCGTGTGAAATCAGGCGGCTTGGCCTGGAAGGCCTGGTGCTGTGTCACTGGCTCAGTCGCCGCTCACCAGGTCTTGCCATCTGCCAGCTGCTTCGGGCTCGTCTGCACTTGGAACATTGCAGCGGCCCTGTGGCAGCTCGGCAGCAGCAGCGCTTCCGTGTAGATGCTACCGACGCCGGCAGGAGGGGCTCCCCCATGGGTGCAGGCAAACCACTGCCCGGGCGGGGGCCAAGTCACTGAAATACAGCAAGTGAGCGGCTGAAGCCTTTCCTCCCGCGCATCACGAGATGGCAGGGGAGCGCTCGCTCAGGCAGCCTTTGCACATCCCCACAATGTCCAGCCACAGAGACTCACCTCAGCTCTTTGCTTTCTTTCAGCTTCCATGACCGGATTCCCTGTGGCAGGTAGGTACGAACACAGGCAGAGGGTGCAGGATCAGTCCGTGTGTTTCTTATAAATCAGAGTGATGAAGGGCAGAGTTATGGTTATTTATTCGTGTTCAAATTCTGCCCCTGACAGGGCATTCTGGCTGTCGGGCCCCAGTGGAAATGTGCAGGCTACCCAGGGTCCTGAGGGCTCCTTTGTACCCAGCAAGACCAATTGATGTTTGGGCTCTGGCAGCTCCTGGCTGTGCTGTGTCAGTCCAGGGTGACCCTAGATTTACCCGGGGGTAAGATCTGCCCCAACAGATTTAGCTTTCGTGATTGTTAGAGCCATTCCAGCTCAGCCCGACTGTGGTTAGCACGTGGCCCTGCCCTGGGCCAGTGGAGGTGCTGTGTGCTGACAGCTGGGGGCTGGGTGTCGCACCAGCTGGGGCCTGTGATTGCTGGGGGTGGGATACCGGGACCCAGGCTGCTGGCACCTTCAGCACCAGGGCAATGCTCAGGATGGACACTGCGGAATTCAGTGGAGCCCAGACAGGGGCTTTGGGGGAACTCTACAGCCCTGTCGTGCTGGGCATCAGGGCGCAGATGGGGAGAGAGCCCAGACAAGGGCGAAGGGCAGTTCAGTCTCCTGACCATTTAGTCCCTCGCCCCTCGCCTGGGAGCCGCTCAGACTGAGGCTGGGCCGGGCGGCACACACCTGCCCGGGCACAAGGGAAATTCTCCCCAGCCGCTCATTTCACACACTGGGCACCAGAGAGCTGCACTGGCTGCCACTGCCAGGCACTGCCAGCTTGGAACCAGGGCCCCAGCTGTGAAAGCCCAGTGCCTGCTCCCACCACGCCAGCCACTGCCCTGCCTGAGCTGGGGCCAGTCGAGGACTGGGTCTCCTTCCCCCAACCTACTGCATCAGCTCATCCCCCTCGCACAGACTGAGGGACCAGCGTCCCCTAGGAGGAAAACCCCTGTGTCCCATTCTCTGCCCCACCAGTCAGCCCTTCCCCCAGGCTGGGGCTGGATCAGGGCTGGTGACCTCCTGAGGGGAAGCCCAAGTGTCCTATTCTCACCCCCCGAGCCAGCCAGTCCGCTACACTGGGGCTGAATGGGATCCAGAGCAAACGGCAGGAGAAAAGCCCCTTGTTCCTTCCCTCTACCTAGCCCTGAGTGTCTGTCCCTTTGGGTGTTGCAGACTCAGGCAGTCCAGAAGTAGCTCAGCTCCGGCTGTCGAACGGCTCAAGTCGCTGCGCTGGGAGAGTCGAGGTGCTGCACGACCAGCAGTGGGGAACCGTGTGTGATGACGGCTGGGATTTAACCGAGGCCAGAGTCGTGTGCCGGCAGCTGGGCTGCGGGACGGCGCTAGCAGCCCCACACGGGTCTCGCTTTGGACATGGAACTGGCCGTATCTGGCTGGACGAGGTCAACTGCACCGGGACGGAAGTTGCCCTCTCTGAATGCAGGGCTAAGCCTTGGGGAGAGCACAACTGTAACCATGTGGAAGACGCCAGCGTGGAGTGCTCAGGTGAGCCCTGTCTCCCATCTCACGGCGGGTGCTGCAGGGAGCAGATTCAGAAGGTTTCAGCCCAGTCTCTGCTTCCCCGTCTGAATTCCCGTGAACCAGCGCAGCACTGAGGGCATGTGCTGAAGGGAACACTTCTCCCAGCCTCTCCCCCTGAGTAAATGCAATGCAAATTGGGCTAATGCAATTTCAGGCTAGTTTCATGGGGGGTCCTCTGGGTGCCAAACTCATCCCTATTGGTAGGATGGTGATGGGAGGCGTTCTTAGAGGGGTCGTATGACAGCCTTTCTTCTAGTCATGTGTCTATCTCGACCTCGGCAGTACTACCTCCAGGGGAGGGACTTCTTATGGCAGGGGGCGTGGCTAATGGGGCTCAGGGGTGTGACTAACAGCAGTCAGGGGCGTGGCCAATGTGTCCCTAAATTTGGTTCAGAAAACATGGTCACTGTACCTAGAATGGAACTAGGGCAGGGGTGCACAATAATTTTTTACCGGGGGCCACTTCAGAAATTTTTGCAGTCACCCCAGGCCACTCTGGAAGGGGCGGGACCTCAAGCAGAAGGGGCGGGGCCAGATACTTCCCTTCTTCCCCACTCACAGATCATGATTGGTCTGTGGGTGGGGGAGCATGTGAAGTCTTTGCCCCTCCAGAGGTTCCCCCTAGGTGCCCTTGCCCCTGGTGGTGGGAGGAGACTTTGTGCACTCTCCCTTCTGCCCCCAGACCAATCAGGGCTTGGGAACAGGGGAGCACGCGAAGTCTCCCGCCCTGCCAGGAGCACATGGCACTTCTAAGTACCACATGCTCCTTGCAGGCCAGGGGCAGGGTGGAGGAAACTTTGCACACTTTCCCCCACCCCCAGGCACTGATTGGCCTGGGGGTGGGGGAGCAGTAGGGCCTCTGCGGGCTGGATCAACCTGCTTTGTGGGCCAGATCCGGCCCAGGGAGGCCCTTTTGCCCACACCTGAGCTAGGGGGTGTCAGCTGCAGAGTGAGAGGGCATGGGGCATAGTGAGAGGCCCTCCCCCTCTCTGATCACTCTGACTCTCCCCGTCCTTTCCTGGCTCCCAGCTGTAGGACTTGGTGTCAAACAAAAATTAGTGAGGCATTTGATACAGTCTCTCATGACCTTCTTATCAATAAACCAGGGCAATACAACTTAGATGGGGCCACTATAGGGTGGGTGCGGCACTGGCTGGATAACCATTCTCACAGAGTAGTTATCAATGGTTCACAGTCATGCTGGAAGGACATAACAAGCGGAGTTCTGCAGGGGTCTGTTTTGGAACCGGTTCTATTCAATATCTTCAGCAACCATTTAGATATTGGCATAGAGAGGACGCTTATAAAGTTTGCAGATGGACCAAGCTGGGAGGGGTTGCAAGTGCTTTGGAGGAAGGGACAGAATTCAAACTGATCTGGGCAAACTGGAGAAATGGTCTGAGGTAAATAGGATGAAGTTTAATAAGGACAAATGCAAAGTGCTCCGCTTAGGGAGGAACAATCAGTCTCACACATACAGAACGGGAAGCGACAGTCTAGGAAGGAGTCCTGCAGAAAGGGATTTAGGGGTCATTGTGGACCGCAAGCTAAATAGGAGTCAACAGTGTGACACTGGAGTGATTGATAAACCGGCTAATATATACCCCTGCTGGCTCTCCACCCCCTCGATTCCTTCTTACCGTTCGCGAGCATCGGTCGTTGGAACGTGTTTTGCTCGTGCTCTGCAATCGCCTCTGAGCAGTTCATCTTAGTAGTTTAGTCTGACCTTAAAGTTTTTCACAATTTATTGTTTTGTCTAGCAGTTGATAGTTAAGTGCGGTATTTAGTGCACAGTTTTAGGCACGGGGCTTCCTTCGGGTCCTCAGCGTGACCAGTGGGGCATGCCGAGTCCCCAAGGCTTAAAGGGACCCCCACAGAGCCTGCCTCAAGTGCCGCAGAAAATTTAATCTGTCTGAGGCCTGTAAAATCTGCAAAGGCTTCAAACTGGTCTCTAAATGAGAGAGGGAGTCCCGTCTCAAGATCATCCTAATGGAGGCGGCACTGCGTCCGGAACCAGCGTCCGACCCGGCACTGGCTACCCAAAGCGCACTGGCTTCGGTGCAGGAGGCACCTAGTCACTGGTGTGCCTCTCCGGCACTGCACAGGCCTTGACACTGCTCTCAGTCCCCAGTGCTGCAGAATTGGAGGAGACCTAGCCGGGGCAGGTCTCCTGCAAGGCATGTGCCCTCCGTGCACCCCCAGGCGGGACATGTGGCACCGACGAGCTCAGCACCCAGACCATTGTGGTCGGGTCCACACTGCTCCCGCTCGTGCAGAGATCCCAGTCCACCGAGGGAAGCCTGAAGCATGGCACGCCCCGCAATGGGGGTCGCTGACTGCCACTATTTCTGCACCTGGTTGACATCTGAGTACTCAACCAATTCAGAGGCAGAATTGATTTGGTCTTCGCAGGGCTTTGGATCGAGGTCATGGCTCCGCTCCTACTCCTGCCACTGGTCCCGGCACCGCAGTACATGAGCGCACCCCGCCCAGCAGCAGCACCAGCCTTGGCCACAGCTCACCCCAGGCGTGCTACAGTCTCGGCCCCCTCAGCTACAGGTGCCTGTGCAGTTGCCTTTCTGGACTTCCTGGGCCTGTTACCAAGGCCAGGATGTGGGTCCCTTTGGGCCAGGGTCGGCCTACTTGGGACCCAGGGTTCCCCCGTCGGCGACCCAACAAACCCACTCCCTAGTGTCGGAGCAGTCTCTCTTTCCGGGGCAAGCCTCGCCTGGGCCATAGATAGAGAGGGGCCCATCTGTTGCCCAGCCCACTAACAGTGGCCTTGCCAGTGGCTTCTCAGGCCCCATTGCAAGCAACTGACTCAGGGGTTGTGGGCATGAAGGGATTGTCATCTTCCTCGCCCTAGGAAGCTCTTGGCGGGGCCCTCCCATCCATGCCAGCTATGGACTCGAGATCTCATCAGGATCTCCTCCATCGCCTGGCCCAGAGCCTGGGGGTTCAGGCTGGCAGAGTGGCTTTGTCCATCAACAAAACCAGCACAAAAATCACAAAGACCCTCTGGTAGACCCGGCCTCCATCCTGCCAACTGATAAACAGGCCGAGAGGAGATACTTTGTGCCACAGAAGGGGACTGAACTTCTCTTCTCCCACCTGCCCCCGAGGTCGCTGGTTGTTCAGGCGTCAGCCAGAGGGAGAGGCAAGGCCAACAAAAAACAGGGAGACCAAAAAGATGGCTCTCCTGGGCAGGAAGACCTATACCTCGGGAGGCCTGCAGCTCTGCATAGCGAACCAGCAGGATCTGCTGAGCTGCTCTGCGTACAATACTTGGGCGACTATGGACACATTTGCTGAGGTGCTCCCCAGGGTCTCCTGTTCAGAGTTTAAGTCCCTCGCAGAGGAGTGCAGGGTAATCTCCCGGGAGGACCCAGGTTATGTGGTCGCAGGAAGACCTCTCCCTACACATTAATATCAGGGAGCTGCAGGCGGTCCGCCTCACCTGTCAGGCTTTTCTCCCCAGGCCCAGAGGAGGGACGGTTCTGATCCTATCCAACAACAACTCCGTGGTCTTGTACATAAACAGGCAGGTTGGGAAGCCCTCCAGCTCTTGGGAGCTGTGATTGGGGAGGTTATCCACCCAATTGCTGCCTATCTGGGGTCTCAGAACACCTTAGCAGACCAGCTCTCACTCCGGACACGAATGGTCTCTCAGGGAGGATGTGACCCTCCAAATTTTCTATAGGTGGGAGTTTCCCCTCCTGGACCTGTTTGTGACCCGCCAGAACAGGAAGTGCCCCAGATTCTGCTCCCTCATGGGGCTGGGTTGAGAGTCTCTGGGAGATGTGCTCATCGTCCCTGGCCCAGGGACTACTTTATGTGTTCCCGCCCTTCCCATTGTGTTCCTACGGGTGCAGGAGTTCAGGGCCTCGCTGATACTCATTGCACTGGTGTGGCTGAGGCAGCATTGGTGCATGTCCCTTCTGAGCCTGTCCTGCAAGTGGCCAATAGCCCTACTGCTGGACCTGGATGTGATAACAGGACTTCGGCAGGCTCTGCCACCCGAACCTGCGGTCCCTGCACTCAATGGGCTGGAAGCTCTGCGGCTGACAGCAGCAGAACTGCAATGCTCAGAGCAGGTGCAGGAAGTGCTGTTGGGAAGTAGGAACCCCTCTACTAGGGCCACCTCCCTAGCTAAGTGGAGGCGCTTCTCCATTCTTCACAGAGGGGTGTCACCTAGGGATGCCCAGGTCCCACTGGTCCTAGACCACCTTCTGGACCTTAGAGTTCAGGGATTATCCTCCTCATCAGTTAAGGTGCACTTAGCGGCCATTTCAGCCTTCCACCTTGGCTTTCATGGGGCAAGACGCTCTTCGCAGACCCAATGGTCCACTGCTTTCTGAAGGGCTTGGATAGGCTCTACCCGCATATGCGTCAACCTGTACCTCAGTGGGACCTCAAACTGGTCCTGACTGAACTTAAGGGCCCCCCCTTTGAGCCCCTCACATTGTGTTCGCTACTGCACCTTTCCTGGAATGTAACCTTCCTGGTGGCTATCATGCCGGCTAGACAGGTATCTGAGCTGAGGGCCCTCACTTCGGACCCTCCCTATACAGTCTTCTTTGAGGATAAGCTTAGGTTACATCCCCACCCAGCATTCCTGCAAAAGGTAGTGTCTCATTTCCATGTCTCCCAAGACATTTTCCTCCCAGTATTTTACCCTAAGCCCCATGCTTCGGGCAAAGAACAAACATTACACACGCTAGATATCAGGAGAGCTTTGGAGTATTATATAGATAGGACAAGGCCCTTCCACAAGTCCTCTCAGCTGTTTGTTGCAATGGTGGAACAGTTGACAGGGAAGCTGGTTTCCACACAGTGGATCTCTTCCTGTATTAAGGAGTGTTATGAGCTGGTCGGGGTGCCAGTGCCGTCCATCACAGGCCACTCCACTAAGGCTCAGGCCTAGTGATTGGACTGAGCATTCACGAGGGAAAGACCAAGACAATGAGGATCAACCAGTCCAACAACAACACCATCACACTGGGAGGGGACGACCTGGAAGATGTGGAGCAGTTCATCTACTTGGGGAATATTATGGGCAGAGATGGAGGAACAGACAAGGATATCCATGCTAGGATAGGGAAAGCGCCAGCTTCATTCAAGACTCTTCATCCCATATGGAGTTCACAAATAATATCTGTGAAGACGAAACTGTGAATCTTCAACATAAATGTGAAGAGTGTGCTCTTGTATGGATGCGAGACCTGGCGTACTAAAAAGTCTTCAAATCACAAGTTACAGACATTCATAAACAGATGCCTGAGGTACATCCTTCACATCAAACGGCAAGACTTTGTCACAAATGAGGAGCTTTGGAACAGAGTAGGACAAGAACCACTTGACGTTCAAATCAAGAGAAGAAAGTGGGGATGGCTAGGCCACACTCTCAGAAAACCATCATTCAGCAAAATCCGTCAAGCTCTCACACGGAACCTGCAAGGAAAACGCAAAAGAGGAAGACCTTGGACAACGTGGAGAAGATCTACTGAGATTGAAGGACAACAACTGAGGTACTCCTGGAGTCAGCTAGAAGTTTTGTCTCGAGACAGAGTGAAGTGGAGGAGACTTGTAGATGACCTATGCTCCACTCGGAGTACAAGGGTTTAAGAAGAAGACACCTTTGCCAACCATTATGCACTGGCTCATCAGGCTAGGGAGGATACAGCCCTAGGCAGGTCTGTCCTACACTCAGTTGAAGGTTAGGACTCCGATCCCACCTCCTGGCTTTCTGCTTTGGAGTCACCTACGTGGAATGGTCATGAGCAATCACTCGAAGAAGAAGAAACAGTTACTTACCTTTCGTAACTGTTGTTCTTCTAGATGTGTTGTCATGTCCATTCCAAATCCCGTCCACCTCCCCTCCTTTGGGGTAGTCTGGTAAGAAGGAACCAATGGGTTGGAGGGCCAGCAGGTGTATATCTTAGCCGGTTTATCAGCGCCACTTCAGGGGGCTCCCCTACTGGCCCAACCGGTACTGCTAAGGGAAAATCCTCCGACAACACGTGCACACAGCGCACACATACCTACGTGGAATGGACACATCTCGAAGAACAACCTTACAGGGGTAAGTAACCATTTTTTCCATTCTCCTCTGCGCTGATTAGGCCTCAGCTGGAGTACTGTGCCCAGCTCTGGGCACCTCATTTCAAGAAAGATGTTAAGAAATTGGAGAGTGTCTAGAGAAGAGCAACAAAAATGATTAAAGGCCTAGAGCAGAGGTGGGCAAGCGGCTGCCAGTGGGCCGAATCTGCCCCACCAACCCACCAGATCCAGCCCATGGCTGCCTCATTGGCACCCTTAGGCGCGGCGCAGCGGCAGCTACTTTAAATGTAGCTTCTCTATTCTGGGAGGAGGAGGCTTGAGGTCTGGGACAGAGGCTGGGTGCAGAAGGGAGCTTGGGGGTAGGAGACTAGTGTGCAGGGGATGAGTGGAGTCTGAGAGGGAGTTTGGGTGAAGCAGGCTTTGTGCTCTGCCTCTCAGCTCCCATTGGAAAGTTTCCGACCAATAGCAGCTGAGATATTTTGCTGGCAGCAGGGGCAGTCAATCAAGCCTCCTCCCTCCCTCCTCCCACCCCTTCATCCTTCCTGGAGCAGAGCCATGTGGAGCAGCTTGCGATTGCAGCCTTCAGGTTCCTGCAGGGCTGCTGGCTGGGAGCTGCCTAGGTAAGCGCCTCCCAGCCAGAGCCTGACTCTGGCACCCCTGCTCTCTTCCCTCCTTCCCCCAACTACCTGCCTAGGCCACCACCCAAACCCTCTGTACCCCTTTCACCCAGGTCACAACTCCCTCCCAGACCCAGCACCCCCTCCTACACCCTTCCCCCAGGCCAGAATCCTCTCTGGCACCCATACTCTCTTCTGTACTCTGCACCCCAAGCCTCTGCCCCAGATCCCAACCCCCTCCGTCACAACCCCCTCCTTCACCCAAACTCCCTCTCAGACTCCACTCACCCCCTGCACACTAGTCTCCTACCCCCAAGCTCCCTTCTGCACCCAGCCTCTGTCCCAGACCTCAAGCTCCCTTGGTAGAAATACAGCCCTTAAGCACTTGCCAAAATCTTGGAGAGCCCCCATTAAAACCTGACCCCTGGTCTAGAAGACATTACCTGTGACTGATGACTGAAAGAACTGGGTTTGTTTACTGTATAAAAGAGAAGACTGAGAGGGGACATAGAAACATAGAACACTAGAACTGGAAGGGACCTTGAGAGGTCATTGAGTCCAGTCCCCTGCCCTCATGGCAGGACCCAGCACTGTCTAGACTCTAGACCATCCCGGATAGACATTTATTTAACCTGCTCTTAAATATCTCCAGAGATGGAGATTCCACAACCTCCCTAGGCAACCCATTCCAATATTTAACCACCCTGACAGGTAGGAACTTTTTCCTAATGTCCAACCTAAACTTCCCTTGCTGCAGTTTAACCCCATTGCTTCTTGTTCTATCCTCAGAGGCCAAGATGTACAATTTTTCTCCCTCCTCCTTCTAACACCCTTTTAGATACCTGAAAACCGCTTTCATGTCCCCCCTCAGTCTTCTCTTTTCTGAACTAAACAAGCCCAATTCTTCCAGTCTTCCTTCATAGCCCATGTTCTCTAGACCTTGAATCATTCTTGTTGCTCTTCTCTGGACCTTTTCCAATTTCTCCATATCTTTCTTGAAATGTGGTGTCCAGAACTGGACACAATACTCCAACTGAGGCCTAATCAGCACAGAGCAGAGCAGAAGAATGACTTGATAACAGTTTTCAAGTACCTAAAAGGGTGTTGCAAGGAGGAGGGAGAAAAATTGTTCTCCTCGACCTTTGAGGATAGGACAAGAAGCAATGGGCTTTAATCGCAGCAAGGGAGGTTTAGGTTGCACATTAGGAAAATCTTCCTGTCAGGGTGCTTAAGCACTGGAATAAATTACCTAGGGAGGTTGTGGAATCTCCAGCACTGGAGATCTGTCAGGGATGATCTAAATGGTCCTTGGTCCAGCTGTGAGGACCAAGGAGGCTGGACTTGAAGTCTTGAAGTCCGTTCAATTACTAGTATTCTATGATTCTATGATAGCAGACACTCCTGGGAACTAGAAATCCAGGAGTACTTTATCAAGAGTTAAGCACCTAACTCAGCCATGCAGGACAATTTGCACCTCAGAAAATTAGTCCTGAACCTCTGATGTCCCCACAGCTCTGACTGGACACATTTCCCCCAAATTCCTGTCATGCGCAGTCACCATATTTCTGTGCCCTGACTCTAAGCTGCCATGTCCCACCCCAGCAGTGGCAGCATGTCAGTGGAGAGGACTGAGCCCTGGGCAAGTAGTAGCTGTATGAGGAGGCCAGTCTCACCTATCTGTGGTAAGGATTCATTCATCAGCATCACTTGTGACTGGGTGCACAGGAATTTCCTTGAGTGTTTATTGCAATTGCAGACACGATCATTCCGGACCCAGGTCTTCTCCGGCTGGTGAACGGCCCCAATCGCTGCGCCGGGCGAGTCGAGGTGCTTCACAACCATCAGTGGGGAACCGTGTGTGATGATGACTGGGACTTAACTGATGCTGGAGTCGTGTGCCGGCAGCTGAGCTGCGGGACGGCGGTAGCAGCCCTAGGGAGCGCTCAGTTTGGGAGAGGTTCTGACACCATCTGGCTGGACGAGGTTAACTGCACAGGGGCTGAAGCTGCCCTCTCCGATTGCAGGGCTCGGCCGTGGGGAAAGAGTAACTGTCACCATGGAGAAGATGCCAGTGTTGTGTGCTCAGGTAACCCTCCTCCGTCACATCACAGGGGTGCTGTCTGGAACAGGCTGGGAAGATTTTAGCATAGTCCTGGCTTTGTTGCTTGAGTCAATGGTGACCACAGTGTCCCAATGAGGTGCCAAAGGCTGTGCTGCAGGGAGAGAGATATTACTCCTGGGTGGATTCCACACTGAAAAATGAAACATTCTGCACACGACATTGAGAATTCTGCAAAATAGTCTATATATTTGGGAGCGTTTGTGTGTATCTGTCTGTGAGTTTCTTTGTTCAAGAACTACTCCTAAATGGGAAGAGCTCCTTACTACTCCTAGTAACCCCTCGTAAGAGCTAGGGCCACCAAATTTGATATGCAGCTTCCTCTTATCATAACTTAAAGCAAAGTCAAGGTTTGGTTGTGCCAGGACAATGGGATGTGCCTGGAATTCGATAGTTTCTCATAAAAGGGAAATGAAGAGGTTTGCTGGAAGGCACAAATATACTGTATAACGATCATAGGAGAGCCACAAGGGGCCAGAGACGGGGATCAGGACAGCCATAGCCTCACTGGGGCAGCAAAGGGCCTGGGTGGAGAAAGAGACATCTATCTACTACATATTTCAGAGAGTGTGTCTGTATGTGTGTCTGTCTGTCCCCCAGCTGGGGGATATGCAACCCTTTCCTTGCTGTGCCCACTGCAGCTGCTGCAGCCATGGAGAGGCACCTCTTCCCTGGCCCCAAGCTGCTGCGGTGGCAGAGGGCTGGGGTTGTCCTCTCTCCCTAGGGCAGCCTGCACCCTGAACCCCTCATCCCCAGCCCCACCCTAGAGCACTGATTCAAATGAAGAAAAACAAAAAGTATTTCAGTTAAGGACCCAAGCAACACCAGGTAAAGCCTCTAGTTCTTTATACTTTGTTTGTCAAAATATCACAAGATAATCACACCTGTTTCAATTATCTTGGTTTAAAAAAAAAACCTGTCAGCAGATAAGTCTGTAACACTATAGACAGCAAAAAAGAGTCAGTAAATGTTTTTTTTTTTGACAAATGGATTCCCTGCTAGGCATATTAATTCAGAACTCTGAATAATAATTCATTTAAACTATAATACAGAACTGTATTTCCCATACCCCTCAGAGGCAATGCTAAGGCTGGGGGGAGTCAGGGATAACAGAAGAACGAAGGGAGAGGGAAGGAATTGCTGGAAAGGAGCCTGGGTGTGAACTTAGGCTATGTCTAGACTGCAAGCTTCTTTCGAAAGAAGTTTTTTCGGAAGAGATCTTCTGAAAAAACATCTTTCAAAAGAAAGCGTCCATACTGCCAAATAGTAATAGAAATGTAGCCGTGTTAGTCTGGGGTAGCTGAAACAAAAAACAGGACTATGTAGCACTTTAAAGACTAACAAGATGGTTTATTAGGTGATGAGCTTTCGTGGGCCAGACCCACTTCCTCAGATCAAATAGTGGAAGAAAATTGGCACAACCATATATACCAAAGGATACAATCAAAAAAATGAACACATATGAAAAGGACAAATCAAATTTCCGAACAGAGAGGGGATGGGGGGGAGGTAAATGTCTGTGAGCTAACGATATTAGAGGTGATAATTGGGGAAGCTATCTTTGTAATGGGTACGATAATTAGCGTCTTTGTTGAGACATTTTAACACCAGACTTGAAAGAGAATCCTCTGAACTGTCATTCATGCTTAAATTTGACACTTTACACCTAGGTCTAAGGTCCAGGGTGGGTGTCTGTGCTCCTCCAGGGACTCAGCCATCCGGCCATAAATGTCCCTGTTGCGGCCTTGGAGCAGAGATCCTGCAATGTCTCCTCCTCACCCAACAGCTCGAGGAGGGACAGAATCTCCGCTCCGGGCCAGGAGGGTGCCCACCTCTTGGTCCCCCAAGGTGGGTTCTAGGACCCCTGGGGCTGCTCCCTGCGAGGACCAGAGGAATCTCAAGGGGCTTGTGGCTGGGCCATGGGTGAGCAGGCCTGTGGCAGGGAGAACCGCACAGTCAGGTGCTGCTCCTAGGCCGGCTTCCTGCCACAAAGCTTGTTCATGGTGCCTGAAGCTTTAAGAGGGGCCAGGAGACAAGAACTATAGAGTTGTGATTACTTGGGACGGAGTGTCCACCAGTTCACCTGTGTTATTTCCTGGAGGCTTCTTCTTTCGAAAGAAAACCCTCTTCCTTGTCCACACACGCCTTTTTCTGAACGAGCTCATTTGGAAAAGGCGTTCTTCCTCATAGAAAGAGGCGTACCGCCATCGGGAAAACCCCTCTGTTCTTTCGGTTTTCTTTCGAAAGAATGCAATTGCAGTGTGGACATATCTCAAGTTTTGTCGGAAAAACGGCCGTTTTTCTGACAAAACTCTGTAGTGTAGACATACCCTACAGAGGGCTGCTCCCTATGGGTGGGAAAAGTAGGTAATAGGTTTTTAGGGGTGAGACGTGTGGAGGGACTGTTAGGGAGTTTTCCCTCGCCAGATGCTGGCTGATCCCAGCCTCTCCCATTCAGTCAGATACATCTGTCCCGTCCCCATGTGTCCTTCCGTCCTCATTCAGACATCCACTCCCTCAATCCCTATTCCCATGTGTGTCTCTGCCCCCCACTTAGCCACTCCCTGTCTCTATATTGCCCTGCACCCTCTGTCCCCATGTGTCTCTGTGCTCCTTCTCAGTCATCACCCCTCCCCAGTGTGGTCCTATATCACCTTCTGGGCCTCCATCTTCACTCCCATGCAGCCTCTGTCCCAGTCTGTCCTTCCCCATTAGCCCTTACGAGCCCTTCTCTGACCACTCAGCAGCCCCATGCTGTCTGTCTCCCCATGGCTCCTGTCTTCTGACCTGGCCCAACAGGCCCTGTGAGGAAGGCACTACAGGCTCTATCTCTTCCCTAGCTGGCCAAGAGTAGCTGCTCTTGGAAGAATGGCTCTTGAGCAAGACAGGGGGTTTGCACAAAAAGGAGCCATCTACACAGCTCCTTTTTGCGCAAAAGCCTCTTGCGCAAAAGCAGCTGCTAATTAATTATGCAAATGAAGCGCAGTGATATTCCACACTGCGTTTCATTTGCATAAGCTTTTCCGGAAGAAGGCTACAGTGTAGCCGTAGCCCAAGTGTCAGGCTCTTAACCCTATTGCCCTGGCAAAATGCCAAATTAGCTACTTAGCTGTGAGTCCTTACACAGGTGGGATTGGACAACGTCAGGACCAGTAACGGGATTATAACCGTACATACAAAATGGGAAGTGACAATCTAGGGAGGAACTTAGGGCATGTCTACACTACAAAGTTAATTCCAACTAACGGACGTTAGTTCGAATTAACTTTCATAGGCGCTACACTAGCACTCCGCTAGTTCGAACTTAATTCGAACTAGGGGAGCGCTTAGTTCGAACTAGGTAAACCTCATTGTACGAGGACTAAGCCTAGTTCGAACTTACTAGTTCGAATTAAGGGGTGTGTAGCCCCTTAATTTGAACTAGTGGGAGGCTAGCCCTCCCCAGCTTTCCCTGGTGGCCACTCTAGCCAACACCAGGGAAACTCTACTGCCCCCCTCCCGGCCCCGGACCCCTTAAAGGGGCATGGGCTGGCTACAGTGCCCGTGCCAGGTGCAAGACTGCCAGCACCCAGCTAGCAGACCCTGCACCTGGCACGGCTCGAGCCAGCCACCCGATGCCCCCCAGCCCTCCCCCTCTTCCCGGGACCAGGCTGGCGGCTCCAGGGAGCTTGCCCGGGACCACAAGAGGTGGGCACCCGCCTGGTCTAGTGCAGCCATCATGGACCTCATCCACGACCTCCGCACTATGCACAGGAAAGTGGCCGTCTAGGGCAAGAGAGCTGCCAGCCTGGCCACCCAGGAGCAGGTGTGCATGAAAATCAAGGTGGTCCACTGAGACCCCTGACCCTGAACCCTGAGCTTACAATGGCCGTACTGGGTCAGACCAAAGGTCCATCTAGCCTAGTAGCCTGTCTGCCGACAGTGGCCAACACTAGGGACCCTGGATGGGGATGGACCGAAGACAGTGACCAAGCCATTTGTCTCGTGTCATCCCTCTCCAGCCTTCCACAAACTTTGGCCAGGGACACCACTTCTACCCCCTGGCTAATACCACTCCATGGACCCAACCTGCATCACTTTATCTCACTTCTCTTTAAACTCTGTTCTAGTTCTAGCCTTCACAGCCTCCTGCAGCAAGGAGTTCCACAGGTTGACTATTTGCTTTGTGAAGAAGAACTTTCTGTTATTAGTTTGAAGCCTGCTACCCATTCCTTTCTTTTGGTGTCCTCTAGTCCTTCTATTATGGGAACTAATGAAGACCTTTTCTGTATGCACCCTCTCCACTCCTCTCGTGCTTTAATAGACCTCTATCATAACCCCCTCCATCTCCTCTTTTCTAAGCTGAAAAGTCCCAGTCTCTTTAGCCTCTCTTCATATGGGACCTGTTCCAAACCCCTCATCATTGTAGTTGCCCTCCCCTCTCCCACCCTCTCTCTTCCCCTCTCCCACCTCCTTTTCCCAGTCTCCCCCAGTTTTGTTCAATAAAGACAGATTCTATTTTTGAACACAATTGTCCTTTATTTTGTACATCAGGAAGGGGGGCTAAGGAGGGGTAAGTGGAAGGAGGTGAGGGAGGAATGGGGTACGAGCCCCCGATGGGGAGGACTGGGCTGGCTCTGCGGGCTTCTGGGGGTGGAACCTCTCCTGCAGCCTCCCAATTGCCCCCTCTCCTCAGATGGCAGCCTGCGGCAAGTGCAGCCGGTCTGATGGCCGAGTGCTGTGATGTGCCCAGTGTGGGTACTCCGGGCAATCCAAGCCAGGACTGCTTTGCAAGCGGGGAACCCCTGAGAACTGTCTGTCCGGGGTGGGGGTCGGGTCCCTTTAAGCACAGCCCTCGGCTAGCCTGAGACAGCATCTCCACGCTCTAAGTCCTCTTCTGATGCCCTGCCAGCACTGCTTCCGGCCATCGTTAACCTCTGTTCAGGGTCCACTCAATGTGGACATGCTAGTTCGAATTAGCAAAACGCTAATTCGAACTAGTTTTTAGGTCTAGCTGCGCTAATTCGAATTAGCTTAGTTCGAATTAACTAATTCGAACTAAGTTAGTTTGAATTAGCGCTGTAGTGTAGACGTACCCTTAGAGACTAACAAAAAATGTAGATGGTATCATGAGGCCACTTCTTCAGAAGAATCTTCAGATGAATTTCGTGGGCTGTGCCCATGGAAGCTCATGATACCAAATACATCTTTTGTTAGTCTCTAAGGGTATGTCTACACTACCCCCATAGTTCGAACTGGGGGGGTAATGTAGTCATACAGAGTTGCAAATGAAGCCCGGGATTTGAATTTCCCGGGCTTCATTTGCATAAAGCCGGCCGGCGCCATTTTTAAATGCCGGCTAGTTCGGACCCCGTGCCGCACGGCTACACGAGGCACGGACTAGCTAGTTCGGATTAGGCTTCCTAATCCGAACTAGCTGTATGCCTCGTGGAACAGGTGAGTGCTAACAGGGAGTTTTGAGAGGGCGTTCTCCAGGTGAAGGAGAAGCAGATACAGGACTCTTGAGGGAAGTGTGTTTTGTTATTGGGGCTTTCTTACTGTGTGCTGAGCTTGTGTTTGTTTGGCGTGTGGTGGTGTGGGGGTTTTTTTTTTTCTTTCCCTGTTTGAGTGAGGCTTTAGAGAGGGAGTTCTCCAGATAGAGGAGAAGCAGATAGAGGAGTCTTGAGGGAAGTGGGTGTTGTGTTTGGGGCTTTCTTGCTGTGTGCTGAGCTTGTGTTTGTGAGTGAGGGTTGGTGTGTGTGCTTTTTTGTTTTTTGTCTGTTTATTTATTTATTTTCCCCTGTGTTTGAGAGTGAGGTTTTTTTTCCCCACCTCCCCTCTGCCCTCCCCCTCCCCCTCCCCCTCCCCTTGATGGAGTTTGTGCTGTGATTGGCTGTGATTGGCAGGTGGAAACTGTTGGCTTCTAATGAAAGTTTGAATTCTAGAAGCCTCTGCTGATTGGCTGAGCCTTGGTAGGGGGAGGGGCTTTATAAGGCAGTGGGCAAGCGACCAAGGAGCTTGCGAACAGGTGAGTGCTCACAGGGAGTTTTGAGAGGGAGTTGGGAAGGGCGGGAGGTTCTCTTGCCTTTCTTTTTAAATCCCTTTTCCAGGACAGCAGCGATGGTTGATGATGGGTCTGCTGCTGTTGTTACCTGCACGGCGTGTGCCATGTTTGTCTTCCTCCCGGAAGAAAGAACAGATTTCATCTGCACCAAGTGCAAGCTGGTCAACATTTTGGAAGAAAAATTAGAGGACTGGAGGCCCAAGTGTCAACCCTACGCTTGATCAGAGAGGATGAAGACTTCCTCGATAGAAGGCAGCATTTAATCCTTCAAGCACGGCAGGCAGAAGAGCCAGAGAGGGCAGTACGTGACCAAGAAGAGAACTGGCAGCATGTAACTTCTAGAAGGGGAAAAAGGCCAGCACAGGAATCCCCCGATGCTATAGAGGTAAGCAATCGCTTTCAAGCTCTCTCCACAGGCTCTGCAGTGCTGAAAGCTCTGGAAGGGACCTCACAAGGAAGAAACCAGAAGGGAACACCATCTACTGGAAGGCATGGGATGCGTAGTCTAGGGATGGGGGTTCCATGGCCACCACCCCCAAAAGGAAACGACGGGTGGTGGTGGTCAAGGACTCCCTCCTAAGAGGGACTGAGCCATCCCTCTGCCGTCCGGACCTGGAATCTCGAGAGGTGTGCTGCTTACCGGGAGCTCGCATTCAGGATGTCACTGAGAGGCTTACCAAGCTGATCAAACCTTCGGATCGCTACCCCTTCCTGCTTCTCCACGTGGGAACTAATGATACGGCCAAGAATGATCTTGAGCGTGTTACTACGGATTATGTAGCGCTAGGAAGAAGGATCCAAGAATTCGGAGCACAAGTGGTGTTCTCGTCCATCCTCCCTGTTGAAGGGAAAGGACTGGGCAGGGATCGTCGAATTGAGGACGTAAATGCGTGGTTGCGCAGATGGTGTCGCAGAGAGGGCTTTGGTTTCTTCGACCATGGGACTCTGTTCTGGGCGCAAGGATTGTTAGGAAGAGATGGGATCCACCTAACCAAGAGAGGAAGGAGCATCTTCGCGGGCAGGCTTGCAAACCTAGTGAGGAGGGCTTTAAACTAGGTTTGTCGGGGGACGGTGACCAAAACCCTGAGGGGAGTGGGAAAGTCAGATACCGGGAAGAAATGCAGAGAGGAAGGGGCAAAAAAGGAGGACCTCTGTTTCTCATGGAGAAGATAGGACGATCAACTGGTTACCTGAAGTGTTTGTACACTAATGCGAGAAGCCTGGGCAACAAACAGGAAGAACTGGAGGCCCTGGCCCAGACCAAGAAATACGATTTAACTGGGATAACAGAGACTTGGTGGGATGACTCGCATGACTGGAGCGCTGTCATGGAAGGGTATAGACTGTTCAGGAACAACAGGCAGGGGAGAAAAGGAGGAGGAGTTGCACTATATGTCAGAGAGCACTACGATTGCTCTGAACTCCAGTATTAAGAGGGAGAAAAACCTGTTGAGAGTCTATGGGTTAAGTTTAAAGGAGCAAACAACAGCATTGATGTTGTGGTTGGTGTTTGCTACAGGCCACCGAATCAGGTGGATGAGGTAGATGAGGCTTTCTTCGGACAACTGAGTGAAGCTTCCAGATCGCAGGCCCTGGTTCTCGTGGGGGACTTTAATCACCCTGACATCTGCTGGGAAACCTATACGGCAGTACACAGGCAATCCAGGAAGTTTTTGGAGAATGTTGGGGATAACTTCTTGACACAGGTGCTGAAGGATCCGACCAGGGGCCGTGCGCAGCTTGACCTTCTGCTCACAAACAGGGAGGAACTAATAGGGGAAGTGGAGGTGGGTGACAACCTGGGAAGCAGTGATCATGAGATGGTAGATTTCAGGATCCTGACCAAAGGAAGAAAAGAGAGTAGTAAAATACACACCTTGGACTTCAAAAAAGCAGATTTTGACTCCCTCCGAGATCTGATGGGCAGAATCCCCTGGGATGCTAACATGAAGGGGAAAGGAGTCCAGGACAGCAGGCAGTATTTTAAAGAAGCCTTATTGAAGGCACAGAAAGAAACCATCCCGACACGTAGCAAGACAGACAAACATGGTAGGAGACCGGATTGGCTTACAGGGGAAATCCTTGGTGAACTTAAGCACAAAAAGGAAGCTTACAAAGAGTGGAAACTTGGACAAATGACCAGGGAGGGGTTTAAAGGTATAGCTCAAGAATGCCGGGGGGTTATCAGGAAGGTAGAAAGCGCAAATGGAATTGCGACTGGCTAAGGATGTGAAGGATAACAAGAAAGGTTTCTACAGGCATGTTAACAAGAAGAAGGTGATCAGAGAGGGTGTGCGGCCCCTACTGGAGGAAGGAGGTAACCTAGTGACAGATGATGTGGGGAAAGCTGAAGTACTCAATGCTTTCTTTGCCTCTGTATTCACGGACAAGGTCGGCTCCTGGACTAATGCGCTAAGTGACACAAGATGGGATGAAGATGGGCAGCCCGTTGTGGTAAAGAACAGGTTAGGAACTATTTAGAAAAGCTAAACGTACATAAATCCATGGGTCCGGACTTAGTGCATCCGAGGGTACTGAGGGAGTTGGCAAATGTCATTGTGGAGCCTTTGGCTATTATCTTTGAAAAGTCGTGAAGATCGGGAGAAATCCCGGATGATTGGAAAAAGGCAAATGTAGTGCCCATCTTCAAAAAAGGGAAGAAGGATGATCCAGGGAACTATAGGCCGGTCAGTCTTACCTCGGTTCCTGGAAAAATCATGAAAGGGATCCTTAAGGAATCCATATTGAGGCACTTGGATGAGAGGAAAGTGATTAGGAATAGTCAGCAAGTTAAGGGATTGTGGATTGCATAAATGGACGGTAAGATGGATAGAAAGCTAGCTAGAAGGCCGGGCCCAGCGGGTAGTGATCAATGGCTCGATGTCAGGATGGCAGTCGGTTTCTAGCGGAGTGCCCCAAGGTTCGGTTCTAGGACCGGTTTTGTTCAATATCTTTATTAATGATCTGGATGAGGGAATGGATTGCACCCTCAGCAAGTTTGCGGATGACACTAAGCTGGGGGGAGAGGTAGATACGCTTAAGGGCAGAGACAGGGTACAGAATGACTTAGACAAATTGGAGGACTGGGCCACATGAAATCTGATGAGGTTCAACAAGGACAAGTGTAGAGTCCTGCACTTGGGACGGAAGAATCCCAAGCATAGTTACAAGCTGGGGACCAACCAGTTAAGTAGTAGTTCTGCAGAAAAGGACCTGGGGGCTACAGTGGATGAGAAGCTGGATATGAGTCAACAGTGTACCCTTGTAGCCAAGAAGGCTAATGGCATATTAGGTTGCATTAAGAGGAGCATTGCCAGCAGATCCAGAGATGTCATCATTCCCCTTTATTCGGCTTTTGTGAGGCTGCATCTGGAGTATTGTGTCCAGTTCTGGGCCCCCCACTATAAAAAAGGATGTGGACACATTGGAGAGGGTCCAGCGGAGGGCAACCAAAATGATTAGGGGGCTGGAGCATATGACTTATGAGGAGAGGCTGAGGGACTTGGGTTTGTTTAGTCTGCAGAAGCGAAGAGTGAGAGGGGATTTGATAACAGCCTTCAACTTCCTGAAGGGAGGTTCCAAAGAGGATGGAGAGAGGCTGTTCTCAGTAGTGACAGATGGAACAACAAGGAGCAATGGTCTCAAGTTGTGGTGGGAGAGGTCCAGGTTGGATATTAGGAAAAACTATTTCACTAGGAGGTGGTGAAGCACTGGGCTGGGTTCCCTAGGGAAGTAGTGGAGTCTCCATCCCTAGAGGTGTTTAAGTCTCGGCTTGACAAAGCCCTGGCCGGGTTGATTTAGTGGAATTGGTCCTGCGTAGAGCAGGGGGCTGGACTTGACGACCTTCTGAGGTCTCTTCCAGTTCTATGATTCTATGAAAAGAACGTCCCTGAGTATTTTCCTTTGGGGTGTTTGCAGACTCAGGCATGTCAGAACTAGCTCCGATCCGGCTGGTGAACGGCCCGAGTCCCTGCGCTGGGAGAGTCGAGGTGCTGCACGACCAGCAGTGGGGAACCGTGTGTGATGACGGCTGGAATTTAACCGAGGCCGGAGTCGTGTGTAGGCAGCTGGGCTGCGGGACGGCGGTAGCAGCCCCACACGGGTCTCGCTTTGGACATGGAACTGGCCGTATCTGGCTGGACGAAGTCAACTGCACCGGGACGGAAGCTGCCCTCTCCGAATGCAGGGCTAAGCCTTGGGGAGAGCACAACTGTAACCACGTGGAAGATGCCGGCGTGGAGTGTTCAGGTGAGCCCTGTCTCCCATCTCACGGCGGGTGCTGCAGGGAGTGGATGTCTGGCTTTCTGTCTGAGTTCCTGTGCTCTAGCCAGGGCTGTCTCTAGGGGAGTGCGGGGTCTGTGGTAACACCCACACCCACTCACACCCGTCACAGGCCCCGCCCCTGCCTCTGCTCCATCCCTGACCCCTCTCCATCCCTTCTCCCAAGCCCTGCTCCTGCTCTGCCCATTCCCAAGCCCTGCTGGGATCCTTTGCTTCTTCCCCAAAGCAATGCAAGCCAGGAGGTTATGGGGCCTGGCATGGGGTGGCAGCAGGGGTCATCCCTCCTCTGCATTCACCACGCTGTCAGAAAGCAGCACTTGCCAGCCCCAGGGCACTCCACTTCCTGCTGCTGTCGAGAAGCAGGGCAGAGTGGGCCTGGAGAGGGTGGCAGGACTGAGCCTGGCAGGCTGCCAGGCTGCTTCAGCTCCCACCACCAAAGTGAGTGCAGGAGGGGGGGATGACTCCTGCTACCACCCTGCACAAGGCCCCCCCATAATCTGCCTGGTCCCTTCCATCCATAGGACAGTTGAGGCCACTGTCATGGGGACTCCTAAAGCAGAGGGTCTGGGGCAGCTGCCCAGAACCACCTATGGAGACTGTGAGACTCTGGCCCCAGCGCAGCACTGAGGAGATGGGGAACACAGTAGGGGGCACTCTGACCCCAGCCTGCCGCTACCTGATAAAAGGTCTCTGCTGCAGAGTGTGGGGCTCAGCCGGAGGGGCTCGCCCCACAGACAGTGGCACTGTATTCCCCACAACAGAGCGAGGGGGTATGAGCTGCAGAGGGCTGTGTGGGGCACAGTGAGAGGCCCTCCCCTGCTCTGATCCACCTATCCCTCCCAGGCCTAATGAGGCACATGGATCCCAGCTGTGGGACTTGGTGTCAAACAGAGCTTGCAGCCACTCCTGGGGTGTGTCTAAACTACATGCCTCCGTCGACGGAGGCATGTAGATTAGACAGATCGGCAGAGGGAAATGAAGCCGCGATTAAAATAATCGCGGCTTCATTTAAATTTAAATGGCTGCCCCGCTCTGCCGATCAGCTGTTTGTCGGCAGATCGGGGCAGTCTGGACGCACTGCGCCGACAAAGAAGCCTTTCTTGATCGGCACAGGTAAACCTGGTTTCACGAGGCATACCTGTGCCGATCAAGAAAGGCTTCTTTGTCGGCATGGCGCGTCCAGACTGCCCCGGTCTGCCGACAAACAGCTGATCGGCAGAGCGGGGCAGCCATTTAAATTTAAATGAAGCCGCGATTATTTTAATCGCAGCTTCATTTCCCTCTGCCGATCTGTCTAATCTACATGCCTCCATCGACGGAGGCATGTAGTTTAGACACACCCCTGGGGACTAGAAACCCAGGGCCTCTTTGTCAAGAATTGGGCTCTTAATTCAGCCATGCGGGACAATCTGCACCACAGAAAATTAGCCCTGAACCGTATTTCTGTGCCCTGACCCACCCCAGTGGCAGCATGTCAGTGGAGAGGACTGAGCCCTGGGCATGCAGTGGCTGTGTGAGGAGGCCAGTCACACCCATCCGTGGTAGGGATTCATTCATCAGCATCACTTGTGACTGGGTGCACAGGAATTTCCTTGAGTGTTTATTGCAATTGCAGACATGGTCATTCCGGACCCAGGTCTTCTCCGGCTGGTGAACGGCCCCAATCGCTGCGCCGGGCGAGTCGAGGTGTTTCACAGTCGTCAGTGGGGAACCGTGTGTGATGACGACTGGGACTTAAGCGATGTTGGAGTCGTGTGCCGGCAGCTGGGTTGCGGGACGGCGGTAGCAGCCCCTGGGGGAGCTCTGTTTGAGAGAGGTTCTGACACCATCTGGCTGGACGACGTTAATTGCACCGGCTCCGAAGCTGCCCTCTCCGATTGCAGGGCTCGGCCGTGGGGGAACAATAACTGTCACCATGGAGAAGATGCCGGTGTTGTGTGCTCAGGTAACCCTCCTCTGTCACAGCACAGGGGCGCTGTCTGGAACAGGCTGGAGAGTTCTCAGCACAGCTCCTGCTTTCCTGTCTAAGTCTGTGGTGAGCCCTGTGCCCCAGCGAGTGAGCGTTGGGGACTTTGCTGCAGGGAGAGGTTTATGTGTCCCTGTGGGACATGCACCCTCCTCCCTCCTTGGACCAGGCAAGAGGCATCGGGAACACTGGTGTCAGATAACATATATCTGGGGACACCACTGAGAGGGTCAAATCGGGGTGAATTGCTTAGAACTACTTACAGCCCAAGACTGGGGGTCCTCCTCTATAAGGCACCAAAGCTGCCACTAAGAACACTTCAGCTGCCAATCTGGCCAGCAAGAAGTCACACAAGCAATCCCCTTGGACACTTCAGCTTTACCTGTGCCACAACCAGCCCCACTCTATACAGATGAGAGGTTATAAAAACCAATCTCACCGAATCCAGATAGGTTCTCCCAGTCCCAAAGGACCAGCCACTGTACGCCTCAGGCCAATGTATGCCTCAGATCTTACCGAAAAGAGCACGCTGGGCCAATCCTTTAGAATCTAAAATCAGAAGGCTTATTAATAAAAAGAAAGAAAAGGTTGAGAGTAGAATTAACGAGATCACATTACACACCCCAATCACACAGTCTCTGGAGGACACCCTTTGTTAGGATGGGTCAACAAATCCATCTGGGCCCTTTGTCCATAGCAAAGATATTTCTGTAGTAAAGAGCAGGACTGAGGACAAAGTGGAGGAACCCCTGGAGCCCTTTCATGATCTTGTCCACGTGGAAGGAGATCCATTGTTCTCCTGTGTGCAGGCGCCTCCCAAAATGGAGTCAGTCACATGATCAAGCCCTTTTGCAGTCCTGTCAGGTGCGGCCCATGCATATAGGCAGACTCGGCAGTCACCTAGGGTGCCACGTTAAACGGGGCACCCAATGATGATGCACCGCCGTTGAGGGCTTTGGAGGCGGGGGGCGCCGATCGCACATTCCACCTAGAGCTCCAGTTGCCGGCAGCTCATCTTGGAGGCGGGGGGCACCGATCGCGCATTCCACCTAGGGCGCCAGTTGCCGGCAGCTCATCTTGGAGGCAGGGGGCACCGATCGCGCATTCCACCTAGGGCGCCAGTTGCCAGCAGCTCGTCTCGGGCCGCCCCTGAGTCCTATGCCCTTTTTAAGCAATAAATGGCCCACTTGGCACAGAATGTGGGGCAGACACACCACAGGGGGTGCAACAATGATCTGCATGTTCCTATTGAAATCCAGTAAGATCACACAGGAGGGTAAAGGGAATAAGGATCAGGACACAGGCCAGGTGGCAGGAATTTGATCCCAGGGGTGTGGCCCGCAGCTAGCGTAGCAACAAGTTGCTGAGAAAAGGATTGGACAGTAACCGGAATCTTTATCCTTGGAGGTGTCCAATCAGCATTCTACTTCTAGTCACCTGACCATTATGCATCAGTGGGTGTGGCCTCTGCTGGTGGGCCATCAGTTGCAGTCCCCCGTCTCGCCATCGTGCAAGGCATAAGGCTCGAGTTGGGCAATCTCACAGGCCTGGTTTTCAGGCCTGCTGCGTTGGGGAAACATAATTCTTCCCCGCTTCCCAGGTGGAGCGCATCAAAGCTGTTCCCTTAAGCCAGTGGTTCCCAACATTTTTTATATCCTGGACTGGCAAACCCATTCACAAACTTTTGGTGAACAGGCATCATTTTATTTGCATATTAATAATGTAAATAACAAATATTCAAATAAAGTGTTGCCTTCCACCTAGTCCCAACCCATCCCATTGCTCCCCAGTGCCTAACACCCTTTGACCCCCCCCCACCCCTATGCCCTGTGTCCTTTGACCCCACACCCACACCCCTCTGAGGCAGGCTGCCCCCTCTAGGGAGCATGGCTGTTACTGTTCTGTGGGCAGGGGGAGCGGCCATTAGTGACACGTGCTCCCTCCTCCTTCATGCCCCTCCTTCCCCAAGAGCATCTCGTGCCCCCATGCGCAGAGGCAGGGCCACCCCTTGGTGGGGAGGGGGAAGGACGGAGGCCGAAGGTGTGAGGGGGAAGGAGGGAGGGTGGCGCCTCCTGCTTCGCCTCCTTCTGCTGCCACTTCAGCCCCAGTGCCAGGCAAAATCAGTCACTATGGCTGTGAGCCGCCACGAAGAGCTAGCTTGAGCTTTGGCAGCCACCGTGGCCCAGCAGCCAGCTGCAGGGCTGGCCCAAGCCATTTTGGCGCCTCGGGACCCAGGCGCGCAGTGACGCTCCCGGGGTGCAGGGCCCCGCCTCCAGGCACACGGCGCATGCGCTGCCCAGTCGGCCCGGCCACCGCCGATGGCGTGCAGCCTGGGGCTGCCTGGGGTGGGCTGCGCCTGGCCGTGCAGGGCCCTGTGGCCGCAGGGGGAAGGCCACTGCTGGTCAGTGCTGCGAGGGTTAACACAGCTCCCACCCTGGGTGGCTGCTGCAGCCCACCAGGAGCCGAGCGCCCCCCGTAGGTTGGCACCCTGGGCAGCTGCTCAGCTAGCCCACTCCTTAATCCGGCCCTGGCCAGCGGTTCGTGGCCTGGCACCCTGACATGGTGGTTGAGAATCGCAGCTTTAAGCAGCCAAACCTCCCCTCTCATTAAAACAGGCCCCAGGTGAGTCGGACTAGAACTCAGAGGCCACAGAGCACCCGCAGTGCCGTAGCTGGGTGCGGGGTCACAGTGAGCAACAGTGGAGAGGGTCCCTGACCTGCTCCTGGACCAGCTTTCCATAGCCTGTCTCTCCGCTGCCCTGTTCCACCCCAGAGGTGGTAGCAAGTCTGTGGTGGGGAGCGAGCCCTGGACGGTCCGTTGTGGCTGGCTGTTGACACCTGCCAGTGGGAGGCTCTGCATTCCCCAGCGTTGCTAGTGATAAGATGCACAGGAATCTCTCTTGACTGTTTCCTTGGGTGTTTGCAGACTCAGCCCTTCCACACCTGGCTGAGGTGCGCCTGCTGAACGGCCCGAGTCGCTGCGCCGGGAGAATCGAGGTGCTTCATGACAAGCAGTGGGGAACCGTGTGTGATGACGGCTGGAATATAACCGATGCCGGGGTTGTGTGCCGGCAGATGGGCTGCGGGACGGCGGTATCAGCCCCAGGCAAGGCTCACTTTGGACTAGGACACGGTCCAATCTGGCTGGGTGATGTTAACTGCACGGGGACAGAAGCTGCCCTCTCTGAATGCTGGGCTCGGCCGTGGGGCAAGAATATCAACTGTCACCATGGAGAAGATGCTGGTGTGGTGTGCTCAGGTAAGCCCTGTCATGCCCCTGTGAGTGCTGTGAGAAGCAGGTCAGGGACTCACTGGGGCACTGCCCCTGCACAGTGAGTCCTGGCCCGGTGCACTGCTGCTGCAGAAGGTAGGGTTCTTCTTCGAGTGGTCCCCGTGGGTGCTCCACTCTAGGTGTCGGGCTCGTCCCGGCACCGCTGATCGGAGGCTTTTCGTAGCCGTAGTCGGCCGGACCACGCATGCGCGGCAGGCTTCGCGTGGTTTCTTCAGTCACGCGGTCCGGCCCCTCCGCCAGTTCCTTTCAACCGTCCTAGGTTGCTGACGGAGATCGGACTCTCTCCTCAGAGACAGCTCCTTCCGATAGAAAAGTTAAAAATTGTCATGAGTTTTCCTCAGTTTATAGTTACAGTTAGTTAGTTACTTAGTTATTTGTTTAAAAAAAATGTTCTTAAAGTTGGACGTAGCTAGTTAAGCCTACTGTTCTTTCTAGTTTTCTTTATCTTTAGAGACAGAAAATTCAAAATGCCCGGTTCACCGGGGTTTAGGAAATGTTCGCTATGCAAAGACCCCATGCCAGTGTCCGACGGCCACGACGCATGCATACGCTGCTTGGGGGAGTCCCATGTGCCGAGCAAATGTGCTCATTGTTCCAAACTAACGGCCAGGGCACATAGGGACAGGGACATGAGGCTGAAGCTCATTCTATTTGATAAGGCTCTGCAGCCTTCTGAAACGCCTCAAGGAGATCCCTCTAAGAATCGCACGAGGACGTCTCCACCGCAGAGCGGGTCGACTCAAAAGCGAGCGAAAAGAGTCTCCCCGGCACGATCTCTGGCCGTGGTCCCTCGATCTAAAATCAGTGAGGGTGACCAGCCAGGTACCTCCGGAATGGGTTATAAACCTACGAAACAAAAATTGGACAGGAATAAGTCGGTGGGACGGTCATCTTCAGTGCCGACACCGTCCACTGCCGCCAAGCCTACCAGGCAACAATCGGCGCCGATAACTCAAGGGCGGCAACCTATCAGTCTGTCTGAACCTAAAACGTCGGTACCGATGGTGCGGAAGCATACTACGGCACCGCAGCCGGCACCGATTCAACCAGCGGCACCGACAGAGCAGGCGGCACCGACGCGCTGAATACCCACGGCACCTGATGCGGTGCCGAGCGGCAGTCACACCTCGGTGCCGGGGGCGGCACCGCAAGTTGTTAAAAAGGGGATTGCGGCACCAGTGGACCGCAGCAGCTCGGTTCCGCCTAAGGCACCGGAGGGTCAATTAGCCTCCCCAGCAGTATCGGTGCAGCACTCTCCAGTACTGCTTTTGGATGATGATGACGATCACGTCTCCAGGAATTCTCCCGTCAAGGAGCCCTGCGCCATGCCTTTGACGGTACCTACAAAAGCCCAAAAGAAGTCGGTTCCTCGAAGATCGTCCCCTTCGCCATCACCGATATTCTCGCCGGCACCTTCAAAGTAGGAATAAGAGATCCTCCGGAAAAGGGCTTTATTCCGGAGGATCGCGCCAGTCTAGACGCTTTTTTTCCGGCTTTTCCCCAAGCCGGAAAAAAAGCGGCGGACATGTTTATTTAAATCCGCGGGGGATATTTAAATCCCCCACAGAATTCCCTATCCTGACTTACCTGATTTGCATGGCTTTTTCGGAAATTGTGGCCAGTGTAGACGTAGCCTAGGTGAACTGGGTGCAAGCAAAACCAGATGTCTTTTAATATGAGCAAATATAAAATTGTCCACTTCAGAACCCAGAATGCAGGCTATACATACAGGATGGGGGACGCTCTTCTGCGAAGCAGGGATGCAGAGAAAGATTTTGGGGGCGGATAATCAGCTGAACAGGAGCTCCCAGACTGACATTGTGTGCAAAAGGGCTAACTAATGCAACTCTGGGATGCATACAGAGAGAACTCTGGAGTAGCTGTGGGGAGGTTATTTTATCTCTGTCAGTGGCACTGGTGTGACTGCTGCTGGGATCCTGGGGCCAGTCCTGGTGCTTACGTTTCAAGAAGGATGCTGACGAAGGTAATAGGCTCAGAAAAGAAGGATTTGAAAACCTGCCCTGCATTGATAGATGCAAGGAACCCAGCAGTCTGTTTCACTTAAGAAAGAGAAGGTGAAGAGGTCACTTGATCACAGTCTACAATTACCATCCTGGGGAGGAGAAATGTGATGCTAAAGCACGCTTCAATCTCACAATCCAGTGCTTAGCCAGATCCAGTGGCTGGAAGCTGAAGAGAGAAATTACAAAGAAAGTGAAGATTTACAGGGGATTATTAACCACTGGAACAGTTTACCAAGGGCTGTGGGCCATCCTCCCTTGCTGGCCATTTTAAAATCAAGCTTGGTTATTTCTCAGAGATCTGCCTAGGAAGTACTCTGGGGCATGCCTCTGACCTGTGCTACACAGGAGGGCCAACCTGGTGCTTTGGGCCTAGAGAATTCTGAGTTCTGCAGGTCAGATTCACTGTCAAATAGAGCCTGCTGCTGTTCACAAGAAGTAGGGGCCCTGGGTCACTTGGTCAAGCATCAGGCTCTTAACCCCATTGCCCCAGCCAATTAACTTCTTAGCTGAGTAGCTTTGAACCTGTAATATTTGGCACCTTTGTGAATGGATGCAGAATTGTCCCCCATGTCCTGCCTAAGTGACTGAGCCACTGTTTCCCTCACCTGTTTCTCAGCTGCCCTGTTTCACCTTAGAGGTGTCTGCATATCAGTGGTAGAGAGTGAGCCCTTCATAGGTCTCACTGACCAATGTGATTAGCTTCTATGATGAGGTAACTGGCTCTGTGGACATGGGGAAGTCGGTGGAAGTGAGATACCTTGACTTTAGCAAAGCTTTTGGTACAGTCTCCCACAGTGTTCTTGCCAGCCAGTTAAGGGAGTATGTATTGGATAAATAGACTGTAAGGTGGATAGAAAGCTGGCTAGATTGTCGGGCCCAATGGGTAGTGACCAACGGCTCGTGTCTGGTTAGTGGTTGGTTTCAAGTGCAGTTCCCCAAAGGTCAGTTCTGGGGCTGGTTTTGTTCAATATCTTTATTAATGACCTGGATGAGGGGATGGATTGCACCCTCAGCAAGTTTGTGGATGACACTAAGTTAGAGACAGAGGTAGATATATTGGAGGGTAGGGTTAGCGTCCAGAGTGACCTAGACAGATTAGAGGATTGGGCCAAAAGAAATCTGATGAGGTTCAACAAGGACAAGTGCAGAGTTCTGCACTTGGGAGGGAAGAATCCCGAGCATTGTTATAGGCTTGGGAGTGACTGGCTAGGTAGCAGTTCAGCAGAAAAGGACCTGGGGATTACAGTGGATGAGAGGCTGGATATGAGTCAACAGGGTGCCTTTGAAGCCAAGAAGGCTAATGGCATATTAGGGGGCATTAGAAGGAACATTGCCAGCAGATCTAGAAAAGTGATTACTCCTCTTTATTCAGCTCTGATGAGGCCACATCTGGAGTACTGTGTCCAGTTCTGGGCCCCCCACTACAAAAAGGATGTGGACGCATTGGAGAGGGTCCAGCGGGGGCAACCAAAATGATTAGGGAGCTGGAGCATATGACCTACGAGGAGAGGCTGAGGGAGTTGGGTCTGTTTAGTCTGCAGAAGCGAAGAGTGAGGGGGATTTGATAGCAGCCTTCAACTTCCTGAAGGGAGGTTCCAAAGAGGCTGGAGAGAGGCTGTTCTCAGTAGTGACAGATGGCAGAACAAGGAGCAATGGTCTCAAGTTGTGGTGGGAGAGGTCCAGGATGGATATTAGGAAAAACTATTTCACTAGGAGGGTGGTGAAGCACTGGAATGGGTTCCCTAGGGAGGGGGTGGAGTCTCCATCCCTAGAGGTGTTTAAGTCTCAGCTTGACAAAGCCCTGGCTGGGTTGATTTAGTTGGGATTAGTCCTGCCTAGAGCAGGGGGCTGGACTTTATGACCTTCTGAGGTCTCCTCAAGCTCTATGGTTCTATGATTCTATGATTAACTTCCTGAAGGGAGGTTCCAAAGAGGATGGAGAGAGGCTGTTCTCAGTAGTGACGGATGGCAGAACAAGGAGCAATGGTCTCAAGTTACAGTGGGGGAGGTCTAAGTTGGATATAAGGAAAACTATTTCCCTAGGAGGGTGGTGAAGCACTGGGATGGGTTCCCTAGGGAGGAGGCAGAATCTCCATCCCCAGAGGTTTTTAAGTCTCGGCTTGACAAAGTCCTGGCTGGGATGATTTAGTTGGGTTGGTCCTGCTTTGGGCAGGGAGCTGGACTTGAGGATTCCTGAGGTCTCTTCCAGCCCTGGGATTCTATGGTAGCTGTGTTCAGTCCCATCAGTGGAAGAGGCTGTGATCCCCAGTGTCACTAACGATCACATTCACATGAACCTCCCTGATTGTTTGTTTCCCTGGGGTGTTTCAGATGCAAACATCTCAGAAGCGGTTCAGCTCCGGCTGGTGAATGGCCCCAATCGCTGCGCTGGGAGAGTCGAGGTGTTTCACGGCCATCGGTGGGGAACTGTGTGTGATGACGGCTGGGACTTACAGGATGCCAGAGTTGTGTGCCAGCAGCTGGGCTGTGGGACGGCGTCATCAGCCCCTGGGAGATCTCATTTTGGACGCGGAACTGACATTATCTGGCTGGATGAGGTTCAGTGCACAGGGACAGAGGCTGCCCTCACTGTATGCAGGGCTCGGCCGTGGGGCATACATAACTGTCACCACGGGGAAGATGCCGGTGTTGTGTGCTCAGGTAACGCTCCTCCAACACATCACTGTGGGTGTTGCAGAGAGCTAGGTGGGTAGCTCATCATGGGCCACGGTGCTTGGGCCTGTGCTTCGGGGAGCAATAAGATGGTTCTCTTCTCAAAGACTGTACTGCCCATACTAGGGTTGCCAGGTGTCCGGGATTCACGTGAACTGTCCGGTATTTGTGGGCTCCGTCCGGTAAAAAAAACCAGGAAATACCAGACATGTGAAATGTCTGGTATTTCCGGTTTCCCTCCGACGGAAGCCCGGCGGGGACAATTTTCCCCTGCCGCGTCTGGCGGGGGAGTGAGGAGCGTGTCAAAGTGGCAGTGAAAGGGGGTCAGGAGGAGTCACTTTCCAGGCACCATGCTAGGGGGGTGCCAGGCTGGGGTGGGAGCGGAGCACACGCTGTTCTGGCCCACGTGACCAGCAGAGACCCAGGAGCTGGCCACGTGATGCCTCCCTCTACACCAGACGTGGCCAACCCGTGGCTCGCAAGCTGCATGCAGCTCTTGCCCTCCAAAAGTGAGGCTCGCAAAGCCACTCCTGAGGCCACTCCAAACAGCCCCCACCCCCTGCTGGCTCCCCCCGAACTCCCAGCTTCCCTTGCTGTGTCTAGACTGGCAAGTTTTTCCAGAAAATCAGCCGCTTTTCCGGAAAAACTTGCCAGCTGTCTACACTGGCCGCTTGAGTTTCCGGAAAAGCACTGACAATCTCATGTAAGATCGTCAGTGATTTTCCGGAAATACTATGCTGCTCCCGTTCGGGCAAAAGTCTTTTTCCGAAAGACTTTTGCGCAAAAGGGCCAGTGTAGACAGCACAGTACTGTTTTCTGCAAAAAAGCGCCGATCACAAAAATAACGATCGGGACTTTTTTGCGGAAAAGCGCGTCTAGATTGGCCACAGACGCTTTTCCGCAAAAAGTGCTTTTCTGGAAAAGTGTCCTGCCAATCTAGACACGCTTTTCCGAAAATGCTTTTCATGAAAAACTTTTCCGTTAAAAGCATTTTCGGAAAATCATGCCAGTGTAGACGTAGCCCCTATGTTTACCAGGTTGGAGCTGCGGAGTTTTAAAAATGGTGCCCAAGATGGCAGCCATCTTCAAGGGGCAGCCTCCTTTTCAAAAAAATTTTTTTGCTTGACAATTCTGACAATTCATGACACTGTTCTGCCCACGCCCCACCCCATCCTCATTGCAGCCCTTGCCTCAAGCCTCCTCCCTGGGCGATGCAACGGGAGCAGGCGGGTCAGGCACCACGCAGCAGGTGGGACCACCCCCCGACACTCACTGCTGCGGCGGGAGCAGGAGCTACCCTGACTCCAGTCCCAGCCTGCTACCCTGAGCCCTTCATTGCTCGGGGGGGAACGGGCTGGGGTCGGGGAGCTCAGTTTCCCACCCTGCGGTGAAGCAGAGTGCAGTGGGCTGGGACATAGGCAGGGCGGAGCCAGAATGGCATGGAGCTGGCTGCTGGGTAGCTCTGGCTCCCACTGCTGAGCTGAGGGGGGAGTGGAGACCCCTGTTGCCATGCCGTGGCATGCCAGCGCCCCCCCCCCCTCCACCCCAATAATCCTCCAGGCCTCCCTGGGCCCCACAGCCCTGTCCATAGGATGGCTGAAGTGGCTGCCATGGGGTCCACCGAAGCACAGGGCCTGGGGCAGCTGCTCCAAACTGCCCAATGGACAGGAGGGATCTGGTCATGCTCAGCTGTGAATCACGGATATGCTGAAGCAGCCCTGCACAGCCCTGCACAGGAGCCAATAGCAGCGCCAGGAGCAAGGATGTAAATCTGCACCCCAGGAGGCCTCCTGCTGGCTTCTGCATCAGGGCAATGCGGGGTGGGAGGTGGGATGTTTCACTGAGAGCTCTGGCGGGAGCAGTTGCAGGCTGTGGCCCCGTGCACCTGGCTGGCAGGGAGGGGAGTGGAAAACATCAGCCTTGACAAGTGATTGGCCTGGTCAGTGGTGGGGGCTGGGGCTGTCACACCCGTCACTGGGAGGCAGCTTGCAGATGCTCAGGAACCTCCCTCAATGTTTGTTCCCTTGGCTGTTTGCAGACGCCGGCATCCCAGAAGAGTCTCAGCTCCGGCTGGTGAACGGTTCGAGTACCTGCTCCGGGAGAGTCGAGGTGCTGCACAACCAGCAGTGGGGGACCGTGTGTGATGACGGCTGGGATTTAATTGATGCTGAAGTCGTGTGCCGGCAGCTGGGCTGTGGAACAGCCTTGTTAGCCCCAAGGGCGTCTCGATTTGGGCAAGGCTCCGATCCCATCTGGCTGGATGACGTTCAGTGCACAGGGACAGAAGCTGCCCTCTCTGCATGCAAGGCTAAGCCTTGGGGAACGCATAACTGTCAGCATAGGGAAGATGCCAGTGTTGTGTGCTCAGGTAACCCTCCTCCGTCACCACGGGTGTTGTAGGAAGTGGGACAGAGCCTCAGTAAGGGGCGCTCTCTCCTCACAGTGAGTTCTGGCCCCCAGCTCCCCAGCATCACACTTAGGGCTTGCACTGCAGGGAGCAGTGCATGTGCCTCGGTGAGAGACCCTCCCTGGCGCTGAGCCCCCTGCCCCACCGCAGCACCATGAGCTCTGGGTAACCCTTGATCCCATTTGTGGGATGTGGGTCGAATGGGCCATGCAGTCACTCAGGGGTCCTGTATGAAGTGTGGGGCTCTTCCCCCTGTCACTCCAGATGATTTCCATCTCCGCTTTGCCAATAACATCTCACAAAGTGTGACTGGAACCAGGATTCTTCCTTCCTTCCTCGCCTACACAGCCCATGAGTTTCTGTGCCTGGTCTCTCAGCTGCCCTGTTCTACACCAGAGGCGGCTGCATCCCAATTGTTCAGAATAAGGCTTTTTTTAAAAAACTGATTGTGATTTATTGTGTAATTAATTACACCTTTATACAGTAATAGAAACAATTTATTTAAATATTTTGGATGTTTTCTATATTTTTAAATATATTGATTTCTATTACAACACAGAATGAAAAGTGTACAGTGCTCACTTCATATCGATTTTTCATGGCAAATATTTGCACTATAAAAAAGAAACAAATGAAATAGTATTTTCAGTTCGCCTCAGACAAGTACTGTAGTGCAATCTCTTTATCATGAAATATTAACTTACAAATGTAGAATTATATACAAAAATAACTTCATTCAAAAATAAGACAAAGTAAGACTTTAGAGCTTGCGAATCCACCCAGTCCTATTTTTTGTTCAGCCAGTTGCTGAACAAACAAGTTAGTTTATATTTATGGGAGATAATGCTGCCTGCTTTTTTACAATGTCGCCTGAAAGTGAGAATAGGCATTTGCATGGCACTGTTGTAGCTGGCATAAAAAGATATTTATGTGCCAGATGCATTAAAGGTTCATATGTCCCATGTTTTGACCATCATTCAAAGTACAGGCAGTCCCTGGGTTACGTACAAGATAGGGACTGTAGGTTTGTTCTTAAGTTGACTTTGTATGTAAGTCGGAACTGGTACATATTGTAGGGGAAACTCTAGTCAAACATTTCTCCAGAGCTCAGTTTTATTCTCCCACACCTCACTTCCCTCAGTCCTTTATTCTCAAGCTGAGGTGTCTGCTGAGAAAAGCTGCTCCGCGTCTCCCTGGTCTGCTGCGGGGTGGGTGGGGGGCCTAGCTTCGCGTCTCCCTGGTCTGCTGGGGGGAAGCAGCTAGTGCGGGGTTACCTCACCCCGTTTGTAAGTACGGATCCGATGTAAGTTGGATCCATGTAACCCGGGGACTGCCTGTATTTGTGTCCATGTTGATGATGAATTCTGCTCAACATCAATCCAAAGTTTTTCTTTGTGAAGTGCATAGTCAACCTGTGGAACTCCTTGCCAGAGGATGTTGTGACGATCAGGACTTTAACAAGGTTCAAAAAAGAACAAGATACATTCATGGAGGTTAGATCCATCAATGGCTATTAGCCAGGATGGGTAGGAATGGTGTCCCTACCCTCTGTTTGTCAGAGGCTGGAAATGGATGACAGACAAGGGATCACATGATGATTCCCTGTTCTGTTCACTCCTTGGGTACATCTAGACCGCAAGCTTCTTTCAAAAGAACCTTTTTCAGAAGAGATCTTCCAAAAAAAATTCTTTAGAAAGAGAGCGTCCACACTGCAAAAGCACATCGAAAAAGTGCTGCACTTTTTCGAAAGATAGTATCCAGACTGCCTGGACGCTATCTCGCATGTAAGCAGTGATTGCTATGGATAGCATGGCCACCAGGGCACCTGTGTTTCTTCCTCTTCCCTCTTCTTCTGAAAAAACTCCCTCTTCCCCATCCACACACACCTTTTTCGGAAAGAGGTCTTTCGGAAAAGACGTTCTTCCTCATAGAATGAGGTTTACCCATGTCGGAAAATCCCCTGCATTCTTTCAATTTTCTTTTGAAAGAACATGATTGCAGTGTGGACATAAGTGAAGTTTTTTCGGAAAAATGGTCATTTTATACCCTCAGCAGGGCTCATACCTGGACTTGTGTTCTCCAAGCACATGGACTGAGGGTTTAAAACAGAGCACAGGAACCCCATACTTAGACTCAGGGGGGCTGTGTCTACATTGGGCCACTTATTCCGGAAAAGCAGCCACTTTTCCGGAATAACTTGCCAGCTGTCTACACTGGCCGCTTGCTTTTCCGGAAAAGCAATGACGTTCTACTGTAAAATTGTCAGTGTTTTTCAGGAAAAACTATGCTGCTCCCATTCGGGCAAAAGTCCTTTTCCGGAAAAGCAATGACGATCTACTGTAAAATTGTCAGTGTTTTTCAGGAAAAACTATGCTGCTCCCGTTCGGGCAAAAGTCCTTTTCCGGAAAAACTGTTCCGGAAAAGGGCCAGTATAGACAGCACAGTAGTCTTTTCCGCAAAAAAGCAAAAAATCTTTTTTAGGGGAAAAGACAACATGTCGGGCTCGTCTACACTGGCCCCTTTTCCGGAAGGGGCATGTAAATTTCACCTATCGTAGTAGGGAAATCCGCGGGGGATTTAAATATCCCCCGCGGCATTTAAATAAAAATGTCCGCCGCTTTTTTCCGGCTTTTAAAAAAGCCGGAAAAGAGCGTCTACACTGGCCCCGATCCTCTGGAAAAAGCGCCCTTTTCCGGAGGCTCTTATTCCACGAGCCCGTCATGTTTATTAAGAATACAGTATGAAAAGCTGCATATGCATTTATACATCCACACACAAAGGTCCTGCAGATGATTTATAGTTACCAGTCTGTCCTGACTTAAGTTAATGTTACCAGCCAAGTAAGATTGAGCATGAGTGAGGAGTGGAGGTTCATCTATCATGATTTGAGGCTCCTCTGAGGCTTGGCTTGCAGGATAAAACCCAGTCTTATGGCAAGAACCCCCCTTTTCTTGCCGAGGTTTTGCTCCGCGTCTCCCTGGTCTGCTGGGGGCCACCCCAGACGCGGAGCGGCTTTTCTCGCCACGGAGGACGCGGGCGGCAGGACCGCAGTGCGTCTGGGCGGTCCACCACCTGAGTCCTCCGTGGCGAGAAAAGCCTGGTCTGCTGGGGGGGGGCACTAACTGTGCTCCCCCCCAGCAGACCAGGGAGACACGGGCAGCAGGACTGCAGAGAGGCGCCGCAGTCCCGCCGCCCGTGTCCTCAGAGGCTTTGCTCCGCATCTCCCTGGTCTGCAAACCCCGCAGCAGACCAGGGTTTTCTCGCTGACACCTGGGGTAGAGCAGCTGGGGCGCTGCCGGGTTGGTCCAGTAGCGCCGAGGAGCGGCGCTGTGGGACCAACCTGGCAGCGCCCCAGCTGCTCTGTCCCAGGTGTCCAGACTCAGCCACTGTTGAAACTGATCAGCGGCTGATTCCAGGAAGCCTGGGGCAGAGCAACTCTGCCCTGAGCTTCCTGGAATCAGCCGCTGATCAGTTTCAGCAACAGCTGACTTGGGGACACCTGGGGTAGAGCAGCTGGGGTGCTGCCGGGTTGGTCCCCGCAGTGCCGAGGTGCGGCGCTGTGGGGACCTACCCGGCAGCGCCCCAGCTGCTCTGTCCCAGGCGTCCAGATTCAGCCGCTGTTGAAACTGATCAGTGGCTGATTCCAGGAAGCCCGGGGCAGAGCAGCTTTGCCTCGGCTTCCTGTAGTCAGCCGCTGGTCAGTTTCAACAGCGGCTGAATCTGGACACCAGTTCCGACTTACATACAGATTCAACTTAAGAACAAACCTACAGTCCCTATCTTGTACGTAACCCGGGGACTGCCTGTCTACACCAGACTTACATTCTTATACCAACATTAAAATACTATATTTTGGCTACAGCCTTAGCAGGTGTGAACCCCTGACAGGCTGTCACTGAGGCTGTTAACTCCGTTCCTCAGAGTCACTAGTGATCAGAGCAGGGGTGGGCAATCATATTTTAGCAGAGGCCACTTCAGAAATTTTTCAAGTGGCCCTGGGCCACACTGGAAGGGGCGGGGCCTCATGTGGAAGGGGTGGAGCCTCAAGTGGAAGGGGTGGGGCCAGAATACTTCCTTGCTTCCCCACCCACAGACCATGAACTCTTTGCCCCCCCCCCAGAGATTCCCCCTAGGTATCCATTCCCCTGGCGATGGGAAGAGTCTTGGGGGCAGGGGAGCACGCGAAGTCTCTTCCTGCTCTGCTAGGCACGTCTGAGCACCGTGTGCTCCTTGCAGGGTGGGGGCAGGGCGGAAGAAACTTCATGTGCTTCCCCTGACCCTCAGGCCCTGATTGGTCTGGGGGCGAGGGAGCACACAAAGTCCCCGCCCACCCTGCCAGGAGCACATGGTGCTTCTAAGTGCCATGCACTCCTTGCAGGGCTAAGGAAACTTCCTGCACTTCTCCCCGCTCCCAGACCATAATTGGGCCTCTGCAGGCTGGATCAACCCGCTTGGTGAGCTGGATCCAGCCTGCGGAAGCCATTTTGCCCCCCCCCCCCCCCCAGATCAGACACATAGGAACCTCCCTGAAAGGTTATTCCCTTGGGATGTTGCAGACTCAGGCATGTCAAACGTGGTTCAGCTCCGACTGGTGAGCGGCCCCAATCGCTGCACTGGGAGAGTCGAGGTGCTGCACGACCAGCAGTGGGGAACCGTGTGCGATGACAGCTGGGACATAACTGATGCTGGAGTCGTGTGCTGGCAGCTGGGCTGTGGGACGGCGGTCTCAGCCCCCGGCGGGGCTCGGTTTGGACAAGGAGATTACCGTATCTGGCTGGATGATGTTCAGTGCACAGGGACAGAAGCTGCTCTTACCGAATGCAAGGCTCGGCCATGGGGAGACAATAACTGTCACCACAGAGAAGACGCCGGGGTTGTGTGCTCAGGTAACCCTCCTCCATCACAGTACTGTTTTCAGGGAATTATCCACAATGATTCCAAGGTCTCTTTCTTAAGTGGTAACAGCTAATTTAGATCCCATCATTTCTCTGTGTATCGTTGGGATTATATTCTTCATGTGCAATACTTTGCGCTTGTCAACACTGAATTCCATCTGCCCTTGTGTTGCCCAATCTCCCAGTTTTGTGAGATCCCATTGTAACTCTTTGCAGTCAGCTTTGGACTTAACGACCACCTGCTGAGTGTGCAAAAGGTGGGCATGTGGGGGGCACAAAGGGGGGCAGGGAGGGTTTTTTATTGCCTCAGGCTACGTCTATACTGCAAGGCTGTGTCTACACTGGGCCACTTATTCCGGAAAATCAGCCGCTTTTCCGGAATAAGCTGCGAGCTGTCTACACTGGCCCTTGAATTTCCGGAAAAGCAACGATGCTCTACTGTACAAAATCAGCCGCTATTCCGGAAAAACTATTCTGCTCCCGCTCAGGCATAAGTCCTTATTCCGGAACACAGTGTAGACAGCCCAGTAGTCTTTCCCGGAAAAAAGCCCCGATCGCGAAAATGGCGATTGGGGCTCTTTTCCGGAAAAGCGCGTCTACATTGGCCATAGACGCTTTTCCGGAAAAAGGGCTTTTCCGGAAAAGCAGCCTGCCAATGTAGACACTCCTTTTCCAGAAAAACTGAAAACAGAATAGTATTCCGTTTTAAGCATTTCCAGAAATTCATGCCAGTGTAGACACAGCCCAAGCCTCTTGCAGAAGAGCAAATGCAAATGGAGCGCTCTTATTTTCTCAAAAAAATGAGGCAGAATGGCTCTTGCACAAAAGGGGTTTTTTTTTCACAAAAAGGCACTGTCTACCCAGCGCTTTTTTGCACAAAAACCTCTTGTGCAAAAGGGAAAGGAAGGGGAAATGAAAATGAGATCCCTGCATATGCAAATGAGCATCTCATTTGCATTTGCCCTTCTGCAAGAGGCTTGCAGCATAGCTGTAGCCTCAGGGTGAAATGTATCAGCACAAGGCAGCTTCCTGGCTGTGCTCTTAAAGGTACAATTGCCCTGATGCCTTGGCTCTCACTGCAAGCCCTCACAGTGCCCTTTTCGGCACTGCTACAGTACAGTGGACAGAACACTGTAAAACAGGGGTGGGGATTCTTTTTTGGGGTCAGAGGCCAACGACCCACAGAAAAATCGGTCGGGGGCTGCATGCGACTGAGAAGCAAAAACAAAAAACAAAACCAAAAAAACCCACCAAGAAACCCCTTTCAATGATGTGGCCCCCGAGTGAGAAGCAGAAAGACACTCCCAGCATTCCCCTCCCGCATCAGAGCCTGGGGGGGGGGAGGGCAGCCTAGATTTTGTGTGCTCCAGCCCCACGGGAGGGCAGCAGGGGGCTGGAGTGTCAGCGTGGGCTCCCTAATGCCCAGAGCCATGGGGGCCAGATCCAGCCCTCGGGCCTGAGGTTCCCCACCCCTGCTGCAGAACATCCCACATGCAGCGTTGGAGGGAATGCGTAACACTGTCGGAGGATTTCGAAGGCTTTTGGTTCATACGTCACTTCTCCTAAAAGTTCACAAGCTTGTCTGTGATTCCCTGAATTGCACTCCCGTCCTGGGAACCCTCGTCCATTAGAGTTTTGCTCTTTTACAGATGTTGTTTCTTTTTCTCTTATTACTCTGTACATTTTATCGTTTCTCTGTATTATCATTGTGCAATGCGTGTCCTGGCACTAGGGCTACGTCTAGACTGGCCCCAAATTCCGGAAAAGGGATGCAAATCAGGTAAGTCAGCATAGGGAAATCCGCGGGGGATTTAAATATCCCCCACGGATTTAAATAAACATGGCCGCCGCTTTTTTTCCGGCTTGGGGAAAAGCCGGAAAAAAGCATCTAGACTGGCGCGATCCTCCGGAATAAGGTAGGAATAAGAGATCCTCCGGAAAAGGGCTTTATTCCGGAGGATCGTGCCAGTCTAGATGCTTTTTTCCGGCTTTTCCCCAAGCCAGAAAAAAAGCGGCGGACATGTTTATTTAAATCCGCGGGGGATATTTAAATCTCCCGCGGATTTCCCTATGCTGACTTACCTGATTTGCATCCCTTTTCCGGAATTTGTGGCCAGTCTAGACGTAGCCTATGTGTATTGATCGTAATAGCTAATGCTCAAAATCATTCCAGTAGCGGGAGGTTACTGGTTTTTGCAATTCCACCTGTGTTTCTATTCTAGCACTGGCGGTGGGTTTTGAACTTTGATTTGTACCTGGGAGTTTTGTTTTACTTTTTTGTTTTGTCTTTTCATAGCACAAGTTTTATTCTGTTGGGTGTGTTACGACCAGCTCTGTGTTCTCGGGGATGAGGGCACAGTATTTCAGGCCCATACTCAGGGGATGCAAAGAGTGTAACCCCCTCCCCCCCGCCCCATGATCTCCCAAGTAAGCATGAGGACAGCGATTCTGGATGGGCAGGGAAAGGCATTGCCCCAGCCGCCCTCCCCTGTGCTTCCGCTGGCTGAGGGAAGGCTGGGGCTGATTGCCTTACCCCCAGGCGAGGCTGGGAGTGGGGCTGGGCTCCTTTATATGGAAATAAATCCACATTTACCAAAAAAAAAAACAGCTCCCCCCTCCCCCCCCCCGCCAAGAAATTCCTACCTACAGGCCTGGCCCTGAGGCCGTCAGAGGAGAGCTTGTTCAGCCCTTGCTCAGCCATGGGGCTGTGCAGCCAGCCATGCAGCCTTCCAAGGGGGCTCTCCCTAGCTGGGGGAGGCCTGGTTGTATTGCTGCCCCACAGGCACACGCAGATGGGGCTAAGCCAAGTCTCTGCTGCAGCTGTCCCTCCGGCCAACCCATCAGGGGCTGGGAACCCCAGCCCAAGGGCTATGCCCCAGGCTGCCAACAGGCAGCGACAAGTCAGGGCTTCTACAATCACCCACCCGTCTGCCAGACTCTGCCCCAGAGCTGCTGCCCCCTCCAGCCCAGCTCTGCCATTGTTCACGGAGAGCTCTGGCGGGACCAGTCACAGGCTGTGGCCCCATCCATCTCACTAGGTGACAGCTGGTGGGTAGGAAGGTGGAAAATTTCAGCCTTGCCAAGTGATTGGCCTGGTCAGTGGTGGGGGCTCACACCCCAGCGACTGTCACACCCGTCGCCAGCAGGTGTTTGTTCCCCTGGCTGTTTGCAGACGCCGGCATCTCAGAAGCGGATCAACTCCGGCTGGTGAACGGCTCGAGTCGCTGCGTCGGGAGAGTCGAGGTGCTGCACAACCAGCACTGGGGGACCGTGTGCGATGACAGCTGGGATTTAACCGATGCCACAGTCGTGTGCCGGCAGCTGGGCTGCGGGACGGCGCTATCAGCCCCACGTGGGGCTCACTTTGGACGAGGATCTGACCCCATCTGGCTGGACGACCTTCGCTGCACGGGGACAGAGGCTGCCCTCTCGGATTGCAGGGCTCGGCCTTGGGGAGACAACAACTGTAACCACGGAGAAGACGCCGGGGTTGTGTGCTCAGGTAACCCTCCTCCGTCACAGTACTGTTTTCAGGGAATTATCCACAATGATTCCAAGGTCTCTTTCTTAAGTGGTAACAGCTAATTTAGATCCCATCATTTCTCTATGTTTAGTTGGGATTATATTCTTCATGTGCAATACTTTGCGCTTGTCAACACTGAATTCCAGCTGCCCTTGTGTTGCCCAATCTCCCAGTTTTGTGAGATCCCATTGTAACTCTTTGCAGTCAGCTTTGGACTTAACTATTTTGAGTAATTTGGTAGTGTCTGCAAATGTTGCCACCTCACTATTTACCCTTTTTCCAAGAACATTTATAAGCTTAACTGTACTAGTCCAAATGCAAATCTGAGCAGCACAACACTCATGGTTACTCTTTTCCCCTCCTATCTTTTTATTGGAGTACCTGGCAATGTTTTCACGATGCTCTAACAATCCTTCAATTACTGGAATGCCCCAGGCTTTAGTTATTCTTAATCACCTGCCTCCCTCTTTTTACAACAAACTCCCTGCCCCAAAGGCAAAGCTGCAAGCAGCTCAAACTCTGTTGCATTTAAGAACTTCTTTGGAGCCAGGGAATGCAGCTTTAAGCAGACCTCAAGTATGAAATCCAGGGGTTCAAACTCTCGTACCCCTAAATAGTGCCCTTGCACACCATGCACCCTCACCTTCTGCTGCCCCCTGCCCTGGTACAGTGACCCCTGCTGATGGCTCTGCTGAGCAGCAGGCGGCTCTCAGACGCTCAGGAACCTCCCTGTGTTTGTTCCCCTGGCTGTTTGCAGGCGCCAGCATCTCAGAAGCGGATCAACTCCGGCTGGTGAACGGCTCGAGTCGCTGCAACGGGAGAGTCGAGGTGCTGCACAACCAGCAGTGGGGGACCGTGTGTGATGACAGCTGGGACTTAACCGATGCCACAGTCGTGTGCCGGCAGCTGGGCTGCGGGACGGCGATATCAGCCCCACGTGGGTCTTACTTTGGACGAGGATCTGACCCCATCTGGCTGGATGACCTTCGCTGCACGGGGACAGAGGCTGCCCTCTCGGATTGCAGGGCTCGGCCGTGGGGGGACAACAACTGTAACCACGGAGAAGATGCCGGGGTTGTGTGCTCAGGTGACCCTCCTCCGTCACACACGGCGGTGCTGCAGGGAGCGGGAGGAGGTCTGGGGGGGGGGTGCTCTCCCCTTGTATTCCATGTTGACCCCAACGCCCGAGCACAGAATTACAGCCTGACTGCATGGACCCTCCCGGGCGCTGATCCCTCTGCCCCCCCCCAGCACAGTGGGTACTGGGTAACCCTCGATCCCCTTGGTGGGATTTGGGTCAAATGGCACCTGCAGCTGCTCAGGGCAGTAGAAACCTGGCTCCTGTCAGGTGTCGGGCTCCCACTCCCATCACAGTGATTGTGATCTCAGCTAATTAGCCTGCATCGGTGACATCCCCCAGAGCTGTGGCCGGAGACAGGGTTCTTCCTCCCTTCCTCTCCTACCCGGCCCCCGTGTTATCAGCTGCCATGTCCCCCCAGAGGTGGCCGTGTGGTAGCAGTGGGCAGTGGCACACACCAGCAGGAGGTGCTGTGTTCCCCACTGTCTCTAGGGATCACGCCCAGGATCCTCCCTGAGTGTCTGTTCCCTTGGGTCATTAGCAGACTTCCCGTTGCCTGAAGTGGCTCCGAGCCGGCTGGCTGATGGCCCCAGTCGCTGCGCTGGGAGAGTCGAGGTGTTTCATGGCCTGCAGTGGGGGACCGTGTGTGATGACGACTGGGACTTAACTGATGCTGGAGTCGTGTGCAGGCAGCTGGGCTGCGGGACGGCGCTGGCAGCCCCCCACGGGGCTCACTTTGGGAGAGGCTCTGACCCCATCTGGCTGGACGACGTTCAGTGCACAGGAGCCGAAGTTGCCCTCTCCAAATGCAGAGCCCGGCCGTGGGGAGATGGTAACTGTCAACATGGAGAAGACGCTGGTGCGGTGTGCTCAGGTAACCCTCCTCCCTGGCGTCAGGCCGGGCGCTGCAGGGAGCGGGCTGGGAGCTTTCAGCGCTGACCCGGCTCTGCTGTCCGGCCAGCGCTGAGCCCTGTGCCCCAGGGTGGTGCTGAGGGGCCGCGCTGCAGGGAACCAGTTGGCGGGACAGGAAGTGCTGCTTTTGGCATTCCCCCCTCCTCACAGTTCCAAGGGGGGGCTCTCTTCCCTCGCTGGCAGGGCTGGCCCCAGTGTGGTGCTCCAAGGCCTGTGTGCCTCAGGAAGCAGTTCCCCTGGATGTCAGGGTCACCATTTCTCCGTGGGTCACAACTGAGAACAGTGGGGACTGGTGAGGGGACACACAGGCTACCAGCCATGTGACCTCATCCCAGCCCCCTCCGCAGGCTGGAGTGGGGTCCTGAGGCCTTTGTCCTCGCTGAGGTGACAAGATGGTGTTTCTGGTCACATGCCTGATTTTGCTGGGTCAGGGTAGAAGCTGTGTCTACACTGTAAAGTATAAAAGTGTGGTGTCTCTCCCCGTGCTTCCGGTAACCCACCTCTATCTCCCCTGTCTGCCTTTGCTGCATCTTTAGTAACAGTTTTACCAGCCCCCTGCCCCAAGCTTCGGCGCTAGGCCGCTCCTAGGAATTGTTTGCTCCCGGTACATTACAATGACTTGTTATTGGGGTGGCCTCTTTCTGACCTGAGCAGTTAGCTAACGGTCATGCCAAGTGGGTTGTTTCTGTTCGGAGAGACTGATTGAAATTGCTGCAGCTAAGCAGGCAAACGTGATCCTGTGAAGTATAACGGGGAATAGCAAGTTAGAGGCGGGAGAGAGTTTGGGCACTCAGTTGTGTAGCTTAAGTCGAAATAGTTTATTTTGACTTTTGGCGCTGTCTACACAGCAGGAAGTCCGAGTAAGAGTGTTCTTCCTCCGGCTTCCCTGCCTCCTCGGAAAACGAGGGTTACAGTCTGAGTAAGAAGTCCTCCAGCTCGACATTATTTCGACATTATGTTGAGATAACTGCTTGTTGTGTAGACACAGTCTATGTTATTTTGGAATATCGTCAGTTATTCCTAAATAATGCTGCTCCGTAGACATAGTCTTATGAACATTGCTGGATTCCTGCAGCACAGTCCTGGTTATTTACAAAGCAAGTACAAAGTCCTGTCTCTCTGAACAGAGCCGAAATCAAACAGCAGGTGAGAGTTTCTTTGCTCATAGTTCAAAGTCTCTTTCAGCCCATCCTGACCCCAAAACTCTTAGCATTTTCAGGTCACGTGATCAGTGATTCTCTGGCCGCATTTGGGCTTCTTTGCTCCTTCTCTGCAGCCTTCTGTATGTTTCTGCTGCCTCTTTCTCTCTCCTACACATGCACAGGCACACCCACACACACCCCCACCAATCAGTGTCACACCCAGCCTCTGTGTTTACTGAGTCCCAGGGAAACCCCTCTGGCCACAGGGCTCCCTTTCTCACAAGCTTTGCCTGCATCACACTGGCTGATCAGTGCTCGAGCCCTGAAAGAACGAAGTGGCAGGGCCCCGGTGCAGAGGCCTAGGAAAGCTCTGGAGTGGAGTTCTGGGGTGTCCCAGCAGGACGTGAGATGCACTGAAACGTGCTGAACAGCACAAACCCCAGCTCCAGCACACACAGGCAGGCCTGGGCCACGGCATCTTCCTGCAGTACAGGACCCAGCCGGCAAGTTCAGACTCAGATACAGATCTGGCGCCATCTGGCGACATTGGCGCAGCCTGCACCGATCACTAGAGCATCCCCTCCCCACCAGTTACAGAAGCAGCATTCCAGGAGCCCAGGCGCCCTGCCAGCCACATGAGTTTCCTTGTCACTCCGCCTGGGCGAGGCTGGTCCTCAGCCCTGGAGCCATCGGCCGTAGCTGGACGTAGGTTATTGGCGAGGGGAGTTCAGGGCTCGTCGTATCCCCTCGGCGAGGCCCATCCGCCGTGGAGAGGCGTCTGGGGAAGGCGGCCGTGTTGTGCAGTCGGCTGCATGCTCTGGCCTGTGCTATTAGCAAGGATCAGTGGTTCAGCTTCCACTGACCATGTGAAGCCCCCACAAAAGGAGGAAGTTCAGGATGCTTGTTCCAGTTGTGCAGCCACATGTGTCCTTCTAGCCCAGGCGGCCGCTCCTCTGCCCAGCCAGCTCAGCTCTGGCCGGCCCCTTCTGGCTTCTCTTTCCTCCCACTCTGCAGTGTTGCCCCGCCCAGGCCACTGGGACAAGGCCAGGGCTAAGCTGCACAGTCGCTGGGGTGTAACTGGGAAACACCCACCCCCGAGGGAGGGATCTCAGCTCTCCCCTGACAGGGCTGTGTTGGCAGGAGAGCGTCTCCTGTGGGCGTGGCTGCTGCCTCTCACAGAGACGGGGCTCGTGAGGTGGCAGGAGAGCTCTCGCCTGGCTCAGAGCAGCGGTTTGCAGTCTGTGCTCCCCCAGTTCTTCTTTTGCTGTCTTGGGCAGGTTCCTCTGAGCGGCTGGGCTCTGCTGCAGACCCGTTGCACAGCGCAGAGAGCTCCCTTGTTGCTCCTCTGATCGCTGACCTCACAAAGACCAGGGCCTGGCTGTAGAAGCATCGGCCCAGCCCCGCAGGGTGCTGTTGCTCACATGCTGCAGGAGTGGCCCTTGGGCATAGCTGGGTCAGAGGGAGCTGCTTTACCAGACTACAGACTCCTCCCCTTTTCTGGGTTGCCTTTGTGTAGCCTACAGTGACCAGGCCGAGTGAAGAAGGAAGCAAACGGGTGTTGGCAGGGGTCTCCTAGGCTATGTCTACACTGGCGGATCTTGTGCAAGAACAGCTTGCACAAGGGTTCTTGTGCAAGAAGTCTTGTGCAAGAAAACGTCCACACTGCCCTGTGCGAGCTGTGCTTTTGCACAAGAGCATCCATGGCAGTGTGGATGCTCTCTTGCCCAAGAAAGCTCTGATGGCCATTTTAGCCATAGGGCTTTCTTGCGCAAGAAATCCCAGCCAGGCAGCCACACTGCCCTCTTGTGCAAGAGCTATGCAAGAGGGCTTACGCCTGTTAAAAAAGGGCATAGCTCTTGTGCAAGAAGCCCTCTCTCACCATGCTGCACTGGAAATCTTCTTGCGCCAGAGTGAGTGGGCAGTGTGGATGTTTTCTGGAAGAACAGCCATTCCTGTGCAATAACCCACCAGTGTAGGCATAGCCCTAGGGTTGCCCTGTCCGCCCAGCCTTGGGGAAGCTCATGGTTTCTGCTCAGGCTGCTGGCAGGAAGTAGGGCTCAAACCCACAGCTCCAGAGGCTCCTGGGTGCTTATCCACTAGGCCAGTGGACCCAACACGGTGCCTGCGGGCGCCATGGCGCCTGCCGGGGCATTTGTGTGCACCCGCCGACAACCTGGGCCGGCCCCGCCCCCGGCGCGCGGCGCACTGGAGGCACCGGCCCCAGGCGCGCGACACGCACCGGCGCCTGGTGCGCGGCACTCGGGTGGCCCCAGCCCCTGGGCACATGCGGGCGCACAGCGCCGGTGCCGGCCCCAGGCGCGTGGCTCGGGCGGTGGCGCCGGCCCCGGGTCCACGGCACAAGGCGCTCAGGCGGCCCCGGCCCTGGCCCTGGGGCACATGCTGGCACCGGGTGCAAGGGCATCCCTACCCTTGGCGTGCCCCAGGACACGCGGCCCCACCCCCCGGGCACCTGGCGTGTGAGTGGCCCCACCCCCCGGGCGCCCGTCGCATGAGTGGCCCCACCCCCCAGGCGCCCATCGCATGAGTGGCCCCACCCCCCGGGCGCCCGTCGCATGAATGGCCCCATCCCCCGGGCGCCCGTCGCATGAGTGGCCCCACCCCCCGGGCGCCTGGCGCATGAGTGGCCCCACCCCCCGGGCGCCTGGCACGTGAGTGGCCCCACCCCCTGGGCGCCCGTCGCATGAGTGGCCCCACCCCCCGGGCGCCCGTCACATGAGTGGCCCCACCCCCCGGGCGCCTGGCACGTGAGTGGCCCCACCCCCTGGGCGCCTGTCGCATGAGTGGCCCCACCCCCTGGGCGCCTGTCGCGTGAGTGGCCCCACCCCCCGGGCGCCCGGCGCGTGAGTGGCCCCACCCCCCGGGCGCCCGGCGCGTGAGTGGCCCCACCCCCCGGGGGCCCGTCGCGTGAGTGGCCCCACCTCTGGCACCCAGGAGCCTCTAAAGGTTGGGGACCACTGCACTAGGCCACTGGAAGACCCGACCCGACCCACCCTCTGGCCTCCCTTCAGTCCCACATTACAAGGCATGTGCCTCGTTTAAACAGAAAGTTGCCTGTCCCGAACTGAGCCAGTGCAGGAGCCTTATATCCCCTATTTCAGGGATCGGCACCTTTGGCTCCCAGCGCACCGGGGGAAGCCGCTGCTGGGCCGTGAGGCGCATTGTTCACCTTGAGCGTCTGCAGGAACGGTCCCTGCAGCTCCCCCTGGCCGGGGTTCGCTCTTCCCAGGCAATGGGAGCTCTGGGGCCCGGACCTGCCAATGCTCAAGGTGAATAAAGCATTCGCGCCTCGCCAGCGGCTTCCCCTGCCGGGCTGGGAGCCAGTGACTGCGGATCCCTGCCCTACTTCAACTGCAGGGGGCAGTGCTCACCGACGCACCTGCCCCCTCCCCTGCTGGCCCTTCAGAGCTGTGCAGGGAAAGCAGACGGGGCCTGCCTAGGGGCTGGGGCGGAGGGCAAGTGGAAAGATGTGTAGTGAATACTGCCCCCTGCTGGACAGGCACCCTGCTGACTCCTGCCCTCCAGTGTGATCCCTTTCCCTGCACAGGCGCCGTCTGGCAGGGCAAGCGGCTGGAGCCCGGGTCAGGGAGGGGCTCTGTCTGGCACGGGGGGGGGGATGCTCTCCTGGGGTGCAGCCTCCCCGCTCCCAGAGGCTCTGCCAACTACCCCAGCAGGGAGCAGAGCCCTGCGACAGGCAAAGCCCAGCCACGGCAGCCTCCGGCTCGGCTGCTGGTGCCCACACAAAACCTGCACACGAGCTGCAGCGGCTGCTGGCCCCACACCTGAGGCCCTGGGGTCTCTGCAGCATCCAGATCTGGAGAGAGAGAGACTCCTTAGGATGTGTGGGGTGTGGAGACAGGACTTGCCCCAGAGGCTCAAGTCAAGACTGCGCCCATCTGAGGTCTGGCCTGTAATTTTTAAATACAATGTTGGCAACCTCATCGTAGCTCCTGCATCCCTTCCTTGCCTGTTCTCACGCCCTGCTGCAGCCTGGACCCACCACAGCCCCTGTCTCAGGGCCTTCTGTGCACGTAGCCTCTTCTCCATCCACTCGGCCGCTAGCTCTGAACAGCTTCTGGCTAGGTGGGAGGGCCTGCTTGGCTGTTTCCTTCCCCTTTTCCCCTCTCTGGAAAGTGCTCTGTGGCCTGCTGGGCTCCTCTTCGATCCCATCCCTAATGCCCTGTAGAGATGACGCTCTCAGAAGTCCCCTTGAAGCTGTCACTTGGTGTGCTGACCATGCCACTGAGCCCACCTACCTGCTCTCTGGGGCGCCCCACCACCCCATCCTGCTGGGTTAGAGGCACTGGTCTTCCCCAGCCAAGGCACAGAGGGGGGTAACAACACCCCCCACCTCACAGAGCTACACAGACACGAAACCAGCTCAGCTCTGGGAGGGCTCAGCTGTAGGGCCTTGACAACCTCCAAAAGGGACCAAGTCAATGTCCTATGCTGTATAAAAGTCTGACACGGAGAAAACTCCTAAGGCTCGTGCTCTTCCTGAAAGAGGGAGGCACAGCTGTGGCTCTCCACCCTTCCCGGTGACCGTTGTTTGGCTCTGATAAAACAAAAGGGGTTTTATTCCGTGTAAAAGGTAGGGTGTAAGCGATTGCAAGTGAAAACAGACAGATCACAGTAAGTTACTAGGGCAGCTCTCTCCAACCTTGCTAAATTCAATCCAAGATCTAGCTCAAACCCAATACCCTTGTCCCGCCTCCTTTGTGTCCCTTCTCTGAGGCCCCGCCCACGCTCACTCCGTCCACCCTACCTCCCCCATCCTCCCTCCCTGTCACCAGGCAGGGACAGAGGGTTGGGGTGCAGGCTCTGGTCTTGCATGAAAGGATTTGGAGTGCGAAACGGGCTCTGAACAAAGTCCTGTTTCACTCAGCAGCAGCCTGCAGGTTTTTGACTCGGTTTCCAGAATCCGTCTCTCCCGCCAGCCCTGTGGCTCACGGCCCAATGTCACTAGTCACCCGATACACAGGAACCTCCCTGAGTGTTTGATCCCTTGGGCATCTGCAGGTGCAGTCATCCCAGAAGTGGCTGTGCTCCGGCTGATGAACGGCCCCAGTCGCTGCGCCGGGAGAGTCGAGGTGCTGCACAACCGGCAGTGGGGAACCGTGTGTGACAGCGGCTGGGACTTACAGAGTGCTGCAGTCGTGTGCCGGCAGCTGGGCTGCGGGAAGGTGCTAGCAGCCCCACACGGGGCTTACTTTGGGACAGGAAATAACCGCATCTGGCTGGATGGGGTTCGGTGCACAGGGGCAGAAACTGCCCTCTCTGAATGCAAGGCTCGGCCATGGGGAACGCATGACTGTGACCTTGGACAGGATGCCAGCGTTGTGTGCTCAGGTAACACACAGGATGGTGGGAGTCGGTGCCGCTGGAAGTGGGATGGGGGCTCTGCACAGTGGTGTGGGGGGGGGGGCGTTTTGGAGTTTGTGTGTAATTGTCTCTGTGCCTGTTTGTGGCAGTGTCTGTGTGGGGTGTGTGAAGGGGTGTGCGTGTGGCAATTTAGAAATGTTTCCGTGGCCGAGTGTATCTGTGTGTGTCAATGAGAAGTCGACTATACGATTAACCATAAGCCCAGGCTTACCGGTTAATCTGAAACAGAGGCAGCAGGAGCAGGGGGAAGCAGGAGCTGGTGGTGGGAGGAGCCATCTTACAAGCCAGTTCCCCCCAGCCCCGGCTCCGTGGAGCCACCTGCTCTCCCGCTCTGCTGCCTCTATTAGGGCAGCAGCAAATGTGGGGCAGGGAAGGCTGTCGCAGAGCATCCTCTGTCCGCAGTGGGCCCAAGCTCCCCACGGACAGAGGCTGCTGTACATCCCGCAGATCATCCTCTGTCCGTAGTGGGCCCAAGCTCCCCACGGACAGAGGCTGCTGTACATCCCGCAGATCATCCTCTGTCCGTAGTGGGCCCAAGCTCCCCACGGACAGAGGCTGCTGTACATCCTGCAGATCATCCTCTGTCCACAGTGGGCCCAAGCTCCCCATGGACAGAGGCTGCTGTACATCCCGCAGATCATCCTCTGTCCGCAGTGGGCCCAAGCTCCCCACGGACAGAGGCTGCTGTACATCCCGCAGATCATCCTCTGTCCGCAGTGGGCCCAAGCTCCCCACGGACAGAGGCTGCTGTACATCCCGCAGAGCAGCCTCTGTCCACGGGGAGCTCGGACCCCCTGTAGACAGGGGCTGCTGCCGGACCAGCCTCTGTCCACGGTGACCCACTACGGACAGAGGCTGCTTCACAACAGCCTTCCCCACCCCAGCAGCAGCCTCTCTTTGTGGGGAGCTCAGACCCTCGTGGGGGCTGCAGGGGAGTGGGGCTGGGAGCTGCTGGCCCCACCCCCGGTAGCTATTGAATAGTCGTGTACCGATAAGATTTCGTGTAGTGACACGACTATTCAGTTACACAATCTCTAACATCCCTAGTGGCAGTGTGTGAGCTTAAGGAAATGTGTGGGTGTGCACAGGGACATGTAGGTGTGCAGGGGACTGTGTGTGGTGCTGTGTGCAGGGTGCAGAGTGTTTGTGTGCCTATGCACAAAGATGTGTGATCTAGAAATGGCCCCCCACCCCCATGTGCCGTGCTGTGTCTCACGCCCTGTGCTTTGTGTTTCAGATCAGGGCCAGCTGCAGCTGCGGCTGGCAAGCGGCACAGGCCCCTGCTCCGGGCGAGTGGAGGTGCTGACTAACGACACCTGGGGCACCGTGTGTGACGCTGGCTGGGGCCTGCCGCAGGCGGGGGTGGTGTGCAAGCAGCTGGGCTGCGGCGCGGCGCTGTCAGCCCCGGGGTCCGCTCAGTTTGGCCCCGGGGTTGGCGACGTCTGGCTGGAGGGCGTGAACTGCTCAGGCCTGGAGTCTCTTATCTCTGAGTGTCAGCTGAGGCGGCTGGGCCCTGGACTCTGCAGCCGTGGCTCCGAGGCCAGCGTGGTGTGTGCCGGGCAGGCCGGTGAGTGGCCAGCACTCAGTGCCCATGTTCCTGCAGACCTGGGGGGGGGCGACACCCCGGCCATGCCAGAGAGAGGCCGGTGTCCCGCGGGCAGTGCCAGGCCTCCTGCCCACCACACGGAGCTTACTGGCTCCAGCAGCCCTGCTCAGCCAGTGGCTCCATGCCTGGGTCTCTGAGCAGCCTCCTCCACCCCGGGGCTCCCTCTCCCTGCAGGCAGATCCTGAGCTGAGGGGAAGAGTCTGGGGTGGGGGTGTAGCGAGCCAGAGGGCCTGGGGAAGGAATCCCATCTCTGTCCCCTACACTCCTTGGGCTGGGGCTGGTCCCCAAGGGCAGCAGCCAGAGCTCCCCCAGCCCCGCATGGGCACCCTGTATTCAGGCTGGTGTCTGAACTGGGAGCCTCCGCTCTACACACCGCCCTCCTCCTTGGGGTCTGGCCGGGAACAGGATCAGCCAGCTCAGGTCCTGAGGAGAGGGAGTCAGTCCTGTGTGGGGTTGCACAGGGAGGTGGCCTCGGGGGAAGAAAGAGGGCAGGGGTGGGAGCCAGTTGCAGGGACTTGTGGGACGGGGACAGAGTCGGACCCAGAGGGGGCATGGGACAGGCGATGGATTCAGCCTTGGCAGGGGGCTGTGGAGGGGAGGGAGTCGGTCTCAGAGGCGGGGTCAGCCCGTGGCTGTGGCAGGCCCACGGGGGGTACGGCTCACGGCCTGGCTCTCTCCCCAGACCCCAGGTTGCTCTACTCCCTGCTCCTCAGCCTGGCTGCCCTCGTGGTGCTGATCTGTGGGGCCCTGCTCTGCTGGCGGATGCGGCGGGACAGAGCTGCCAGGAGCACCCTGGGTAAGAGCCTGCCCCCGAGTGCTGCAAGGCGGGAAACCCGCAGGGGAGGGGCGGGGGCTGGGACGAGGGCAGCTGCCCTGACTCAAGAGTCCAGCCCCACCCGGAGCCCAGCACCCCTGAACTGCTGCCCCTGTGCCCTGTCCACGCCCTGCGCTGCTGCCCTACCCGGGGCCCTGCTGCTTTCACAGGGAGTGGGGATGTGAACAGGGAACCGTACCTGGGAGCAGCCCCCCACCCACAACCCGCCGCAGGCAGAGGGTTCTCCAGCTCCAGGGGGTCAGGAGACGCCCACCCCCCAAAACGTGAGGGGCTGGCAGTGTCAGCCCTGTGCTCATGTCCTGGCCTGTGGGTGCCTGTCCCTATGGCCCTGCCCTGGGGTGGGCTCCCCCTCACACGGCGCCCTGGCACCTGGGGGAGAGGGTCGAGGGCAAAGGTCACTGGCTTTGGCTCGTCACCCCGTATTCCTGCTTGCAGGCCACGTGCACCTGGAGGAGCTGGGGGCTCCAGGGACCCCGCCCCGGCCCCAGAGATTGGCAAAGCTGGAGCCCCCCGAAGAGCCCGACAGTGAGATGACCCAGCTGGTGAGGGAGGACGTGGTGCTGTGAGAGCTGCATGCCAGCCGGGCCGGGCTGGCTCAGGCTGCAGCAAGACCGGCCGGTGGGATCCTGCACAGAGCAGCCTGATCTGGCAGCTGCCTGGGCTGTGGGATGCTGATGGACACGTCCTGGGCTGGGGCTGCTGGTTGGGGGTCTCAGCTCCCCCTGTGGCACCATCCCCCCCCCCCCCCAGCTGCCTTGGAAGGCTCCCTGCTCTGTCGCACCCCCACCCCTGAGCAGCCTGTGCAGGCCGAGCAGACAGCGAGTGTGCACCATGCAAACCATTGTTAGGTGCCCAGGGACAGCCAGCTCCTCCCCACCCAGCAACCAGCCCCTCCATGCCAACGAGCTATGGGGTGAGATGGATTATGGGTGTCTGTGCCCAATGTACCGGGTCCCATCTGTGCCCAGAGTGCCAGGCCTGATGTACCAGCCCCTGTCTGTCTGGGCCCAGTGTTTTTCCGTTAAAAGCATTTGCGGAACAGAGCGTCTAGATTGGCCTGGACGCTTTTCCGCAAAAGCACTTTTTGCAGAAAAGCATCCGTGCCAATCTAGATGCGGTTTTGCGCAAGAAAGCCCCGATCGCCATTTTCGCCATCGGGACTTTTTTGCGCAAAACAGTTTTTAGCTGTCTACACTGGCCCTCTTGCGCAAGAGGGCTTGTTCCTGAGCAGGAGCAGCATAGTATTTCCGCAAGAACACTGACAATCGTACATGAGATCGTCAGTGTTCTTCCGCAAATTCAAGCGGCCAGTGTAGACAGCTGGTGACTGCTTTTGCGAAAAAACTTGCCAGTCTAGACGCAGCCTCTCTGTTTGGCAAAGGCACCTGAAGTGAGAAACTGAAAAATAAAGTCAGGATAGGGCATTGGTGGTAAGGGCCACTTAGAGGTTCCAGTCTTTCCTCTGACCCTCAAGAAGTCACAAAGCTATGGCCTTAGTCTCTTCAAAAAAATACCTTTTTAATTGTAAAAATCATCAGGTATGCGTTTTGTACCACACCTTCCATTAGATCTTTCTTTACCATTTACAAGTGACAAGTCCTCAGGGCAGCTTTTGTTCCCTTGTGTTTTTGCTTTATAGTCTGGTCATCACTTCATGTAGGCAAAATTAGAAAAGGAAAGGCTATTTAACAGGGTTTTTTCTTCAGAGACAAAACAATGCTAAAATCGTTATTTAATTTGTATCATAAGGATGATAAATATTTAGTTGTGGCAATGAAATACACTTGGCATTTTAAGCTGTAAAATGTCTACATTATTTTTTAAAATTGATGATTGTCTCGCTTTTAGTCACTTTTGTTCAGCTCTAATTCTATTTACTGTTAATCGTTTTGTTGCAAACGTTAACTGTTTTGTACAGAGAGGAGTGGATGTGGGAAACATGTTTCTTCGGATAACAAGGTTAAGGGGGGGCAACTTTTATCTCCCTCCTTCATGCAGGTACAAACATATCACTGCTCTTTTTAAACATTTTTTTATTGTAAAACTGCTCTGTAAATGATGGGGGAAACATGCTCCTTTAAATGTGCTTCATGCTTATCTCTCTCCTTACAAGTTACTCATTTCTTCATGCTGAGGCTGCTGGCTTTTAAAACTTCACTTTTTATTGAAACACACGTGTAAATGTGGGTTATCTGGAGTGACCTTTCCACCTGTGCTTTGAATAGTCAGAAAGTCTTAAGTTAAATTATTCTTTTGCTGACAGTAGGAGGGGGATATGTTTCTTCAGATAACAAGGATGAGAAAAGTCAATCTGTCCCCATTCATGCAGTTACAGAAATATTGCTTCTCTTTTTAAATGTTTATTGTAAATGTTAGGGGGCTTATATTGACCCCCAAGTCTTCATACTTTATAGATGATATCCTGTAAATTGGTGTTTAAATATTTAAATTAAAAGTCCTTACAGCTAAAGTTAATATGGTCTAAGTTCCAATAAATATCAAAGGCTATAGAGTACATTATTTTAGGTAAATGAAATAAGGGAAATTGGTAGGTTTATGCTTCGCTTTCATGAGGGGCTTTCTACCCTTTTTAAAGACAAATGCTAAAGCTTTTGGATAAAAAGAGGTCATTTAATTCCTGGTATCATATGCAAAAGAAATAAGGATGTCTGCTAAATTTACAAACATTTGGGAAATAATTTGGGAAAACAGAACACACTAGCACAACGTTCCCCTCGACAAACACAAAAAGTTCGAAATGCTAAACGGAGGCACAACCAGAAACAGGACATAAACTCAAAATGGGGCATGGAAACCTAACTGCACATGGCAATGAATGCTATTGGGGGGGTTAACTACTCAGGCTGTGTGAAAGGGATGACACATCCATCCCTAGGGGTAGAATGAGGACAGGGCAGCATGGAACATGGAACATCTCTATGGGACTCTCGGGTCTCACCTGACCTTGTTCCCTACATGTCCAGGAGGATGGAGTTATCAATCCATTGTGGGTGCTTGCTGTGGGGAATGTGTCTTATTATTCCAAAGCTACTGAGACAACAGATGTGAGAACAGCTGCATTCAGGTCACTGTGGAATGGTGCGCATGAAAGAAATTGCACAAAGCTATTTTTTGGGGCCTGGCTTGGACGGTGCCGTTGAAGAGAAGGCAAAAGCTTGTATTTCATGCCAGAATGTGAGGAACGCACCTCAGCTGGCACCTCTACACCCATAGGACTGGCCTGATAAATCGTGGCAACGTATTCACGTTGATTTTACTGGCCCATTTGAAGGCAGCATGTTCTTGGTGGTAGTAGATGCCCATTGCAAATGGCCAGAAGTCTCTATAATGCCGTCCACTGCTGCTGAGAGTACTAACCGAAAACTACAGGGACTCTTTTGTCGTTTTGGTCTTCCAAAACAACTTGCGAGTGACAACAGTCCACAGTTTTCGAGGAGTAACATTAGTTCGAACCAAGGACTTTGGTTCGAACTTCCGCTTCTCGGTGCGCACTTCCTGGTTCGAATCAGCTGTGATTCGGACTAGCGGCCAGGCGAGATCTTGCTAATGAAGTGTGGGATATTTTAATCCCTGCTTCATTAGCAATTTCGGTCACCTGCATTTGCAACCCTAGTCCGAACTAGGGAGCAAATGTAGACGTACCCTATAACGAGTCTGCATGGCGTGTGGTGCTGCCATCAGAGCCTTGCTCTAGCCCCTCCCCTGGAGCCTGATGGACTCAGTCCAGCCAGCAGCTGCCGAAGGCGAAGGAGAGGTGCAGAGTGTCTGGGATTTCCCAGCCTGTCTGGACTCCACCAGTTGGACTTGTGACCAGACGCTTGCAAACAAACAGACACAGCAGATGTAGAACAATAAGTCTTCTGCCTCTGTGAAGGGTTTACAGTAGGAAAACTTCTTTCCAAGCTGCTACAGTGAAACCAAAATGGACCCAAATTTTCCTTTGCCCTGGTGTTAGAGAGGAAAGATCGATTTGATGTTCACCAGTAATAGCACAGGCCCAAGGTGAGGTTGCAGACTGTATCTTAGGGAGCAGGCTGAGCAGAGAGAGTCAGGGTGTCTCTAAACTACATGCCTCCATAGACAGCCATGTAGATTAGGCAGGACGACAAAGGGAAATGAAGCGGCGATTTAAATAATCGCCGCTTCGTTTAAATAAAAATGGCCGCCGCGCTGTGCCGATCAGCTGTTTGTCAGCACAGTGCGGCAGTCTAGACGGGGATCTGCCGACCCCAGCACCCTTCGTTGGCAGATCCCAGCCTCCTAGCTCCACAGCTTATTTTCATTGGAGGGTAGACTGCAGGTCTGTGGTGTGGTGAGGCTGTATCATGTGCAGGCTTCCTTTTGTAAAGTCATGCCCTGTGCATACCCTCTCCTGGCAGACACACACACAATACAACTTCCCCACTGCTAGGGTTGCCAGGTGTCCAGTTCTGAACCGGACGGTCCGGTATTTGAGGGTTCTGTCTGGGAAACAAATTGAGAAAATACCAAATTTTCTAATTAGGTAAGTTTTATTATTATTACGAGTATCAGTACGTAGTTGCGTACTACCTGGCTGGTAGACATGCTCACGCGGCGTAAGCGTGTCTACCAGCCAAAGGCAGTTCACAACTACGCGAGGGGGCGGGGCCAGAGCAGGAGGGAGTCCCCAGGGCCGGACTCACTCACGCTTCGCCAGGACCGTGCGCTGGATGGGCAGCGCCCTGGGATCTCCATGCGCCCAGGCCAGTCCTGCTCCCCGGCGGCTAATTCTCTCCACCCGCTCCTCCCCCCAGCCAGGCCCGCTGCCCCCGATCCCTCCTCCGGCCAGCCCTGCTTCCCGCTGGCCGGTCGTCCCCCCCCGATCCCTCCTAGCAAGCCCCGCTGCCCCCAACCCTGCCCCCTAGGCCAGCCCTGGTTCCTGCCGGCCGGTTCCCACCCCCCCTCCCGGCCAGCCCCGCTCCCCTCCCGGCTGGTCCCCTCCCCATCTTTGATCAAGTGTGTCCAGTATTTTTTTGAGGTCACCTGGTGACCCTACCCACTGCCCAAGGTGCACACTTATTTCTGAGCAGGGACACTGTCCCCCCGCTGGTTGCAAACCAGAACCCCCAAGAACTGCCATGCTCTCATGGAAAACAAAACCACTGCAACTGCCTTATCAAGACTCTCTGAATTCATGACACAAGTCCCACAGCCTGCAGATCCCGTATCCCACCTCAGCAAACACTGACATCATGGTGACCACGATCCCCACCCCCATCTCTCGCCAAGCTTCACTCAGGAATTTCCTAAGGGGACACACACACACACCCAGCTGGAGTCTGCAGAGTCAGACCCTCTTGTGTTGCCCAGTGGCCTAGAACAGCGTGGCTTTAATATGCAAATTAAGTGTTGTGGCTTGCTCGGGACTCTGCTGCCCCCTCCTGGAGAGTGAGGGTTACTGAGTGGCTGCCCGCTCATTAATAGAACCCTGTTGGTCTCTGCCTCCCCCTGTTGGAGAGCCAGGGAGTTACCGAGTGACGTACCAGCTCGTTGCTATAAGCGGGTTCTCTGCCGCCCCCTGCTGGAGCACGAGGGGAGGCAGGAGCGTGGCAATGCCTTACTTGCAGCTCACCAAGAATGTGTCAGTCAGACGTGACTCTCAGCCGGCAGGTAGAACAGAAAGTTTATTCGTTGAACAGGACACAGCGTAGCACAGACTGGTTGTTACAGGAACTGGGCGCTTTCAGTACAATCATCTTGGGAAGAGGGGTGTCCAGAGCCAGGCCCCCCAAGCCAGCTAGATTCCCCTCTCCCTAAACCAGCAGAAAACTAATTTACACCCCCAGCAACTGGTCTCAGCCCTCTAGGCATCCCCACCTCCTCCTTTGTCCTGCTTCCTGGGCCCAAGGTGTTGTGTCTTCACTGGCTGCATTTTCCCCTAGGATCAGGTGACAGGAGGCCTGGGCCATTCCCGACATATCTTCCCTCAGGTGTCCTCAGCCAAAGATCCCATCCCCGCTGGGCACTGCACACACAGTCACTACAGACCAGCACAGGACAGTAGGCATCACATACACCGTAACAAAGCAAACAGCGGATACAATCCCCTTTCCATCCCATCTCTCCCCGCACGAGAACGAACTGAGCAGGGTCTCCCGGCCAGTGGCCTGGGGAAGTTCAGACCCCTCTCTCCATGCCAGAGCATCAGCCAGGACTCAGCACTGTCCTCAACACAGACCACCTCCATGTCACAGTCCTGCAGGAGCAGCTTCCAACTCAGCAGCTCGGTGCTGGGCCCTTTGCGTTGTGGTGGAGACCCTGGAGCTGTCTGGCTGCTCCCAACTGGGACAGGATCCAGCTCCGTGGGGGAATCATTCTCTTGCAGGTAAGCCATTAGCTGTGTTTTGCTGAGCCCTCCGATCTTCGTCCCTCTCCCCTTGCACGGCTCTACAATATCCCTCCCCAGGAGATGGGTATCGGGCGTATCCCAGCTGTTCCCAGGCCCGTTCTCCACGGTTCCTAGGGAGAACCCTTCAGTGTGTCAGACTCCTTAGGCATCATAATCCCCCGGGGGTTAGAGTGTAGACCCCTCCACCTCCTGGGCTCACTCCCCACGGTCCACAGGAGGACCCTGCGATGCAGGGAGATTTTGTCCAGTCTTGTAGTTCGCTGTATTCACTGTGGTTGTGCATTCTCTGGCTGCTTTATGGCGCTGCCCTGTAGTGACTATGTCAGCAAGGGATGGGATCTCTGAGGGAGGACTCCTGGGGGAAGGCACACAGGGAATGGCCCAGGCCAGCCTGACACCTGAACTAGGTGGAGGATGAGTCAGCTGACACCTTGGCCCCCACCTCCCAAAGGGAACAAAGGGAGAGGCAGGACTGACACCAGGCTGGGAACTAGGGACTGGTTTTAGGATGAGAGGAGGAAGGGGGGAAGAGGTCCCTGCTCCCCAAGAGGAATGGCACTGAAGGCTCTTGGTTCCTGTGTTAACAACAATCCCATGCACGCCTGGCTCTTGCAAGCCCCCCTTCTTTCTCCTGCCCCCCGTTGCTTACTGCCGGATGCTCCACCCGTGCAGTGCAGTCCATCCCACTACCACCGTCATGGAGGGTGGGGGAGTCACCAGGCCCTGCGCCCCCATCCGCAGCCAGACGGGACTCTCAGCCGGCAGGTAGAACAGGAGGTTTATTGGTTGACGGGGACACAGCGTAGCCCAGACTGGCTGTTACAGGAACCAGGAGCGTTCAGTACAATCCGTCTTGGCAATCGGGCTCAGAGCCAAGGTTCTGGGCCTCTGTTTGGCCCCCCAAGCCAGCTAGACCCCCTTCTCTCTAAGCCAGCTGAAAACTAACACCCCCCCAGCAACTGGCCACTGCCCTCTAGGCAACCCTGCTCCCTCCTTTGTCCTGCTTCAGGGAGGCCCAAGGTGTTGTCTCTGTCACTGGTTGCACTTTCCCCTAGGATCAGGTGACAGGAGGCCTGGGCCATTCCCTATGTGCCTTCCCTCAGGAGTTCTCTCCCAAAGATCCCATTCCCGCTGGGCACTGCATGCGCACGCACGCACGCACAGAGTCACTACAGAGCAGCACAGGACAGCAGAACCACATACAACACAACAAAGCAACCAGAGTGAATACACAACCAGAGTGAATACAGTCCCCACGATGTCACAGGGGCCTTGATCTGTTTTCCTCTGACAGGCTCAGCCCCACCTGGAGCAGCCATTCACCAGCTGTGACTAGGTGGCAGGATCTGTCCAACAGCTGATCCCACCCCTTAATTCCTAACCCTGCCCCCCCAGGATACAGCTCCCCCTGCTGGCTGCTGAACAGCTCTCCCAGTTAAACGTGCAACTGCCCCAGAATGTCCAAGACTCCTTGGTGATCCCCCCCCCCCCCCCCCCAGTGCACAGGGCATGAATCTTACTCACACGCAAGCCCCAATGCACCAAGAGGGGCCCCTGAAACGCCTCCGCTCTGCACAGGGGTCCGTCTGGGCCACTGGTCAGCCATGGAGCACTGACAGGATCCTGTCTGAGGATGGATAGGCCCCACGCTGAGCCCTGCACCAGCCCAGGACATGTGCCAGGTGCTGTGCAGGCCCCAAGCCAGGTAGCGATTCATGGTTTGATTTAATCACGCGTTAACTGCAATTAATTGGCAGCCCTCTTATGTATCTTACTGTCTTTGAAATAAATGCTCTGAACAGCAGCCTGCCCGCCTAGGCTTGACTGTCACCAGCCACCCCAGGCACTGCAAGACAGTTCAGCAGCCTTAGCTCCATGTCACAGATGGCGAAACTGAGGCACGGAGCAGGGAGAGGACTCACACACAGTCCCCCAGCAGGCCCAGGTCTTAAGTTAGGAATAGTCAGGTGTCGGGCATTCCAGACGCCCTTCACAACATGCTTTACTGAGGGTCATTCGCAGCCACCATCAACACATAGACTCATAGACTTTAAGGTCAGAAGGGACCATTATGATCATCTAGTCTCACCCCCCTGTACAGTGCAGGCCACAGAATCTCACCCACCCCTCCCAGAATAATCCTCTCACCTAGATCTCAGATATTGAAGCCTTCAAATACTTTGAAGGCCCCAAGATGCAGAGAATCCTCCAGCTGTGATCTGTACCCCATGCTACAGAGGAAGGCGAAAAACCTCCAGGGCCTCTGCCAATCTACCCTGGAGGAAAATTCCTTCCCGACCCCAAATATGGCAATCAGCTAAACCCTGAGCATGTGGGCAAGACTCACCAGCCAGACACCCAGAAAGTTCTTTATAGTAACTCCTATCATCCCTCCATTGACCTATTTCCCACATGCCCAACTCCGTCCAGCAAACCACAGCAAAAGGGCCAGTCTGCTATTCCTTCCCGGACCAGAGAGACTTTCTGGCAGGTCCCAGCTGCCAGGGACGAGCGTGGTGTGTCTGTCTGTCCCAGCTGCCAGGGACGAGTGTGGTGTGTCTGTCTGTCCCAGCTACATGAGCGTGGTGTGTCTGTCTGTTCCAGCTACATGAGCGTGGTGTGTCTGTCTGTCCCAGCTGCCAGGGACGAGCGTGGTGTGTCTGTCTGTCCCAGCTGCCAGGGACGAGCGTGGTGTGTCTGTCTGTCCCAGCTGCCAGGGACGAGCGTGGTGTGTCTGTCTGTCCCTGCTTGCAGGAATGAGCATGTTGAAGCAGGGCAGGACAGAAATTGCTCTTCGATTCTGTCTCACACTTAGATCCAGAGGGGTGGGAGTGACACATTTTCTTTTTATTTTTCAAGCTTTCAGACCAGACTCCCCCCACACACACCCCATCTGGATGTCCCTCTTTCAGGCGTCCCAGGCCTTTCCGGGAGGGCAGGTGGCCAAGATATTTCGCTCCCTAGCCGGTGAAGTTGTCCACCAGATGCTTCTGAGGCCATTTGCCCAGCCCTTGGGCGGTCAGGTGAGCGAAGAACCGTCCCTTGGCGCTCTGGTAAGATGCCGCCTGGGCCTAAAGAGGGGGAGAGAATCAGGCTGTGACCTGGCCAAGGCACCGCAGAGCTACCAGACTCCTGAGCAAAGAGGTTTAGGTCTCACCTAGGTCAGAACCAGCGCCATGTCCGGGGGGGGAGGGGGCACAGAGCTGGGGAAGTGATCGGGCTAATGTCACATGCAGAGTTAGGGGCAGGCATGGGGACAACACACAGGAGTCCTGCTGCCCCTCAGCCCCTCTTCCTGTAACCACTAGACCCCACTCCCCTCCCGGAGCCTGGCATAGACCCCAGGAGGGCTGGCTCCCACCATGTTTCCCGTCCATCCCTCGCCCTGCAGCACCCAACCTTGGCTTGGTGGTAAGTGGGCAGCGCCAGCAGGTCACTCCTGTGCATGGCCTGCGCCACCTGTCGGAAGCAGCACAGCATAGCCAGCTTGCAGATCCGGCTCCGGCTGGCCTGGCCCTCCAGGGCAGGGTCTCTAGGGGAGGAAGGAGATGCTCAGCGGGGGCCTGGGCAGCTGCAGACCCCCTGCCTGCCGCCGTTCTCCCCCGCTGGGAAGGGAGCCGCTCGCTTGGGCCACCCCTGGGCTGGGGCGGCTTGGAGCTGTGGCTGCAGTGGAGGGGGACCAGGCTCCAGTGCCCATTTCCGGCACCCCGAGCTCCAGGGGGGACAGGTTTGGCGGGGGAGGGCCCAGAGGGGGGGTGCTGCAGGAGGAAGACACGCCCCCCCCCCCAGCACTGTGCCCAAGGGGGATCACAGCAGAGGAACCGGGTTTCAGGAAGCAGCAACCCCCACCCCGTCCCCCACCCCATGGGCAGTGCTGCCCCTACAGGACCAGCCAGGAGGTGTGGGAGACCCAGAGGAGCCCTGCCCCCTACTCACTTCAGCACGGTCAGGCCAGTGGTGCCATCCACCCACTGGGGCGCGGCGTCCCCACGGCACCAGCTGAGGCTCAGCCTGGGGCTCTCGGCGCTGGGGCGGAGCTGGCTGAGGCTGGGCCCCAGGAAGAAGCAGGCCTGATGCTGGGCGTAAGGGGCCGGCAGCCCCGCCTCCGGGCCCAGCTGCAGCCGCTTGTTGATGACCCAGTCCAGGGCGGGCTGCGCGGGGCCGGAGTCCGCTGGGCAGGGGGAGGAGAGAGGCAGCTGCAGGGCCACTGCTGTGTGGCCTTTCCAAGCTACCAAGCCCCCCAGCTGAGCCCCGGCCCCCCCCAGCCTTCTGCTGAGCCCCCTCCCCGCTCCCCCCACACAGCCCCCTGCTGAGCCCCCATCCCACTCCCCCCACATAGCCCCCTGCTGAGCCCCGGCCCCCCCCAGCCTTCTGCTGAGCCCCCTCCCCGCTCCCCCCACACAGCCCCCTGCTGAACCCCCATCCCGCTCCCCCCACATAGCCCCCTGCTGAGCCCCCTCCCCGCTCCCCCCACACAGCCCCCTGCTGAGCCCCCATCCCGCTCCCCCCACATAGCCCCCTGCTGAGCCCCCTCCCCGCTCCCCCCACACAGCCCCCTGCTGAGCCCCCACCCCGCTCCCCCCACATAGCCCCCTGCTGAGCCCCCATCCCGCTCCCCCGCATAGCCCCCTGCTGAACCCCCATCCCGCTCCCCCCGCATAGCCCCCTGCTGAACCCCCACCCCGCATAGCCCCCTGCTGAGCCCCCATCCCGCTCCCCCCACATAGCCCCCTGCTGAGCCCCCATCCCGCTCCCCCCACATAGCCCCCTGCTGAACCCCCACCCCGCATAGCCCCCTGCTGAGCCCCCATCCCGCTCCCCCGCATAGCCCCCTGCTGAGCCCCCATCCCGCTCCCCCCACACAGCCCCCTGCTGAACCCCCACCCCGCATAGCCCCCTGCTGAGCCCCCATCCCGCTCCCCCCACATAGCCCCCTGCTGAGCCCCCATCCCGCTCCCCCCACATAGCCCCCTGCTGAACCCCCATCCCGCTCCCCCCACATAGCCCCCTGCTGAGCCCCCTCCCCGCTCCCCCCACACAGCCCCCTGCTGAGCCCCCATCCCGCTCCCCCCACACAGCCCCCTGCTGAGCCCCCATCCCGCTCCCCCCACACAGCCCCCTGCTGAGCCCCCATCCCGCTCCCCCCACACAGCCCCCTGCTGAGCCCCCATCCCGCTCCCCCCACATAGCCCCCTGCTGAACCCCCACCCCGCTCCCCCCACATAGCCCCCTGCTGAGCCCCCATCCCGCTCCCCCCACATAGCCCCCTGCTGAGCCCCCATCCCGCTCCCCCCACATAGCCCCCTGCTGAGCCCCCATCCCGCTCCCCCCACATAGCCCCCTGCTGAACCCCCATCCCGCTCCCCCCACATAGCCCCCTGCTGAACCCCCACCCCGCATAGCCCCCTGCTGAGCCCCCATCCCGCTCCCCCCACATAGCCCCCTGCTGAACCCCCATCCCGCTCCCCCCACATAGCCCCCTGCTGAGCCCCCATCCCGCTCCCCCCACATAGCCCCCTGCTGAGCCCCCACCCCGCTCCCCCCACACAGCCCCCTCCTGAGCCCCCATCCCGCTCCCCCCACATAGCCCCCTGCTGAACCCCCATCCCGCTCCCCCCACATAGCCCCCTGCTGAGCCCCCACCCCGCTCCCCCCACACAGCCCCCTCCTGAGCCCCCATCCCGCTCCCCCCACACAGCCCCCTGCTGAACCCCCATCCCGCTCCCCCCACATAGCCCCCTGCTGAACCCCCATCCCGCTCCCCCCACATAGCCCCCTGCTGAGCCCCCATCCCGCTCCCCCGCATAGCCCCCTGCTGAACCCCCATCCCGCTCCCCCGCATAGCCCCCTGCTGAACCCCCACCCCGCTCCCCCCACATAGCCCCCTGCTGAACCCCCACCCCGCTCCCCCCACATAGCCCCCTGCTGAACCCCCACCCCGCTCCCCCCACATAGCCCCCTGCTGAACCCCCATCCCACTCCCCCCACATAGCCCCCTGCTGAACCCCCACCCCGCATAGCCCCCTGCTGAACCCCCACCCCGCTCCCCCCACATAGCCCCCTGCTGAGCCCCCATCCCACTCCCCCCACATAGCGCCCTGCTGAGCCCCCATCCCGCTCCCCCCACATAGCCCCCTGCTGAACCCCCACCCCGCATAGCCCCCTGCTGAACCCCCATCCCGCTCCCCCCACACAGCCCCCTGCTGAACCCCCATCCCACTCCCCCCACATAGCCCCCTGCTGAGCCCCATCCCGCTCCCCCGCATAGCCCCCTGCTGAACCCCCATCCCGCTCCCCCCACATAGCCCCCTGCTGAACCCCCACCCCGCATAGCCCCCTGCTGAACCGCCATCCCGCTCCCCCCACATAGCCCCCTGCTGAGCCCCCATCCCACTCCCCCCACATAGCCCCCTGCTGAACCCCCATCCCACTCCCCCCACATAGCCCCCTGCTGAACCCCCACCCCGCATAGCCCCCTGCTGAGCCCCCATCCCGCTCCCCCCACATAGCCCCCTGCTGAGCCCCCACCCCGCATAGCCCCCTGCTGAACCCCCATCCCGCTCCCCCCACATAGCCCCCTGCTGAACCCCCACCCCGCATAGCCCCCTGCTGAACCCCCACCCCGCTCCCCCCACATAGCCCCCTGCTGAGCCCCCATCCCGCTCCCCCCACATAGCCCCCTGCTGAGCCCCCATCCCGCTCCCCCCACATAGCCCCCTGCTGAACCCCCATAGCCCCGTGCTGAACCCCCATCCCGCTCCCCCCACATAGCCCCCTGCTGAACCCCCATCTCGCTCCCCCCACACAGCCCCCTGCTGAACCCCCATCTCGCTCCCCCCACACAGCCCCCTGCTGAGCCCCCACCCCTGCCCACATGTCTCACCTAGGATGATGCTCGAGAGGTACAGGGGCTCCAGGAAGTGGCTGAGGAGCGCCCCCTGCAGGCCCAGCACGCTCCAACGGCTCAGCTTGTCACTGCCGGAGGCGCAGCAGACGCGGGCAGCCAGCACGCTGGGGGGGCAGCTGTGGATGGATCCCAGCAGGCCCTTGGCGTGGATGTAGAGCCTGATGGATGGATTCCTCCCAGGGAACAGGATGCTGCAGGGGGCAGGGCGGGGGATGGGCACTGTGGGTCATGGGGGGCAGGGGACAGGAGCACCAGGCCCGGGGCAGCTTGGGATTTATTTTAAGTCACAGCCACTAGAAAGAAGGCTGATTTTTGGGGAGAAAAAATCAACGGCCTCCAGCCCCACCCCTCTGCCCCACAGCAGCACTGCCCCACATCTCTGCCTCCAGCTCCTGCCCCCCAGCAGCAGCCAATGTCTCTGAACCCCCTGTCCCACAGCAGCACTGCCACACACGTCTGCCACCCAGCCCTGCCCCCCAGAAGCACCCTCTGCACTGACCCACATCTCTGGCCCAAAGCCCCACCTCTCTCCCACCGGCAGCCACCCCCCAGCGCCAAAACATGTCTCTGTCTCCAGCAGCCCCTCACTCTCCAAAGCACTGTTCCCCTGCACTGCCCCACACATGTCCACCCCACCCCTTGGCCCCACATCTCTGCTCCACCACCCAGTACTGCCCCTCAGATCCACCCGCCAGCCCTGCCGCACCCTAGCTTTTTCCCCAGCTCTACCAATCCCCACGGCCCCACAGCACCACCCTGTCCCTGCTCCCAGATCTGCCCCACTCTTGTGCTTCCCTCGCCACCCTGTTGACCACAGGCCTGCTCCCTGCCCGTCCCCCGCACCTGTGTCTCACAGCACGGCCCTGCCACTCCCCAGTCCTGCCCCACCCCTCAGGCCCTTTTCCCTGCCTCCCCCACTCACGGGGCGGTCTCCGAGGCCCCCGTGGGCATGCAGTTCAGGTAGAGGTGCACAAAGACCTTGGGCTTGAGCGCCAGCAGCCCCCCGCCTGCCGCGGGCTGGAAGATGCATTTCCCCTGCTCCGCCGGGTGCTCCAGCCTGTCCCACAGCAGCAGCTGTTTGTACAGGTACCTGCTTAGGGGCAGAGATCCCCCGTCACAGCCAGGACCAGACCCACAAGAGCTCAGAGCCCCGCCCTCCAGCACCTGCCTGTGTGTGCCCCCAAACCTGGAACCAATCGCTCCTCCTGCCCCATCCACGTTAGACTCCCCCAGCCCCTGCCCATATAATCCTGACTCGGCCTCAAGGCCCAGATGTCTTCCCGCCCCCTCTTCCCCCTGGCACCAAAACCCTAGAATTGACACTAGGTGCAGATCACACCTCCCTGCCCCATTGCCAGGCCCAGACCTCGCACGCTCTTGTGATCACACCCTGTCCCATTGCCAGGCCCAGACCTCGCACGCTCTTGTGATCACACCCTGCCCCATTTCCAGGCCCGGACCTCGCACGCTCTTGTGATCACACCCTGCCCCATTGCCAGGCCCAGACCTCGCACGCTCTTGTGATCACACCCTGCCCCACTGGCAGGCCCAGACCTCGCACGCTCTTGTGATCACACCCTGCCCCACTGGCCAGGTTACACAAGCAGCAGCATTCCCCTCCCCAAGCCCTCCGTAGAAAACCCACAGGCAAACAGAAGACCAGGGTCCTCCCCATCCCTGCCTATTTAAAAGCGAGCACCTGCCTTCCCAACTTCCCCCACAGGGCACCAAGCCCACCGAACACCCTCAGTTCCTCTCCTCCCCCAGGACCCCTCTCCCCTGCCCCGACAGGGCCCAGGAGGGAAGGGGTGAGCAGTACAATGGAGTCAGACCAGGCACATTCCTGGGTTCTATCCTCAGCTCTGGGAGGGCAGTGGGGTCTAGTGGTTAGAGCAGGAGGGGCTGCTATCCCCAGATCTGAGAGAGGAATGGAATCTAATGGTTGGCGGGGGTGTGGGGACCCAGGACACTTGGGTTCCATCCTCAGCTCTGGGAGTGGAGTCTAGTGGTTAGAGTGGGAGGGGAGGGTCTGACTATGGGAAGGACAGAGTCTCCTAATACAACTACTAGGATCCATCCTTGACTGGGCCCCTCCCTGGTATAGGCTGGCTCCTCCAGACCCATTGGCCGTCCCCGGCCCCATTACTAGCCCAGTCCCAGGCACATCTCACCTCCGCAGTGCCCGGCGAGCCATCACCAGGCCGTGCATGTCATGGAGCCGCCGCCCACTGAATTCCAGCCAGCCGCCGTAGCAGGTATCGCCGGCGCCCAGCGCCACCAGCTCAAACCGCCTCCTGCAGCCCTGCTGGGCGTCCACCACCTCTGCCGGGAGACGCACAGTGCAGGGCGAGGAGGCAGCAGGGCCAGGGATGACCTGCCCTCATCTCTGCTCCAGCCCCAAACTACAGCGAATCCTCCAGGTTAGTAATCAGAGGAGGGGGCTGGGGGCCTGGACCCTTGGGTTGTAGGCCCAGCTCAGGGAAGGGAGGGGGCGGGAGCTGGGAGCTCCGACTTCAGCAGCGTAGCCAAGTCTCCTGAGACGACCAAGCTGTGCAGCTGTTCAAAACAGCATTTCGAAGAGGGCAAATTTCCTAGCTCATTCCCTCTCCGGCGGGGAACAGAACCCAGGAGTCCTGGCTCCACCCACCAGAGAACGCACCAGGCACCCCACACTGCGGAGGACTGTCTGCAGTCCTCTGACCCCACGCCCACCCACCAGAGAACGCACCAGGCACCCCACACTGCGGAGGACTGTCTGCAGTCCACTGACCCCACGCCCACCCACCAGAGAACGCACCAGGCACCCCACCCTGCGGAGGACTGTCTGCGGTCCACTGACCCCACGCCCACCCACCAGAGAACGCACCAGGCACCCCACACTGCGGAGGACTGTCTGCGGTCCACTGACCCCACGCCCGCCCACCAGAGAACGCACCAGGAACCCCACACTACGGAGGACTGTCTGCAGTCCACTGACCCCACGCCCACCCACCAGAGAACGCACCAGGCACCCCACACTGCGGAGGACTGTCTGCGGTCCACTGACCCCACGCCCACCCACCAGAGAACGCACCAGGCACCCCACACAGAGGAGGACTGTCTGCAGTCCACTGACCCCACGCCCACCCACCAGAGAACGCACCAGGAACCCCACACAGAGGAGGACTGTCTGCGGTCCACTGACCCCACGCCCACCCACCAGAGAACGCACCAGGCACCCCACACAGAGGAGGACTGTCTGCAGTCCTCTGACCCCACGCCCACCCACCAGAGAACGCACCAGGCACCCCACACTGCGGAGGACTGTCTGCAGTCCACTGACCCCACGCCCGCCCACCAGAGAACGCACCAGGAACCCCACACAGAGGAGGACTGTCTGCAGTCCACTGACCCCACGCCCACCCACCAGAGAACGCACCAGGCACCCCACACAGAGGAGGACTGTCTGCAGTCCACTGACCCCACGCCCACCCACCAGAGAACGCACCAGGAACCCCACACTGCGGAGGACTGTCTGCAGTCCACTGACCCCACGCCCGCCCACCAGAGAACGCACCAGGAACCCCACACAGAGGAGGACTGTCTGCAGTCCACTGACCCCACGCCCACCCACCAGTGCCGAGCACAGCGCTGTCCGGGTCCAGCCAAGGCCGCAGGCAGAGCGGGTCAGCCACCTGCTGCCGGGCAGCATCTGCTCAAGGGGTTTATTCAAGGCACGGGGGAAGTGAGAACTCCCCTGGGCGCCACCCAACCCTGAGGGTGGGGGCAGCCAGCTCCTCACCTCGCTCCAGCAGGAAGGCTGCCAGGCTGCTCTTACAGCTCCGGTACTGCGGGTCGGCCGCCAGGAGCCAGTCAAAGGTGTCGCTGGTGAGGGCCGCGCACTGAGTCACGTCGGGGGACACGGTTTCTGGAGTGAGGGGGGAGGAAAGTGAAGAGAGCACATCCGGCCCCTGGGCATCGAGGGGCTCAGCCCGGATGCTGCAGCAAGGGACCGCAGAGTGGGATCAGGACAGAGGCAACTGGTCAGAGTGGGCGGGGGCAGGCGACGGGGTCAGGGCGGGGGAGCGCACATGACGTGACGCCACGGTGACGTCCTCTGGACACAGCTCGGGCCCTGAGGCCGGGCCTGGCTACAGGCAGCACGAGAAAAGGTCCCAAGCTGCCGGCTGGGGAGGGGCACACCTTGTCTTAAGGAGCACCAGAGCTGCCCCCCGCCCAGACTCTGGGGCTCTACTCCCGGCTCTGGAAGGGGCTTGGTGCCTAGTGGTTGGAGAAGGGCGGCACCGGGAACTAGACTCCTGGGTTTTGTTCCCAGCTTTGCCGCTAACTCCCAGCACTAGCTGGGGGGTCTTGCCGCCCCCCCACCTCAGGCTTTCTGGGCCAGCTTCCCACTGCTGCTCTCCTGGGAGTCACATACCCACTTACCAGGGCTCTGGGGGCGCTGGGTGTCCAGGCTGAGCAGCACCCTGGGGCTACCCTGGGGCCTGGTGCATCTTCTCGGGAACTGCCCCTCAGGAGGGTCACAGGGTGGAATCGGCACCAAGCAGGAATCTGCAGAGGGCACAGGCATCGGCATGGGAAGGGTCAGATACAGCCAGGAATCTCCCGCCTAAACCCTCTGCAGCCCTACCTCCCTTGTACACAACCTCCCCCGCCCCTCCGAACCCCCCCACACTGCCCGCTGCCTCCCTCATACAGACCCACCCCCGCCCCTCTGCACCCCACCCCCACACTGCCCCCTGCCTCCCTCATACACAACCACCCCGCCCCCCACACTGCCCTCTCCCTCCCTCATACAGAGCCACCCCTGCCCCCCACACTGCCCCCTGCCTCCCTCATACAGAGCCACCCCGCCCCCCACACTGCCCGCTGCCTCCCTCATACACAACCACCCCGCCCCCCACACTGCCCTCTCCCTCCCTCATACAGAGCCACCCCTGCCCCCCACACTGCCCCCTGCCTCCCTCATACACAACCACCCCGCCCCCCACACTGCCCCCTGCCTCCCTCATACAGAGCCACCCCCGCCCCTCTGCCCCCCCCCCACACTGCCCCCTCCTGCCCCCCACCCCGGCCACCCACACCCCCCTGCCCCCCCCCTGCCCCCCTCCCCACACTGCCCCCTGCCTCCCTCATACACAACCACCCCGCCCCCCACACTGCCCCCTGCCTCCCTTACATACAGAGCCCCCCCCCCCGCCCCTCTGCACCCCGCCCCCCGCACCCACCCCCGCCCCCCACACTGCCCCCTGCCTCCCTCATACACAACCACCCCGCCCCCCACACTGCCCCCCCTGCCCCCCCACACTGCCCCCTGCCTCCCTCATACAGAGCCATCCCCGCCCCTCTGCACCCCGCCCCCCGCCCCCCCCCCCGCCCCCCACACTGCCCCCTGCCTCCCTCATACAGAGCCACCCCCGCCCCTCTGCACCCCGCCCCCCACCCCCCACACTGCCCCCTGCCTCCCTCATACAGAGCCACCCCCCGCCCCTCTGCACCCCGCCCCCCACACTGCCCCCTGCCTCCCTCATACAGAGCCACCCCCACCCCGCCCCCCACACTGCCCCCTGCCTCCCTCATACACAGCCAGTCCCACCCCTCTGCACACCCCCACTGCATCCCTGCCTCCCTCAGACAGAGCGACCCGCACAACTCTGCACCACACTCCCACACCTCCCTCATACACAGCCACCCCCACCCTTCTGCACCCCACCCCCACCCCTCTGCACGCCTGCCTCCCTCCTACAGCCAGTCCCACCCCTCTGCACACCCCCACTGCATCCCTGCCTCCCTCATACACAGCCACCCCCCCACCCTTCTGCTGTGTGACAGGTGAGGGGGAGTGCAGCAGGCCCACTCTGCCTGCCCCCACCCCAGCAGACACACTCCAGCTCCAAGGGCCGTCCCTTTGCATCCCTAGAGCGACCTGCTGCCACTCCTGGGGGAGGGGCCTCCCCGATGCTCTGCCACGATGCGGGGTACAGACGGTGAGAGGGCAGAGCCCAAGGCCACCATGCACCTAGGACTCAGGACCGGCTTAATCCAGCCCCAATATTTGCTCAGCCCCACTCACCCCCACCAGCTGCCTCCTGCACTGCAGCATCCACTGGCCAGGAGGTGCAACCTGAAGAGCCGGGCAGGGGCCTCTCGGGCCCCGGGTCCTTCCCCTCCGAGTCCAGGCACTCCCCTGGGGGCGAGGGCTGTCTCCAGAGAGATGCCGCCAGCCGGCGTTTCTTGCAACCCTCGAGTGGAGCCCCCTCCATGCCAGCTGAAATGACAACCCAGCCGTGGGCCAGACAGCAGCAAGGGCGGGGGGGGAGGTTAGTAGCAGCCAAGGCTGAGATCAGCACTAGGGATGTGAACTGGCCTTTGTGCATGTGAACGTGTAACTGCTGGAAATTTTAGTGAGCAGTTACGTTTACACTGGGGGGTGGGGTCAGGAGCCAGTGCTCAGGGGAGCCGGCTTTTAAGAGGTATTTGGGGGAAGGATCAGAGATGTTGGGGGGTGAGGTGAGGACGGAAGGTATTTGGGAGCAAGGGGATAGGAAGGGCTGGAGGGACGTGGAAGTGAGAGATGTTTGGGGCCTAGGAGATGGGGAGGGGAGGGGAGGATGAGAGGTATGTGGAGACTGGAAGGTGCAGTGGTGGATCTGAGAGGAATTTGGAGAGCTAGGTCTTTGGGGCAGAGGGCTGGGATGTATTAGGGGCCTGGAAGGTAGGGGCAGGGGGCTGGGAGGTACTGAGGCAGGTGGGAGGCTGGGAGGTACTGAGGCAGGTGGGAGGCTGGGAGGTACTGGGGGCTGGAGAGGGAGGGCTGGAAAGGGGAAGGTGGGAGTATTGGGGACAGAAGGGGGGAGACTGAGAAACATTGGGGGCCAGAGTTAAATGGTGGTTACCTGGCTAATCGTATAGTGGATACAATTTGAATCGACTACACGATTAGTCGATAAGGGCTGCTCTGCAGAGCCCCAGAGGGGTAGCTGCTGGAGCCTGCTCGAGCTGGGACTGAGCTGCCGGGATCTTACTACATTGAAAATGCAGAGGCGCAGCGTCCCGGACCAGTGCGAGCCGGGACTGCTCGGTCCTGGCTCACGCTGTCCAGCAGCCTCTGCCCCCAGGGGCAGTCCTGTCCACCGTGAACAAGGGTTGCTTGGCGGCGGCAGGCTGTCACACCCCTCCCCACACACAGTAGGGGGAATGGGGAGCCAGAGGGGGGACAGAAGGAAGGGGAGGGTATTGGGGGTCTAGAGAGAGTCTGGCTCAGTGTATGGGGGAGCAGGAGGTATTGGGGGCTGGAAGGTGGTCTGGGGACATATGGGGGCTGGAGGAGAGGTCGCTGGGGAGTTTGGGGGCCAGAGGGGGGCAGAAGGAAGTCGGGGGGTACTGGAGGGCCAGAGGGGGGCTGGCTGGGGGTACAGCAGTGGGGCTGGGGGGCGGGGGGCAGAGGGGGGCTGGCTGGGGGTACAGCAGTGGGGCTGGCGGGCAGGGGGCCAGAGGGGGGCTGGCTGGGAGTACAGCAGTGGGGCTGGCGGGCAGGGGGCCAGAGGGGGGATGGCTGGGGGTACAGCAGTGGGGCTGGCGGGCGGGGGGCAGAGGGGCACTGGCTGGGGGTACAGCAGTGGGGCTGGAGGGCGGGGGGCAGAGGGGGGCTGGCTGGGGGTACAGCAGTGGGGCTGGGGGGCGGGGGGCAGAGGGGGGCTGGCTGGGGGTACAGCAGTGGGGCTGGGGGGCGGGGGGCAGAGGGGGGCTGGCTGGGGGTACAGCAGTGGGGCTGGGGGGCGGGGGGCAGAGGGCGGTGGCTGGGGGTACAGCAGTGGGGCTGGGGGGCGGGGGGCAGAGGGGGGCTGGCTGGGGGTACAGCAGTGGGGCTGGGGGGCGGGGGGCAGAGGGGGGCTGGCTGGGGGTACAGCAGTGGGGCTGGGGGGCGGGGGGCAGAGGGGGGCTGGCTGGGGGTACAGCAGTGGGGCTGGGGGGCGGGGGGCAGAGGGGGGCTGGCTGGGGGTACAGCAGTGGGGCTGGGGGGCGGGGGGCAAAGGGGGGTGGCTGGGGGTACAGCAGTGGGGCTGGGGGGCGGGGGGCAGAGGGGGGCAGGCTGGGGGTACAGCAGTGGGGCTGGGGGCGGGGTGCAGAGGGGGGCTGGCTGGGGGTACAGCAGTGGGGCTGGGGGGCGGGGGGCAGAGGGGGGCTGGCTGGGGGTACAGCAGTGGGGCTGGGGGGCGGGGTGCAGAGGGGGGCTGGCTGGGGGTACAGCAGTGGGGCTGGGGGGCGGGGGGCAGAGGGGGGCTGGCTGGGGGTACAGCAGTGGGGCTGGGGGGCGGGGGGCAGAGGGGGGCTGGCTGGGGGTACAGCAGTGGGGCTGGGGGGCGGGGGGCAGAGGGGGGCTGGCTGGGGGTACAGCAGTGGGGCTGGGGGGCGGGGGGCAGAGGGGGGCGGCTGGGAGTACAGCAGTGGGGCTGGGGGGCGGGGGGCAGAGGGGGGCTGGCTGGGGGTACAGCAGTGGGGCTGGGGGGCGGGGGGCAGAGGGGGGCTGGCTGGGGGTACAGCAGTGGGGCTGGGGGGCGGGGGGCAGAGGGGGGTGGCTGGGGGTACAGCAGTGGGCCTGGGGGCGGGGGGCAGAGGGGGGCTGGCTGGGGGTACAGCAGTGGGGCTGGGGGGCGGGGGGCAGAGGGGGGCTGGCTGGGGGTACAGCTGTGGGGCTGGGGGGCGGGGGGCAGAGGGGGGTGGCTGGGGGTACAGCAGTGAGGCTGGGGGGCGGGGGGCAAAGGGGGGCTGGCTGGGGGTACAGCAGTGGGGCTGGGGGGCGGGGGGCAGAGGGGGGTGGCTGGGGGTACAGCAGTGGGGCTGGGGGGCGGGGGGCAGAGGGGGGCTGGCTGGGGGTACAGCAGTGGGGCTGGGGGGCGGGGGGCAGAGGGGGGCTGGCTGGGGGTACAGCAGTGGGGCTGGGGGGCGGGGGGCAGAGGGGGGCTGGCTGGGGGTACAGCAGTGGGGCTGGGGGGCGGGGGGCAGAGGGGGGCTGGCTGGGGGTACAGCAGTGGGGCTGGGGGGCGGGGGGCAGAGGGGGGCTGGCTGGGGGTACAGCAGTGGGGCTGGGGGGCGGGGGGCAGAGGGGGGTGGCTGGGGGTACAGCAGTGGGGCTGGGGGGCGGGGGGCAGAGGGGGGCTGGCTGGGGGTACAGCAGTGGGGCTGGGGGGCAGAGGGGGGCTGGCTGGGGGTACAGCAGTGGGGCTGGGGGGCGGGGGGCAGAGGGGGGCTGGCTGGGGGTACAGCAGTGGGGCTGGGGGCGGGGGGCAGAGGGGGGCTGGCTGGGGGTACAGCAGTGGGGCTGGGGGGCGGGGGGCAGAGGGGGGCTGGCTGGGGGTACAGCAGTGGGGCTGGGGGGCGGGGGGCAGAGGGGGGCTGGCTGGGGGTACAGCAGTGGGGCTGGGGAGCGGGGGGCAGAGGGGGGCTGGCTGGGGGTACAGCAGTGGGGCTGGGGGGCGGGGGGCAGAGGAGGGTGGCTGGGGGTACAGCAGTGGGGCTGGGGGGCGGGGGGCAGAGGGGGGCTGGCTGGGGGTACAGCAGTGGGGCTGGGGGGCGGGGGGCAGAGGGGGGTGGCTGGGGGTACAGCAGTGGGGCTGGGGGGCGGGGGGCAGAGGGGGGCTGGCTGGGGGTACAGCAGTGGGGCTGGGGGCAGAGGGGGGCTGGCTGGGGGTACAGCAGTGGGGCTGGGGGGCAGGGGGCAGAGGGGGGCTGGCTGGGGGTACAGCAGTGGGGCTGGGGGCGGGGGGCAGAGGGGGGCTGGCTGGGGGTACAGCAGTGGGGCTGGGGGGCGGGGGGCAGAGGGGGGCTGGCTGGGGGTACAGCAGTGGGGCTGGGGGGCGGGGGGCAGAGGGGGGCTGGCTGGGGGTACAGCAGTGGGGCTGGGGGGCGGGGGGCAGAGGAGGGTGGCTGGGGGTACAGCAGTGGGGCTGGGGGGCGGGGGGCAGAGGGGGGTGGCTGGGGGTACAGCAGTGGGGCTGGGGGGCGGGGGGCAGAGGGGGGCTGGCTGGGGGTACAGCAGTGGGGCTGGGGGGCAGAGGGGGGCTGGCTGGGGGTACAGCAGTGGGGCTGGGGGCAGAGGGGGGCTGGCTGGGGGTACAGCAGTGGGGCTGGGGGGCGGGGGGCAGAGGGGGGCTGGCTGGGGGTACAGCAGTGGGGCTGGGGGGCGGGGGGCAGAGGGGGGCTGGCTGGGGGTACAGCAGTGGGGCTGGGGGGCGGGGGGCAGAGGGGGGCTGGCTGGGGGTACAGCAGTGGGGCTGGGGGGCGGGGGGCAGAGGGCGGTGGCTGGGGGTACAGCAGTGGGGCTGGGGGGCGGGGGGCAGAGGGGGGTGGCTGGGGGTACAGCAGTGGGCCTGGGGGGCGGGGGGCAGAGGGGGGCTGGCTGGGGGTACAGCTGTGGGGCTGGGGGGCGGGGGGCAGAGGGGGGCTGGCTGGGGGTACAGCTGTGGGGCTGGGGGGCGGGGGGCAGAGGGGGGCTGGCTGGGGGTACAGCAGTGGGGCTGGGGGGCGGGGGGCAGAGGGGGGTGGCTGGGGGTACAGCAGTGGGGCTGGGGGGCGGGGGGCAGAGGGGGGCTGGCTGGGGGTACAGCTGTGGGGCTGGGGGGCGGGGGGCAGAGGGGGGTGGCTGGGGGTACAGCAGTGGGGCTGGGGGGCGGGGGGCAGAGGGGGGTGGCTGGGGGTACAGCAGTGGGGCTGGGGGGCGGGGGGCAGAGGGGGGCTGGCTGGGGGTACAGCAGTGGGGCTGGGGGGCGGGGGGCAGAGGGGGGCTGGCTGGGGGTACAGCAGTGGGGCTGGGGGGTGGGGGGCAGAGGGGGACTGGCTGGGGGTACAGCAGTGGGGCTGGGGGGCGGGGGGCAGAGGAGGGTGGCTGGGGGTACAGCAGTGGGGCTGGGGGGCGGGGGGCAGAGGGGGGCTGGCTGGGGGTACAGCAGTGGGGCTGGGGGGCGGGGGGCAGAGGGGGGTGGCTGGGGGTACAGCAGTGGGGCTGGGGGGCGGGGGGCAGAGGGGGGCTGGCTGGGGGTACAGCAGTGGGGCTGGGGGGCAGAGGGGGGCTGGCTGGGGGTACAGCAGTGGGGCTGGGGGCAGAGGGGGGCTGGCTGGGGGTACAGCAGTGGGGCTGGGGGGCGGGGGGCAGAGGGGGGCTGGCTGGGGGTACAGCAGTGGGGCTGGGGGGCGGGGGGCAGAGGGGGGCTGGCTGGGGGTACAGCAGTGGGGCTGGGGGGCGGGGGGCAGAGGGGGGCTGGCTGGGGGTACAGCCGTGGGGCTGGGGGGCGGGGGGCAGAGGGGGGTGGCTGGGGGTACAGCAGTGGGGCTGTGGGGCGGGGGGCAGAGGGGGGCTGGCTGGGGGTACAGCAGTGGGGCTGGGGGGCGGGGGGCAGAGGGGGGTGGCTGGGGGTACAGCAGTGGGGCTGGGGGGCGGGGGGCAGAGGGGGGCTGGCTGGGGGTACAGCTGTGGGGCTGGGGGGCGGGGGGCAGAGGGGGGTGGCTGGGGGTACAGCAGTGGGGCTGGGGGGCGGGGGGCAGAGGGGGGCTGGCTGGGGGTACAGCAGTGGGGCTGTGGGGCGGGGGGCAGAGGGGGGCTGGCTGGGGGTACAGCAGTGGGGCTGGGGGGCGGGGGGCAGAGGGGGGTGGCTGGGGGTACAGCAGTGGGGCTGGGGGGCGGGGGGCAGAGGGGGGCTGGCTGGGGGTACAGCAGTGGGGCTGGGGGGCGGGGGGCAGAGGGGGGTGGCTGGGGGTACAGCAGTGGGGCTGGGGGGCGGGGGGCAGAGGGGGGCTGGCTGGGGGTACAGCTGTGGGGCTGGGGGGCGGGGGGCAGAGGGGGGCTGGCTGGGGGTACAGCAGTGGGGCTGGGGGGCAGAGGGGGGCTGGCTGGGGGTACAGCAGTGGGGCTGGGGGGCGGGGGGCAGAGGGGGGCTTGCTGGGGGTACAGCAGTGGGGCTGGGGGGCAGAGGGGGGCTGGCTGGGGGTACAGCAGTGGGGCTGGGGGGCGGGGGGCAGAGGGGGGCTTGCTGGGGGTACAGCAGTGGGGCTGGGGGGCAGAGGGGGGCTGGCTGGGGGTACAGCAGTGGGGCTGGGGGGCAGAGGGGGGCTGGCTGGGGGTACAGCAGTGGGGCTGGGGGGCAGAGGGGGGCTGGCTGGGGGTACAGCAGTGGGGCTGGGGGGCAGAGGGGGGCTTGCTGGGGGTACAGCAGTGGGGCTGGGGGGCAGAGGGGGGCTGGCTGGGGGTACAGCAGTGGGGCTGGGGGCGGGGGGCTGGCTGGGGGAGTTGGGGGGCTCAGCTGACCCCCGACACTTTTACCCTCCGGTCCGCAGGCTGCAGCCTCCACGTGGCAGTGGCACGTGCCGCTCCCGGCCCCGGGAGCCTCGAGGCCCCGCCCCTTCGCACTCGGCCAATAGGAAGGCGAGACAGATCCCCGAGTGTCTGAGCGATTCGAGCCTAAGAAGGAACCTCTCCCCTCCCCCTCCCCCTCCTCTTTCCCTTCCCCCTCCCCTTCCGCAGCTTTGGGCGGGAGCCGCAGTGACCCAGAGACCTCCCCTTGGGGTGCAGTGGGGGGGGAGTTGCAGTGACCCAGAGACCTCCTCTTGGGGTGCAGTGGGGGGGGGGAGTTGCAGTGACCCGGAGACCTCCCCTTGGGGTGCAGTGGGGGGGGGAGTTGCAGTGACCCAGAGACCTCCCCTTGGGGTGCAGTGGGGGGGAGTTGCAGTGACCCGGAGACCTCCCCTTGGGGTGCAGTGGGGGGGAGTTGCAGTGACCCAGAGACCTCCCCTTGGGGTGCAGTGGGGGGGGAGTTGCAGTGACCCAGAGACCTCCCCTTGGGGTGCAGTGGGGGGGAGTTGCAGTGACCCAGAGACCTCCCCTTGGGGTGCAGTGGGGGGGGAGTTGCAGTGACCCAGAGACCTCCCCTTGGGGTGCAGTGGGGGGGAGTTGCAGTGACCCGGAGACCTCCCCTTGGGGTGCAGTGGGGGGGAGTTGCAGTGACCCAGAGACCTCCCCTTGGGGTGCAGTGGGGGGGAGTTGCAGTGACCCAGAGACCTCCCCTTGGGGTGCAGTGGGGGGGAGTTGCAGTGACCCGGAGACCTCCCCTTGGGGTGCAGTGGGGGGGAGTTGCAGTGACCCAGAGACCTCCTCTTGGGGTGCAGTGGGGGGGAGTTGCAGTGACCCAGAGACCTCCTCTTGGGGTGCAGTGGGGGGGAGTTGCAGTGACCCAGAGACCTCCCCTTGGGGTGCAGTGGGGGGGAGTTGCAGTGACCCAGAGACCTCTCCTTGGGGTGCAGTGGGGGGGAGTTGCAGTGACCCAGAGACCTCCCCTTGGGGTGCAGTGGGGGGGAGTTGCAGTGACCCAGAGACCTCCTCTTGGGGTGCAGTGGGGGGGAGTTGCAGTGACCCAGAGACCTCCCCTTGGGGTGCAGTGGGGGGGAGTTGCAGTGACCCGGAGACCTCCCCTTGGGGTGCAGTGGGGGGGAGTTGCAGTGACCCAGAGACCTCCCCTTGGGGTGCAGTGGGGGGGGAGTTGCAGTGACCCAGAGACCTCCCCTTGGGGTGCAGTGGGGGGGGAGTTGCAGTGACCCAGAGACCTCTCCTTGGGATGCACTGACCTGGAGACCCCCACACACCAGGATGCAGCAGGGACGGGGAGGTACAGAGGCAGGATCTGCTGACACTTTGTGCAGCTACTGCTGTGATGAGTTGGTGAATCTCAGCCTTGAGGGCCAGGTGTTCCTGCTGTCACCCACCTTCCAGCCGCCCCCTTTGTCTCTGGAGCGCCTTCCTTTTACCCTTTTACCATTGGGGAAATTTATTCCCTATTATAAACACTTTGGATCCCAGACACCAGGGTCCCATGTAGCCAGTGGCTGTGATTCTGTAGCAGGGGGCATGCTAACCAAATAATCTCATGCACAAGAGTCATTCCTTCCCAAGGACTTCATTCTGGTGCCAGAGCCCTGGATTTCGACCCTTTCCTGGAGCAATCTTCCCAAATGGGCTCTTTGATGCTGGTGAGCCACAAGACACCCCACACACACACTCCCCACCAGCAGGAACAGGGGTCCCATGGACTCTTCTGGTTCAGAAAGTAGTAGAAGCAGGGTTCTGGTTTTTCCAGGGTTGGTAGAGGGAAAAATCCTGGGGTCCCTCCTCCAGGCACCCAGGAGAGAAGTAACTGAAGAGAGAGACCTTGAGCTGCACCACCATCTGGTGAGCCTGCGGCCCAGTAAGGCTACGTCTACAGTACAACCTTCTTGCGCAAGAAGCTTTTTGCAAAAAAGATCTTCTACAAAAATTTCTTGCGCAGGAGCGTGTCCCCACTGCAAAAACACATCAAAAAAGCAATGCACTTTTGTGCAAGAGAACGTCCAGACTTCATGGACACTCTCTTAAAAAGGAACCTGATTGCTATTTACTGAATGGCCACCAGGGCAACTGGGCGCTTTTCGATTGCCTCTTTTTGCGCAAAAAAACCCCTGTTCCCCGTCCACACCCACCTTTTTGTGCAAGAGCTCTTGTGCAAAAAGGAGTTATTCCTTGTAGAAAGAGGAATACTTACACCGGAAAAAATCCCTGTTCTTTCATTTTATTTGCGCAAAAATGCACTTGAGGTGGAACGAGGAAGACAGGGCTTCCGAAAGAGCGTGTCTGCTCTTCTGCAAAAAACAGTGGAAGAGCAAATGCATTCCCTGGATGCAGCTGAGTTTTTTCGGGATACCTCTGGTATCCTGAAAACCCCCCACAGTCTAGACGTACCCCCAGTGTGGTTCACTGTCCCATGTAGTTGCACTTAGACCACTTACTGTGAGAGAGAAGAACTGGGAGCTCTACAGCCTAAGCTGAAAACCAGCTGGCTTCATAGCTCAAGCTGTAGTGGTACCTACACAAAGCTCTAGAGGTCCCAGGTTCAGTTATGCTTGGTGATAGTTACAGATACAAGGGATGGGGCCACATGGCTAGCCTCTCTAAAGAAGGGCTTATGCTACAAGCTAAATATGTACCAACAGTGTGATGCCTGTTGCAAAAAAAGCAAACATGATTCTGGGCTGCATTAACAGGAATTGTGAGCAAGACATGAGAAGTCATTCCTTTGCTCTATTCTGTATTGATTAGGCCTCAGTTGGGCACCACATTTCAAGAAAGATTTGGAGACAGTCCAGGAGAAGAGCAACAAGAGTGATAAAAGGTCTAGACTACAGAACATGACCTATGAAGGAAGACTGAAAGAATTGGGCTTGTTCAGTTTGGAAAATGAGAGGGGACAAGATAGCTGTTTTTAGGTATCTAAAAGAGAGAAAGGAAGGGGGAGAAAAATTGTTCTCTTTGGTTTCTGAGGATAGGACAAGAAGCAATGGGCTTAAACTGCAGCAAGGGAGGTTTAGGTTGGACATTAGGAAAAACTTCTTGTCAAGGTGTTTAAACACTGGAATAAGTTGCCTAGGGAGGTTGTGGAATCTCCATCACTGGAGCTATTTAAGAGCAGGTTGGATAGACATCTATTGGGTATCGTCTAGACCAGTGTTACTCAACCAGTGGTACAAGTACCCTTAGGGGTACTTGAGAGAAGTCTGGGGGGTACATCAACACAACTGAAATTTGGAGAAAACTGAATTTTTGTTTTAAGTTTTACAGTGCTTTATTATTTTTGTACTATGATTAAGTTGTTTAAACACGTGTTGCAATGGTAGAAAACAAATGTGTGTCTGAAAACTGTAGGTACTGGGGGTACTTATTTTTTTATTTGAAAAGGGGGTACTTTATTTAAAAAGGTTGAAAAATACTGGTCTAAATGGTACTGGGTCCTGCCGTGAGGGCAGGGGATTGGACCCGATGAGCTCCAAGATCCTTTCTAGTTCTACTGTTCTATGATTCTACACAGCACCATAAAGGTCAGAGTGTTGACATAGAATTCATACTCTTTTCTTTCACTGCATCTAACAAAGTGGAAAGTTTATGCCCAAATAGTTTATGCCCAAAATAAATCTGTTAGTCTTTAGGGTGCCACAGGACTCCTCATTGATTTACACGCTCTTCTGTAAGGTGTTTGGCCTGATACTGCACAACATGAAAATTAAAATAGGAACATGGCTCATGTTAAATGGACTCCAAGCGGGCTAATGGCTCGGTCTCAATGTGCAAAGGTAAACTAGGCATCCTTCTAGGGTTGCCAGATGGTTTAAACAAAAATACCGGACACACCTGACATTACATCACAGTCTACATGTCATCTTATTTAGAAAATACCGGACATTGATATTTTCTCAATTTGTTTCCCAACCAGAAAGTTCAAATATTGGACTGTCCAGTTCAAAACCGGACACATGGCAACCCTAATTCTCACAGAGCAGTTGTGCTTCTGGAAGGGTCCTGCTGTAAGACATTTGTATGAGAGTTTCCAGCTTTCCCAACCCAGCCGGGAAAACTGGCAGCCCTAGGAGGGAGGAAGAGGACGAGGCTCTGAACCAGAGCCAGCTGCATGGCTTGCTGGGTGCAAGCAGCAAAGTGCCTTGGCATAACCTAGGAGCACAGCCTGCGGCAGGGGAGGGGAAACAGGCTGCAGGTCATCAGCTTCCAGCCACGCTGCCACTCCGGCGAAGCCCCAGGCTGCACATACAGGGCACCGCCGCTAGGGGGAGGGGGGCGCTGTCCCTGCGCGCGAGCCCCCGCCGGAACCACTTGACGAGGGCCGAGCCCAGAGGACATGGGAGGGGCTGCCCACGCGCGCCCAGGAGGACGGTTCAGGCCGGGACCGCACCAAGTCCCGAGCTGGGGGGGGGGGACAGAGCAGGCGCAAAGAGGACTCCTCCTGCCGGGCTAGTGAGTTCGCCCGGCCGGGGCGGGGCCAGAGAGCCGAGCTTCTGCCCAGCCCCGCGTGGCCCGAGGCTCGGCGGCTGCAGCATGGAGCGGGCCGGGTCCCGCCGGGAGGCGCTGGCGGGTGAGCGGCGCGGGGGAACCTGGGGGGGGAGGGCTCCCCGAGCGGCGCGGGGGAACCTGGGGGGGGGGCTCCCCGAGCGGCGCGGGGGAACCTGGGGGGGGGGCTCCCCGAGCGGCGCGGGGGAACCTGGGGGGGAGGGCTCCCCGAGCGGCGCGGGGGAACCTGGGGGGGGGGCTCCCCGAGCGGCGCGGGGGAACCTGGGGGGGGGCTCCCCGAGCGGCGCGGGGGAACCTGGGGGGAGGGCTCCCCGAGCGGCGCGGGGGAACCTGGGGGGAGGGCTCCCCGAGCGGCGCGGGGGAACCTGGGGGGGGGGCTCCCCGAGCGGCGCGGGGGAACCTGGGGGGGGGCTCCCCGAGCGGCGCGGGGGAACCTGGGGGGGGGAGGGCTCCCCGAGCGGCGCGGGGGAACCTGGGGGGGGGGCTCCCCGAGCGGCGCGGGGGAACCTGGGGGGGGGGGCTCCCCGAGCGGCGCGGGGGAACCTGGGGGGGAGGGCTCCCCGAGCGGCGCGGGGGAACCTGGGGGGGGGGGCTCCCCGAGCGGCGCGGGGGAACCTGGGGGGGGGGCTCCCCGAGCGGCGCGGGGGAACCTGGGGGGGGGGCTCCCCGAGCGGCGCGGGGGAACCTGGGGGGGAGGGCTCCCCGAGCGGCGCGGGGGAACCTGGGGGGGGGGGCTCCCCGAGCGGCGCGGGGGAACCTGGGGGGGGGGCTCCCCGAGCGGCGCGGGGGAACCTGGGGGGGGGCTCCCCGAGCGGCGCGGGGGAACCTGGGGGGGGGGGCTCCCCGAGCGGCGCGGGGGAACCAGCCAGGGGGTCCCCGTGGGTGCCCCGGGCTCCTGGAGCAGCCCCCATATAATCCGCCCCTTACCGTGTCCTCCTGGCAGGGCTGCCGCGGTTCCAGTGCCCCCCGGATTTCTCCTCCAGCCCCTTCACCCCCGAGGCGCTGCGGGGCCCCTCCAAGGAGCTGTGGCTGATCCGAGCGCCTGCAGACTTCAGCCCGGACAGGTGAGGGGCAGGCCCCGGACCTGCTGGGGTTTGGGGGGGAGAAGCCCGGACTCTGGGTTCTGGCTGTGGCTGGGGAGTGGTGTCCAGTGGTTAGAGCTGGGGACCTGGCATGTTTGCCAGGACATCTGGGCTCTGTTCCTGGCGCTGGGGTGCGTGGGGGTCTATTTAACGTTCACTGGGTGCATTTGGACAAGTCTCTCTCCCTGTGTGTGGTGAGGGTGACGTTCCTGCCCCCTACGCGGGGATGTGCTGAGGTTTTGCCCTTGATCTGTCCGTCCGTCCCCACGTGGGGCCTCTTACCTTCCCGTCCAGTGCTCTCCCCCCTGGGGAGGGAGTGACTCCCAGAAGGGAGGGTCATGGCCAGGTAGGGTGGAGAAATTGCTGCTCTTCCCCCAAGCTCTGCACTGCCTTTGGCTCTTCAGAGGGTGGTGCAAAGCCCGGGATTCACACAGCGGCCAGTTCTGAGCCCTGGTCCCGCGTGGGTGCATGGCTGCGGCTCTGGCCTGTGGGTGAGGCTGCCTCCAAGCCCATGCCCCAGGTTACTGTGCTGTTCCAGCCTGGGGCTCACCTGATGTTCTCCTGCCTTCCCCTCAGCCTGGATGGCCATGCTGTGCCCCTGGTCGGGTTCCAGACACTGAAGACGAATCTTGATGGGACGCAGCGGGTCTTTGACATCCACAGTGCCCTGAGGGAATCGGACAGTCCCTGCCTGCTAACGTCCTCCACTCGCCCTGGCCAGCCGTCCTGCACAGCCTCCTTCCATGGCTGCATACGCATCTGCGAGAGATTTGGGGACCCCAGCAGCGGGAGTCCTGGTCAGGCCATCATGGCCAGGCCAGCTCCCCAGGTTCCAGAGGGCCTCCGACAGCGTTTCCTACCCTTTGGGGGCAGCCCAAAGCCGCGGTGTCTGGAGGGGGCAGCCACCTCCACACCAGCCACAGATGTGCAGGAGGAGCTGAGGTCTGCCAGGAAGAAGAAGAAGAAGAAGAAGAGAGTGAAAGAGGAGCCAGTAGAGCTGCCAGTGTCAATAAAGCAGGAGCCTCCTGAGGAGTCCTGGGGTTGGGGGAGCAGTGACTCTGGCCCTGCACCTCCTGGAGGGGAGGAGGAAGGTTTGAGGGGGGCAGAGGAGGCCATGCTGGGGGAGCCGAGCCCCAGGCACAAGAAGAAGCGAAAGAAGCACAAGTACGAGGCTTTGGAGGAGGCTACCTGGCCAGGAAAGGTTGAGCTGCTGGACCCCAGCTCGATAAAGCAGGAGTTTGAGCACTCCCAGGAGTGAATGCAGCCAAGGCTTTGGGGGTTGGCCGTCAGCACAGAGTGGCCATGGGGCTGGAACATCCCACCCCATCCGCTGCGGTGTCTGCCTGCTCCAGAGATGGGACTGCTGACTTCACATGGGACATCTCCTGCAGCTGGATTATAGTGCCAGCGTCCCTCTTTGGGCATTAGCTGCATCAGACCCCCTGCTCCTTGGGGGCCATCCAGCGATGCCAATGCAGTGCCTGCTGCCATGGGAATGAGGGGGCAGCCGTGGCAGCTACAGGCCGAACAGGACACGTTCTTACCCTGGCTGGCGACTGCACGGCCAGGCTGTTCTGGGCACACTTGGTGCTTGTGATGGGTACTGGCCAAACCTTGCTGGCTGCAGTCTAGGTGGCTACTGGATCCTGGGAGGGACCATGGAGAGTTCTGTTGCATCTCTGTCTTTGTTTATAAATCCAAGTATATGTGGGGACTTGTTCTGTCTCCTTTCATTGTCATTACTAGAGGGTGCTCCCTGTTGCCAGTGACCATTCCCTGGGGGTAAGAGGGCAGCTAACTCCTCCTGGGGCCAGGCACCCCCATTCCTCCACTGGGGGGAAGGATTTAGTCTGGCGCCTTGCCTTGTCTTTCCCCAGGGCTGGAGCTGGGAGGTTCCTAGTAGGCATGTTAACAGAATTGTCGAGTAGCCTCATGAATTCTTATGGGTTAGTCAACTATTCTGTAGTCCCTGGGGGTGTGGCCGGCAGCCAGTGCGCTCGCCTCACTCCCAAGAAGACCCCTGCCAGGTGTTAGCTGGTCTGTGAGGGGAGCCAGTTTAAAAACCAGCTTTCCTTGTGGACTGGCTGCCTGTCACCCTAAGCTGCTGCCTCTGATGAGGAGGCAGCGGTGCGGGGTGGCAGCAGCCCCTGTCTAGGGAGAGGTCTGAGTTCCCGGACCCAGTGCAAGCCGGAACTGAGCTGGGCTGCCTGGCTGCCTGGATTCTAATACACTTTAAATGCAGAGCTGCAGTGAGGGTAGGTTCTGGACCCATCATAAGTCAGGACTAAGCCAGGCTGCTGGCCAACCTGCTAAAAAAATTACTGGCAAGCGGGGGGGTGGGAGAGAATGCGTGTAGTCTATAGCATTAGCCTATAAGCTTTTGTTTGTTAGTTGGTTAATTGACTACCCTATTACATCCCTAGTTCCTAGCAGCCCTCGGACTACAGGACGTGCTGGGGCAGGGACAGCCTTAAGCTTGGGTGTTGGAGAGAGTCATACAGCTCATGTCCCCATCAGTGTTTCCTGTGAGCTGAGCGCTTGCAAGACTGCCCAGGAGAGATTCAAATGCCTGCCAGCTAGTTAGCAGAGTGGCCAAGATGCCAACCTGTGTTTCTATTGATGGTGCACGTCTTTGCATGCCTGGGTGCACATACATTTTATTCTGCACATGGATGGAAAAAATGATGCAAGTGATGGGAAGCAGGCAGGGCCTGTGTCCCTAGGGGAGGGGAGCCAAGCAGCGCCATGGGCATAGTATGTGCAGCCATTTGGTGGAGCCCCAGTACTGGGGAGGGGTGGTCAAGGCTGCAGGTGCCCCCCTCAGCACCTTTAGTGAAGGATCAGAGACCATTGGCAGGGGAGCACCCCCGTAAGCCTCAGTGACTCCCTGTGCCCCCTCAGAATCCTGCTAAATCCCTGCCCCCCAAACCCCTGAAACCCTGCCCCCCACTGAATCCCTGCCCCCCAAACCCCTGAAACCCTGCCCCCACTGAATCACTGTATCCCCCAGATACCACTAGTCCAACTCGAGGGATTTTATTTAACTTGCCTCTTTTTAACTCCTAACTCCCAGGTATAATGTGTGGTGTACCCTACCGGGTAGCTGAACAGTGCCCAGGGTCTCTGCTCTACCAACAGCAATGTCAATTGGAATTGAGACCCTAACCCCCTTTACCACAGCTCAGGTGCTGCCATGGTGGGGAGAGAGCTGGGGGAGTCCTTTCTCCCCTCTGTAGTCCTAGGGCGGCCTGCACCCCAAACCCCTCATCCCTGGTCTCACCACAGCTGAAGCCTTCACCCCTTCCCATTCAACCCCTAGGCCTGAGCCCCCTCCTGAACCCGTCATCCCCAAGCCCTCCCCTGAAAGACAGCATGCTTTCACTCCCACACACTCCAAACCCCTTTGCCCCACCCCCACCACACCACCTCCATATTGGTGAAATACCAAAATTCTTTCCAGACACGCATGGGAAAACTAGAGGGAACAGCTCACGGCCACCCACATTTTTCAGTCCTGGTTCTGGGGCTGCCCTGGAGCCCTGCTCTGTTCCTGAACTGCCTATAACTTGCTCCCCTTCTCCCAGCTCCCTGGTGTGTGGCAGTGGCCATGTTTGGAGTCAGTAACTTCTAAGACAAAAGGGGGATCGTTTGGATGAGGCCTGGGTGTGCCTCAGTTTCCCAGTGGGTGGGAAGGGGCTGTCTGCTCTTTCAGGGTGGGCTAAGTCATGGGGGTGAATGGCATGCAGCTGTCTGGGGCTATGTGGGTCTCTCACACCGATCAGGAGAGCATCTGAGGGGCCTAGATGCTGATGCTTAGCAACCAAGGACCCAAAGCGGAAGAGTCTCCCCAGGGGCTGAGCTGCCTCTCCCTAGCTCGGTGGAGTGGGAGCTAAGGGCAGGCTGTTGGGGTCTTGCTGGGAATCTGATGCGGGGGGGGGGGGGGGGGGGTTGGATGACAGGGGTTCGTTCACTCCAGCTTGGGGCTCTGCATGCCCCCTATGGCCTGTGCTTTAGCTTTTGCTCTGCTCTGCTAACCTGAGGACTCCTATGCTGTGTTCCACCTCTGCCGGCACCATGTGGGACCTGCAGGAGGCACTGATCCCTGGATATGTATGTCTCCCCCAGGGGTCCGTCTCAGTGGGAGGTGCTGAAAGGTTCTGGGGTGCTGCTAGAGGCCCAGTTTAAGATGATGGTGAAGCTCCAAGGCGAGCCCTTGAGGAAAAGTCAGACCCCTCTAAGGACTCCTACAGACTGTTCCAAAGCTGGGATGATAGCGCCTCTCTTGCAGGTCTGTGACCACTCCCTGCCGGGGCCCAAGCACACACAAGGGTGGGGAGTGAATCAAGACAGTGTTGTATCTCTGGAGTCCTTGCTCTAGGAAATCTCCCCCTGGCTGCACTAGCAGCTATTGGCTGCTGCTTCCCAGTGGCTTGCAGGAAGGGAAGGGGCTGGCAGGGTCACTGTGTCTGTACATGGAGTGCCAGGGTGGTGCAGACTCCTGCAATGCATGTCCCTGAAGCTGCACACTATTACACAGGCTGTCAGGCTACCGGTGGGGCTCCCCGACCCCTCATGCTTCCTGGGCTGAGGTTCTTGAGCCAGCCAGCTCCTTTCCCCAGAACATTGGGAGCCTTGATGCCAAATGCTCCTCCCCAGCTACCAGCTCACGTTTCTGCTTCCCCCATTATCTGGCCCCGGCAGTGAGATGTGATGAGCCCCCTTCCCCCCCACACACTTCTTGTGAGCCTGCCCACAGCTTGGGCAGGAGGGTGCCACGAACCAAACCGACACTGTCCAGCCAAGCTGCAATGCTGCACAGTGTGGTTTATTGTCAAAAGTCCAGACTCACAAACACCTGGTTCTGCACAGTGTCCCCCAAAGCCCTGGCAAACAGCATGCCGGCAGGACCCAGGCTGGGCAGGCAAGGGGGCTATGTATTCCTGCTTGTCTGCTGCTGGCAGTGCCGCAGGGGAGGGCTCTGCTCACTTGGGGATCTTCAGAAAGGGCTGGTGGAGGGTGTCAAAGATCCTCTTGGCCTGGAAAAAAATTGGAGCAGAGACCTGAGTGAGTAGGGCCTGGAGCAGTTTCCTCTGCTGTGCCCCTTCCGCACACTCCCACCTGATTCCCTGCAGCCCCTTTGCCACACAGATAAGGCACTGGGGGAAGATGAGTTCTCCCTCTTGCTCCCGCTCACCTTCTGGGGCCCGACGCCTGGGCAGAGGGAGAGATCCTCCTTGGATGCTCGTGCAATATTCGCCAGAGACTGAAACGACAATGTTCAGAGTCAGATTACCCCTGGAGCACAAGGAGCCCCCTGCCAGGTCCTTCCCTGCACTCTGCCCCTCACGCTCATGGGGAAGGAGAGACCCGATGCTGCTGCTGCACTGCGACATGGTTCGCAGGCAGCCCGTGTGTGTCCAGGGCCATACTTAGGGTTTATGGGGCCCTCTAGGGGGCAGATGATGATTTTTTAGAGCTGTGATTTTATACAATCTTAAGCAACACGCTACTGAAATATTTTAAAAGCCGATTTTAAACGAAGGCCCCCGTTGACTAGCGGGAAATTCAGAAACAGACCTGGGGTTGGCAGTTGCCTGTGAAATGGCTCATTACCCTTTGGCTGGCTCTTTCCATGTCCTGCTACTGGCTCTGCCAGGCTGTGTCACTGTAAGTGAACTAGACCCTCTGGAGGAAGCAGAGCCACAGGGCAGGGACAGGAAGAGGCAGGTAGGTGGATGAATGCCCCAAATGCGTGGTAGCTGTGTATTCTGCGTAGGGGTAAGGGCAGCCCTTTATGTGTCCTCCCATGGGCTCCAGTAGGCTGGGAGCTAAAATCAATGGGGGGCCCAGCAGGAGGGACCAGTCCAGTTTGCCATCTTGTCATATGCCTCCCCAACAGTAGCATCCTGCTCCGACAAACTCCTGCACTGCAAGGAAAGACTCAGCTGGGCACCTGTCTTGGGTGAACTGATGGGAAGGGAGCAATGGAGCTACCTAGTCCCAAAAGGCAGAGCTCGGAGCTAGCTGTTGCAAGGCCCAGTCTGCCCCCAATGTGCAGCAGGTGGCTCACCCCGAATGTTGAGAAAAGGCTCAGTGTGTCCGTCTTGTTAACTGACTTCACGCTGGTCAGACAATCGGTCACCTGGGAAGAGACACAGGTTGTGAGTGGGAGCGCCCCTCCCTGGCTGGGCAAGTACACGCACACCAGGCATGGGCTGAACTCCTCTCTCCCTGCCCACGGCACACTGCTGAGAGACACGTCTGCTCTAGGACACCTGATGAGGACACTTTTGAGGAAGTTCACCACATTGGCTGGGTACTGCCACAGCATTGCTGTGGGGAAGGTCAAGGCACAGGGAACCCTGGCAGGGCACTGCTGTGTGGAAGCTCACGGCACAGGGAACCCTGGCAGGGCACTGCTGTGTGGAAGCTCACGGCACAGGGAACCCTGGCAGGGCACTGCTGTGTGGAAGCTCACGGCACAGGGGTCCCCAGCTGGGGTGCTGCCATGGCACTGCTGCAGTGAAGCACACAGCAGGGTAGCCTTACTTTGGACAGGAAGTCCTGATCCACTTTCTCCTTGAGCAGGTCTGCTGGTTTCTGCTCGTAGGCTTTGTATGTTTCCAGGTAGCGTCCGGCCTCTTCAGGGCTGAGGGGAAACAGAGATACGGGAATCAGGAGACGATGGGAGAGGCCTGGTGCACAGCACAAAGGGTTGAAGCCACAAAGCTGAGGCCTGCTGGACCCGCCAGCCTGCAGGGAGTGATATTCAAAGCCAAGCACTGCTATGGCTGGTGTTCAGTTCCATTCTTAGGCCTGGTCCTGCCCTGAGCTTCACAGGGCCAGCATGCTCCCAAGCGAAGGTGCCCCACATCATGGAGCTTCCAGCTTGCAGGCCTAGGCATGCACGGAGGCAGACAGGGAGACATGCCACCCCCGGCCAGCTGAGCATGATCTGGGCTTCCCAGGAGAAGGGACCTGCCTGCCCAGGAGTCAGGTCGCACTGGCAGCCACATCCCCAGGGTCCCCACCAGCTCAAATTCATTTCCGCAGAGATGGGAGTGCGGCCCTGGGTCCCATGCCCCTTAGCAGGACACGCCCTAGATGGCTTGACCCAGTCCCCAGGTCCTCCATAGGTCTTGTCCCTTGGCAGGACACTCCCAGCCCTGTTGGCATGGAGCCCGCCCAGCCCAGCCACTGACTTTCCGTGCCGCGGGCTCTCACCTCCAGGCCAGGATGAGAGTGCAGTCGGCCAGGATGCATATCTTGGCCAATTCCTTCAGTGCTTGGTGCGGGTCCTTCTACAGCAAAGAAGAGCGATTCCCTGCTTATACGGGGGCAATTTCCCCACCGCATCGGGGCAATTCCTCACCGAGATGGGAGAGGAGACGGGAGGCAGGGAGTCTTTGAGGGGGATGAAGGGGGAGGGATGACAGGAATGGCTGAGCAAGGCCATGGAGGCTGGAGAAGCAGGAGCATCACTACGGGGAGGGGGCTGGGTGGGAGCTGGTTCCAGCCCTGCAGTAGGGAGTGCGCAAGGCACCATGGCAGGAGAGGGTCTAGTTGGGGGCCAGGAGGGAGCCAAGGTGCCGGGGCTCCTCACCACGTCGACCTGCACCAGCAGCACCTGCAGAGCGTACGTCTTCCCCAGGCGCTGCAGCCGCTCATGGATGTATTTGGGATTCAGGTTGTGGTACCGCAGGCTGTGAAGCGAGCAGAGCACTGGAGCAACCTCTCTTCTGTTCACTTCACTCTCCTTGCCTGTCCCCAGCCTTGGATCTCCCAGGTACCCTCTGAGAGCCCCACTCCCCTGGCCATCGGCCTGCCCCCTAACTACCCTCTGAGAGCCTGGCTCTCCCAGCCATCAGCCTGCCCCCCAGATATCCCCTGAGAACCCGGCTCTCCCAGCCATCAGCCTGCCCCCCAGATATCCCCTGAGAACCCGGCTCTCCCAGCCATCAGCCTGCCCCCCAGATATCCCCTGAGAACCCGGCTCTCCCAGCCATCAGCCTGCCCCCCAGATATCCCCTGAGAACCTGGCTCTCCCAGCCATCAGCCGGCCCCCCAGATATCCCCTGAGAACCCGGCTCTCCCAGCCATCAGTCTGCCCCCCAGATATCCCCTGAGAACCCGGCTCTCCCAGCCATCAGCCTGCCCCCCAGATATCCCCTGAGAACCCGGCTCTCCCAGCCATCAGTCTGCCCCCCAGATATCCCCTGAGAACCCGGCTCTCCCAGCCATCAGCCGGCCCCCCAGATATCCCGAGAACCTGGCTCTCCCAGCCATCGACCTGCCCCCCAGACATTCCGAGAGTCCAGCTCTCCCAGCCATCTGCCTGCCCCCCAGCTACCCCCAAAAGTCCAGGTTTCCCAGCCACTGGCCTGATCCCAAACACCTGCCCTAAATGCTCAGCTCTCCCAGCTGTCAGCTCACCCACCTCAGGAAGAGGGCACATGTTGTCTGGCCCAGCACGTAGTCAGGGACGATCTCACCAAACTCCCAGGGGATGTTGCGCACAAACTTCAGGATGGGGTTCCCCCGCTGGGAAGAGAGGGGGAATCCCCCCAGCATCAGAAATGGGGTGGCAGCCTGGGTGGGGCGTTAGCAAGAGACTGGGAAGAGAGGCTGAGGCGCCCCTGATGGGGGTCCCCATAGAGAGGCCAAGGGATGGGGCAAGGGTGAACCCTCAATGTGGGCACCAGGGAGAGGCTGGGAGAGAGGGGTTGAGTGAGTCCCTGACGTAAGGCCCGGGGACAGGCTGGGCTGCAGGAGAGGCTGCAAGAGGCAGGATGGGCAAGCCCTTAATGGAGCAGCTGGGGAGAGGCCAAGGAAAGTGGGGTTGGGCAAACCCTTGCCAGGGGCATCCAGGGGAGGGTAGGGTAGGCAGATGAGCCCTTGATGGGGGGCACCAGAGAGAGGCCCAGATGGATAAGCCCTGGATGGGGATGGGGGCACTGAGCCATACAGCACAAGAGCCAAGCGCAATGAGAGCCAGGGCCTGGGGATACCCTTGCTCTACAGACCTCTCCTGCAGAGAGAGCACCCCCTCCAATACCAAGCAACAGCAAGGAGAAGAGCCTGTCAGGCAGCCCCTCACCTGACGAGGGCTGACAATGATGCAGTTGCTCTTGGTCCCTGGTTTCAGCACGGGACTGGGATCTGAGTCCCCATGGGCAGCAGAGAGTATGACACTGGCCTCGCTTCCTGAAGGGAGTGCTCCCAAGGCAGCCTGCTCTCCAGACCCCGAGGGTGCAGCTGTTACCCTGACAGGCCGGGGGACTGGCACGGAGGCCTCGGTGACAACATATTCAGCATAGGAAGTGGCCCCAGGCAGGGCAGGGGCCCTGGGCTCTGCTGAAGAGCAAGATGATTTGAAGAGAGGCCTCACCTAGTGGAAAGCAACAAATCCTGGGTGAGAAAAAGCAGAATCAGCTGTGTGGGGGCAAGGACCTCTCAGGAGGCACTAGGTAGGAGTTGGAGTGACCCCAAGTGTGCCAGCAGGGTGTTTCTTGGGAGCCCTGAGGCTAGTGCAGAGCCAGTTCTGTGCTAGGGCCTCCAACTGAGCAGAGCAGTAGAAAGAGAAAGGCTGAAGCATGAGCCTGGTGTGAGGCCTGAGGCCTGAACGAAAGTTAGCAAAAGTTATGCTATGAACTACTGCCAGGCCCTGCCAAAAGCAGATGCTTGCCTGCGAGTCCAGTACACAAACTTGTCACCAACATGGCTAAAGCACACTAAGGCTGCATCTAGACTGGCATGATTTTGTGGAAATACTTTTAACTGAAAAGTTTTTCCGTTAAAAGTATTTCCGCAAAAGAGCATCTAGATTGGCACGGATGCTTTTGCGCAAAAGTGTCTGTGGCCAGTCTAGACGCGATTTTGCGCAAGAAAGCCCCGATCGCCATTTTAGCCATCGGAGCTTTTTTGCACAAAACAGTTCTTCCCTGTCTACACTGGCCCTCTTGCGCAAGTATTCTTGCGCAAGAGGGCTTTTTCCTGAGCGGGAGCGTGAAAGTATTTGCGCAAGAAGCACTGATATTGTACATTACAAAGTCAGTGCTCTTGCACAAATTCAAGCAGCCAGTACACTGGTCCTTGCCAGTCTAGACGCACCCTGAGTGTAAACACATTCCAGCTGGCCAGCACAAGAACGCCTCAACCTAGCACACGATGAAAAGGTTTGACAAAGGTAATAAATGGAAATATTTTGTTTGTAACATCGGGAGGAAAGTACAAAGAGAGGTAACAAACGTCATGAAAAGTGGAAGGTGATATGTAAGTTGTGTATCCTGGATTGTTTGTTTTCATACCTTGCTTTAAACTCTTTGTCTGGTCTAGGAGGCAGTGGAAAGTCCCATCGCTAATTGGGCTGGTCCATTGGCAAGGGCATGCATGAGTTAGTGTACCTGTAACCACTGAGCTGGGGCGTTACCACTGTGGTTTGTCAGCAATAACATTTTCTTTGCATTTTCTTTGGGCAGTTTGATCGGAGCCTGCTGTATGGGCTATCTGGCCAGAGCCAGTGCAGCATGTGGAAAAAACACACGCATGCAATTGAACATCTGGTGATAAGCAGGGTGTATCTGGGGACTTGGGGGGGGGGGAAGGACAGAGCCAGCATGGTGCTAGGGGCCTCCTGCCTCTTGCTCTGTGTGTGAATCTCAAGGGCCCTGAACACACCCAGCTACCTATCAGGTCCCCTCCAAGAGCCACCCATGATCCTTTTGCTACCGTGCTGTGTTCAGGGTCCTGCAACTGCACGGTGAACCTCCTCCTCTTCTCCGGGGTCTGGGCTGCCTCCGTGGGTTCCATTCTTCACAACCCAGCCTGGAGCGATTCCTGGGGAGAGTCCAGAGCAGACACTGCAGACAGGTGCAAGAACCTGCATCATCCAGCTTATGGAGAGTCCATAGCCCTGTGGTTATGCACCAAAAAGCTTTCAGGGGCTTGAGCTCAGCACTGCACAGCATTGCTGTCGCCACTGGCTCAAGGCAGCCCATTCCTTGGGGTTACAGCTGAGGTGCCCCAGGTGAGAATGTTGTATTAGTGTCCCCTGGGTATAAATCAGTAACAAGTGGCCACTGGCAGTGAAGGTCTTGTCCTATCCTGGTGCTTGACTGATGCTAGATTTACTTGCTTATACAGACCTATCTGTTAGGAGGTAATACAGGATGGCTGCGTCTAGATTGGCATGATTTTGCGGAAATACTTTTAACGGAAAAGTTTTTCCGTTAAAAGAATTTCTCCAAAAGAGCGTCTAGATTGGCACGGATGCTTTTGCACAAAAAGTGCTTTTGCGCAAAAGCATCAGAGCCCAGTATAGACGTGCTTTTGCGCAAGAAAGCTCCGATGGCCATTTTAACCATCGGGCTTTCTTGCACAAAAAATTAAGGTGCCTGTCTACACTGGCCCTCTTGCTCAAGTATTCTTGCGCAAGATGGCTTATCCCTGAGCGGGAGCGTCAAAGTATTTGCGCAAGAAGCACTGAATTCTTACATTAGAACGTCAGTGTTCTTGCGCAAATTCAAATGGCCAGTGTAGACAGCACTGAATGACTCTGGGGCAGGGGTTCCCAGCCTGGTGTTTGTGATTAACCCTACCCCAAGGTCATGGACAAATTCACGGGACTTTCTTTATGGCTAGAAGGGGGTCAGGCACTGAAAGACTTAGATGGTACTTGGCCCTGCCGTGAATGCTGGGGATTGGACTCGATGACCTCTCTAGGTCCCTTCCAGTTCTAATATTCTATTATTCTGTTTCCCAGAAGGTCCTGGAAGCCCCCAACAGTAGGACTAGGGCTGGCTCCCCCACTGTAATCCAGGATTCCAGACATAGTACTCCCTGCCCAGGTGGGGGCTTGACACTGCCTGCCAGAGTTTGGGGGAGGGGGCGGTAAGGACGCGAGTTCCCAGTGAATCTCCAGGAAGCACCGATTCTTTTTAAATTAAAAAGCACATCATGTGATGAAGTCTCCAGAAATACACCCAACCAAAACTGACACCTCTAGTCAGGGCATGGGGTGGGGGCAGCAATCCTTAGGCAGCCGCTGAGCAGAGATTCTACTGTGCCCCGCTGATCAGCAGAGCGCCCAGCGCTAGGTTTGGGTTTCTATTGGTGGTGCACATCCGCACCCGGGTACATAACAAAATGTATTTCGCACAGGGGTGGAAAAGATTCGAGGGCACGTGGGCTGGGGCAGGGCTTGGTGCCCCGCCGGGGTCAGGCTGGGGGCTGAGAGGGGCCAGGCCTGGATGCCCCCTCCCCAAGCGCAAGGACTCAGCGTGTCCTACTCCCGCCAGCAGCAGAGCTCAGGCCTCGTGGCCCCACCCGCTTCCGCCCGGTCACGTGACGCCTTCCAGCGGGTGGGCTGCGGCACCCGGGCAGTAAGGCTACGCCCCGCCCCCTCCGCGCAGGGATTGGCTCTGTCGCCGCGAGTCAAAACAACGCGCGCCTCTTGCCCCCGCGCATGCGCATTACCCTGGCTCACCGGCGCCGTGTGTGACGTGACCCCGCATGCGGGGGGGGGGGGGCACGGAGCGCGAGCCTGGGGTCGCGCCCCGCCCCGCGGGTCTGTGGTGTCCAGCGACGGCCCGCAGGGAGGCCGCTCGCCCCGCCGCGTCTCCAGACTCTATGGCGTGCCGCCCAGGGAGAGCGGCTTCGCCCGCCGGACGCTCTACCCTCGGGCCGCCGAGACTCTATGGTCGCGGGAGGGGCTAATGGGGCCTCTCTAGCCTCGGGTCCTCCGGGCTCTATGGCGGGGGGCGCTCACAGCCGGTGCGGCTGGTGTCAGGGGAAGGGCGGGGGGAGGGGCATGTGTCCCCTCAGGAGATAGTGCGCTTCAGGGAGAAGGGGGTCCTGGGGGGGCTCGAATGCGCGGGCTTGCCCCCACGGGACCATGGCAGCGCTGTGATTGGCTGCAGCGGAGCGCCGCTCTCACAGCCAATGTGCGGTGCGGAGGGAACCATGGCAGCGCTGTGATTGGCTGCAGCGGAGCGCCGCTCTCACAGCCAATGTGCGGTGCGGAGGGAACCATGGCAGCGCTGTGATTGGCTGCAGCGGAGGCCGCTCTCACAGCCAATGTGCGGTGCGGAGGGAACCATGGCAGCGCTGTGATTGGCTGCAGCGGAGCGCCGCTCTCACAGCCAATGTGCGATGCCGAGGGAACCATGGCAGCGCTGTGATTGGCTGCAACAGGCACGTGGCTCTTACCGACCAGCGCCGACCTTACCTGGCGTCACGTGCGTGTTGGGTGAGTAACAGCAAAACCTGATCACGCGGAAACCAGCGTATCTGGCAGCTTTGCGCATGCGCAGTGTTGTAGGCCACACAGGGCACCCCCCCCCTCCATGGGCCACGTGTATCCCGTGAATTAAGTTGCCCATGGCTGGGCCAGGGGCTGCATTGCAAGGCTGTGTCTACACTGGCAAGTTTTTTCCGCAAGAACAGCTGCTTTTGCGGAAAAACATGCCAGCTGTCTACACTGGCCGCTTGAATTTCCGCAAGAACACTGACGATCTCATGTAAGAAATCAGGGCTTCTTGTGGAACCACTGTGCTGCTCCCGTTCGGGCAAAAGTCCTTTGTTTTGTGCAAAAAAGCCCCGATCGCAAAAATGGCAATCGGGGCTTACTTGCGCAAAACCACGTCTAGATTGGCATGAATGCTTTTCTGCAAAAAGTGCTTTTGCAGAAAAGCCTCCGTGCCAATCTAGACGCTCTCTTCCGCAAATGCTTTTAACAGAAAAGTTTTCCATTAACAGCATTTGCAGAAAATCATGCCAGTCTAGACGTAGCCCAAGTATCCCTCCCCCCCCATCTCCTTTTCTAGTTCTCAGGTGTAGTGTTGGTGCAGTCACCTTGCACATCAACATCCTGAAAATGATACATTGGTGTGTAAATTGTTAAAATGTGGCCTAGACTTGACTCCCCCTCACTCTGCAATGAGGTGGCCTGTTTGAAAGACAGTGCCAGGGTGGGGTTTTTTAGACTTGGAAACACATGTAGGATGCAGCCCAGGCCTGGGCCTGATTGTAGGGCTTCTGTGTGCTGTGTTTCAGGACAGACTAGATCTGGGTCTGAGTAGCCAGTCCATGTGCACTGTGTACATGATAGGGTGGCCCTGAGAGGGTTGCCAGATGGTTTAACCAATAATACTGAACACACCCTTCTCCCCCTGCCCCCCCCAAAAAAAAACACCAAGGAAAGAATTCTGTTGAGGGGAAAAAAAGGGGGGGGGACCAAAGTTGTTGAGCAGAGCAAAAAAAAAAAAAAAAAATTAAGCAAATAAATGGCCCCTTTAAGTGGATGCAGAATCATAAGAGGGATAGGAAGAGGAGAGGTTGAGCACTAAGACCAAGGGAAGGCATTGTTTCCCCTTGCTCAAGTCTTTAGGCTTTTTGCAGGTGGCCATCTTGTTTTCTTGGTCCAGCCAGAAGGGAACTTCCCTGCGGAACCAGGTGAGCAGGGTGTCCAGGGGCAGGGCCTGGGCCCGGGCCCAGTTGCTGAGTGTGGGGTTGCCAAGTGTATGGTATTTTCACCTGGGAGGGGGAAAAAACCAGAAAATACTGGACATTTTAGGTGTCCAGTATTTTCTGCATTTTTTTTTTACCGGACAGGAGGCGAAAATGCCAAACTGTCCGGGTCAATACCGGACACCTGGCAACCCTAGGCCCTGAGTGGCTTGGCCATGCCATGTATTTGACAGGCTGGGTCTGGATATGAGCAGCCTGGCTGTGCCATGTGTGCTGTGTATGTGATAGGCTGTACCATGTGCATTGTATATATGAGGGTGGGTGTGAACCTGAGCACTGTGGTTGTGCTGTGTGTACCCTAAGAACATAAGAGCATCCATAGTGGGTTAGACCAACAGTCCATCCAGCCCAGTATCCTGTCTGCTGACAGGCCAGTATCAGATACCCTAGGGTAACACAACTTGGGTTGCCAGATGGTTGAAACAAAAATACTACCCCCCCCCCCCCAGAAACCACAGAGAAAAAATGGGGGGGGGGGCCAGGCGGACCAAAGTTGCTGAGCAAAAAAAAAAACAAAAAAAAACAACTTCCAAGAACCTGGGGCTGGGGAGAGGCAAGTTGCTTCTCAGTTTAAATCTCTGTGATAATCACAGGGATAGGATCACTAGCGGTTACCAGGTAGTCATTTAAAAAAAAAAACAAAAAAAAAAACAGACTTCATGGGGGAGGGGGGGGGAGAAGGACTGGCCAGGAGGGGAGCGGTGCTGGCCGGAAACAGTGGGGGGGGAGGCAACGGGGTTGGCCGGGGGAGATGGGGGGCCAATGGGAAGCAGGGCTGGTCATGGGGGCAGGCAGAACAGGGCTGGCAGCGGGATATCGGGGGAGGGGAACCAGCTGGGAGGGGAGTGGGTCTGGCCAGGAGGAAGGGGAAGTTGGAAGCAGAGCAGGCGGGGGCGGTGCAGTGGCACTGGCTGGCTAGGAGAGATGAGGAAGAGGAACAGGCTAGCAGGAAGCAGAGCTGGGGGGGGGGTTAGGGTTAGCAGAGTGGGGCCCATGGGGCTGGCCGGAAGGAAAGGGAGGGAGCATGAGGAAGGGGGGTGGCGGGAAGCAGAGCTGCAGAGGGCAGGGGCCATGGGGCTGGACGGAAGGAAGGGGGAGCAGGAAGCAGAGCTGGTGGGGGTGGGGAGAGGTGAGGCAGCGCTGGCCGGGGGAAATCAGGAAGAGGAACAGGACAGTGGGAAGCAGAGCTGGGGGTGCAGGGGGGTTGGCTGGGGAAGATCAGGAGAAGTGGGGAAGAACCGGCCAGGAAGGGAGGGGGAGTGAGCAGATAGGCCCGCTCCCCGCTGGCCAGACCCGGGCACTTGCTGCCTGTCCCGCGCAGGCTCCTGGCGATACATGAGCGAGGAGGAGGCTTCCCCGCCTCCTCACACAACCAAGAGCTCCCGGTGGCAATCGCGGCCCCACCTCCAAGCTCGGACTCTCAGCCGCTCCCCCCGCCCACGCTAGGTTTCCTTCCGGTACGCAGCTGGAAAAATCAGAAAATACTGGATATTGCATGTGTCGGGTATTTTCTGATTTTTTTTTTACCGGACAGTGCGTGCAAATACCGGACACTTGGCAACCCTAAACCCAATAAGTAATCCTCATGTGATCCCTCCCTCCCCTGTATGAGACAGCCTGGGCCTGAGCGACCTACCTGTATGTAAAGGGGTGGGCAATAATTTTTGACCGGGGGGCCACTCCAAGATTTTGGAAAGTGGTTGAGGACCACACTCTTCCAAGATCTTAATGGAGGAGGTTCAGGGGGGTCTGGCATGAAGGCTGGGTGCAGAAGGGAGCTTGGCGGAAGGGATTGGGGTGCAGGAAAGAGAATGGGGTCTGGGAGGGAGTTTGGGAGAAGGAGGAGTTTGTGACCTAGGGCAGGGAACAGGGATGCGGCCTAGGCTAGGAGGGGATTGTGATCTGAGGCAGAAGATTAGGATGTCAGATCTGGGAGGGTGTATAGATGCAGGAGGGGTCAGAGGGCTGGGGAAGGGAAGAACTGGGGTGCCACAGGCAGGATCTTGCTAGGAGGCGCTTACCAGCAGAAACCTGAGGCAGACTGTCTGCTGCAGGCTGCTCGCAGCTCCGCGTTGATCCGCTCCAGGCATGAGAGGTAAGGGAAGGGGGGATGACGAGGAGGAAGGGAGAAGGCTTCCTACACTGCCTCTGCTCCCAGCAAAAATTCTCAACTCCTATTGGCTGGAAACTGAGATTGGCCAATGGGAGTTAAGAGATTTTGCTGGGGGGTGGGAACAGCATAAGAAGTCACCCACCCCAGGCCTATCAAACAGGGAACAGCTGGCTTTTTAAAGTGTGAGCTATTCTCTGCCTAAGGCTCCGGTGAGGTGGCGGAGGCTGGTTAGGGTTTAGGGTTGCCAGCTGCAAATGTTATCAGTGGTGATTATATGTTTTCTTCCAGGTGAAGGGTAAAAATGTTAAATAGCAGAGGGCCAATACCTGATCCCTGTAAGACCACATAAGAAACCCTCCTGCTCCTCCCTTGTTACCTTCTGAGACCTAGCAGTTAACCAGACTTTAATTCAGAATGTGTGGCATGGTAAATCTATATCATTGTAATTCTTTAATTAAAATATCAAACATCTTACTGAAGTTTCAGGCTGTAATTTCATCACTAAAGCTATCTAAGTTAGTTTGGTAAGATCTGGTTTCCATGAACCCCTATTGATTGGCACTAATATTCTTTTTATTTCTTTCTTAATCAGCTCCCATATCGGGCTTGCTATTATCTTGCTAAGGATCAGTGTCAGATTGTTGAGTCTATAATTACCTAGGTCATCATATTTACTCTTTTAAAATATTGACACATTAGCTTTGGTCCAGAACTTCCCCAGTATTTTTGTATTGTAAAAGCAACATGAACTGTCCAGCAAGCTCATCAGCCAACTCTTTTAAAAGTTTTAGATGCGGGTTATCTGAAATATCTCACTTTAGTACCTTCTGTTTACTGTTTTCCAGAGATGCAAGTGGAATGCAAAGTGTTATCACCATACAGTGAGATGGTTTCATCTGCTTTTTCCGCAAATACAGAACAAATATTTATTGAATACTTTTGCCTTTTCTGTATTCTACCATTTCCATATACTAATAGATGAATACTATTGCCAGGATTCTTTTTGTTTGTAATAATTTCAAAAACATATTGTCTGCTGGCCCTCGATTTTTCCTTGTGTTCCTTTGTTTCCCTTATCGGTTTTCTGCAGGTCCTAACTTCTGATTTGTGTTCATCACTATCAACTTTCCCTCGTGTTCTGATTATTTTAGCTATCTTCACTTTCCTCCTAGAGCAAGGTTTTTTTTTTTTTTTTTTACCAGTGTGGCATTCGTCACCAATTATGGCTTTTGGGGCACCTAGTAAAGCAGGGGTGGGGATCCTTTTTTGGTTTTGGGGCAGCTGACCCAAAGAAAAATCAGTCTGGGGCCACACACAAGTAAGAAGCCAAAACAACCCCTTCACTGATGTGACTGACTGAGAAAGACACTCCCCATGTTCCCCTCCCACACCAGCTCCTTGGGGGCCCAGCCTAGTAGATGTGTGCTCCAGCCCTGTGGGAGAACTATGGGGGGCTGGAGCACCAACATGGGCTCCCCAACACTGGGAGGGGAGCCCCAAGCTTCAGGGACCAGATCCAGGGAAGCCAGGGTCCATATCTGACCCCTGGGCCTTAAGTTCCCCACCCCTGTAATAAAGTGTTCTTACATGATTCCCTGTTATCATTCTCATTTTTCTGATTAAATTTATCTTCCAACCCATTTTTGGCTCAGAATTGTTTTCAGCTTTGGAAATTTGACTTATTTAAAGCACCATGTATCTCTATCAATGATCTGGACTTTGTGCAGCTTACACCTTATCAGCATGATCAAGTCATAATCACTTGTACCTAAGCTACTGTTAATTTTTCAGTTCCTCTTTATGGTTTAAGAATTTCCCTGTGGTAACTAACATTTTTTGAGTTAGGAAGCTGTTGTCTATCATGTTTGGAAACTCCAAGGATATTTTAGTACTGGCAGCATGTCAGGTGGCCAGATAATTTTATAAGGACAGTCCTGATATTTAGCGTTTTGTCTTATATGGGCACTCCCATCCCAATTTTTCACACTTGCCATCTGGTCACCCTAGCAGCATGAAACCTTCAGTGTGAGTCATTCAAACTAAAGTCCCCTGTGATCACATTTTCTTTCAACAGTTGTATCTAATGAACTAGTCGTCTCATCCCCTTGTGTCATGGGGCGGGCGGGGGGGCCTGTAGCAGACACTGATATTCCATCTTGTGCTCGGCAGGGGGACATTGATCCATAACCATTTGAGACCATTTTTCTTGTCTGATACCAGTCTGTCCCGCTGAGCCTTCCTGACTCATTTCTCACTGTTGAGTTTAAGGTTTCAGTCAAGCAAACAGTTCCAACCAGGCTTCAGTAATACCAACAAGATCCAATGTATGCTGATACACAAGCAATTCTAGTTCCTCTTATTTTGCTATCCAGACCCCTAGCCTTGCTGGACCACTCAGAATCATGGGCACTGGAGTGGAGGTGCTAGGGGCTGTGGAGCCTAGGAAGGGGGTGGGGAACACAGGAGGAGGGAAAATAGTTGGAATAATTGGACCTAGAAATTTACCGTAATTGTGAGCTCAGTTGTAAAACTTGAGTGCAAGTGCAGACGACCCCTAACCACACCTGGGGCTGGGAAAAGGCTTGGGAGACAGAATAACTCAACCAAAATGGTCTTCTGCTCTCTCCTAACTTCTCCCCCAGGCCTGACTCCCCAGCACTGCCCTGAGTGGCAGTTGGCTCTTGCTAACAGGTGGCTTCAGTCCCCTGCCCTGGAGGGTAAGGAGGATTCTGGAGGCAGCAGAACCACAAGGTCCTCTCACCATCTGCTCATCCCTTCACCCACAACATATGAAGCTCCATGGTTGAGATTCTGAAGTTCAGCCCCCTGCTGCACGCTGATCTATATCCACTGCCTCTGGCCCCGAGCAGGGGGCTATATCTACACTGGCGGGTTCCTGTGCAAAAACTCTTGCACAAGAACACGGCCATGTGCTTTGCGCAACAGCATCCATGGCAGTGTGGATGTTCTCTTGTGCAAGAAAGCTCTGATGGCCATTTTAGCCATAGGGCTTTCTTGCGCAAGAAACCCCTGCCGAGCATCCACACTGCCCTCTTGCACAAGAAAGCTTACACTTGTTAGAAAAGAGCACAGCTCTTGTGCAAGAAGCCCTCTTTTCCCATGCTTTACTATAAATCAACTTGCGCAAGAGCAGGCAGGCAGTGTGGCTGCTCTGTGGGTTCCTGTGCAAGAACAGCCATTCTTGCGCAAAAAGCCTGCAGTGTAGATGTAGCCCTGGACTTTGGACAGCCTCTGGTGGGAGATGCACTGACTGCCAGTGACCAACACCCCACCAGCCTGGAGCTTTGCAGTGCTGGGGGCTAGGCTAGCTCCCTCAAGGGCTAAAGGCAGCACCCCATGGTGACCCTAGAGCTGCCTCAGTATGTCCCTCACTGGCACCATGTCAGGTGCTGCAGGTGAAGGCCTAGAGCAGGCTTTGCCTGGGGAGAGGAGTGGGCACATCAGTGCTGGCTGTGCGAGAGGATCAGGGTGATGGATAATCACTGGAATCTGCAGCTGTTTCTGACCCGTTCCCTTAGGGGGAGGAAGGCACCAGAAGCCCATGGGCACAGACCTTGGGCATGCAGACACAGGCACTAGCCCTGCATGGGGCAGCTAAATCCCCAGCTCTCTTCCCCGCAAAAGGCCTTAGAGCAGGCAACAGAAGAGAGCCCTTCCGTGGAATCCCTGCCAGCCTGTAACCCACCTCCACATCAGCCCAGGGGTGGCACAGAGCACCCCTACCCTGGCTACATTGATGTCCCAAGGGGGGAGGACAGAGAGCCATGCAGGCACAGAGCACCAAGCTATCAGCTCTCTCCACCATGTGGGAAGGGCCAGTCGTACCCAGCCTGGCACACAGCCTCTTCCCCTAGCGCGGCTCATGTAGCACAAAGGCTGGGCCAGGGGCTCCAGGCGGCCCAAGACAGCAGTGCAAAGCCAGGCCCCTCCAGTCTGGAGCCAGGCTCTGGGCAAGGACTAGGGGATGGAGCCAAGCAGCACAGGCTGCAGCAGGAATGAGTGATCATCTCCCTGCCTGGCTCACTAGAAAGGAGTGCGGCTGGCCCTGCCTGCCAGACTGGAGGGACGGGGCCTGGGAACTCGGTCACAAGTGGTGTGTGTTCAAAGCAGGTTTATTTGCCAAGCGAGCGAGTGGCGGTGCCAGGGCCTAAGGCAGAGCCGCGTGCGCTGAGGGCTCCAGGGAGAGAGTCAGGCTCAAGGAAGAGCTGGGCGGGGACTCCCCGCTGAAGTCTGTGGGGGCAGAGGCCACCTTGGCCCCTCGGCTCTGGGAACTAGTTTTGGCTGGCATGTGGGGGCCTGTGCCTCTCCGGGCCCAGTAGGAGGCAGACAGACTCATTGCCTCCTGGAGCCGAGCCCAGGCCTGGGAGTCGTTGCTCTGCACAGCCTCACAGAGGAGCCGGGCGTGCTCCCGCAGCTCCGCGATCTCCCGCTGGGTGCTGCTGTTCTGCCGGATCAGCTCCTTGGTCCGCAGGGTGACACCCAGCAGCCCCGACTTCCTCAGGATCTCCACTGTGTTGTGGAAGCGCCGCTGCTTCCCGAGGCTGGAACCCAGCTTCTTGGAGGCCCTAGCCAGCATCCTCCCCTCGGCCAGGTCCAGGAGCGCTGGGTTCCCCTGGGCCGTGACAGAACCATTGGCTGGCCACACCAGCTCTGTGGACGAAGTGACAGTGTTCTGGGACAGTGGCTCCAAGGTGCCAACAGAAGTCACTGGCAGGGTGCCACCCAGGTGCTGTTTCTCCCGCAGCCCACTGCTGGCGGGGGCATCTGACTGCGAGGACGACACCCAAGTCTCCTCCAGGCAGAAACGCTTGCTCTTGGCATGGCCAGCATTGCCACTTCGGGGCAGTGACCCGGCTGCAGCCTCGCTCTCCTGGCTGTGCCCTGGGTGGGGGGCGATCTTGGGGTAGGCGTTGAGGATGGGCAGGTAGGTGTCCTTGGCCTGAGGCTTCCGGCCAGGCAGCAGTGGCTTCAGTGTGGCTGCAGACACGGGCTGCTGGAGGAATAGGAGCCGGGCCTGGCCCTGCACAGTGTCTGGGGAGGCTTGGCCACTCCAGGCCAGGAGCTGTGCACTGGAAGAGGCTCCCAGGGGCTGCAAAGGAAAAGCAGGAGAGGAAGGTGAGCTGCCTGGACTCTGAGCACTGAGACCTGGGAAACTGGGCCAGGAGGGACAAGGGGGCTGGTGAGTGCTAGCTCTGCTCTCCATCTCCCTCTGGCAGGCATGCCACCGGTGCAACTGCTGGGAAAGCACAGCTGTGTCTAGGGACTGCCCCTCATCAGGCTCAGAGCTGCTTTGCCCTCCCTCCCCACTGACCATGCGGGACAGCTAGTCCCATCCCTGCAGCTTTGGGGTGCTGCTGATTTTCTGGGGCGTGCCTGAACTCCAGGGACTCAGGTCTAGTGGGCAGGAGGGCTACCTGTTTCAGGATAACGTTTTTGACAATGTAAACAGGGGTGAATCTGGCGAACGTGCTGTCAAGACCCGGCGCCATCCGCAGCCTCGGCCCTTTGGCTGCCCAGTGCGAGGCACAGATGGATGGCTCCTCTAGGTCAGCTTGATCCAGCGTACTCAAAGACTCCGAACTTGTGTCTGCATAGGGGGACAAGAGCAGAGCATGAGAGGCAGCAGGGGGGTGGTACCAGGGCTACCTTGTGGCAAGACTCAAGTCACAGGGAGAGGAGCAGGCAGCAAACCCCTGACAGCTGTCTGTACGCCCCCACGCCCAAATGGCCTCAGTGTCTCAGACAGTCCTGCAAGCCAGAGATAGGGGTGTGAGGGCCCTGCCAGAGCGCCACACGTGGGTCTGTTCCTGCATAGTCTGGTGCTAGGCGCAGCATTGCCATGGGCTGGAGTCTCATCAGCACCCACTGTCTGCTCATTTAGGGCATGAGAGATAGGGGGCCCAAGCCCCTGCATCGCACCGCATCCCCCATGGGGGATTCTCCAGCTGAGACAGGGCAGCACAGGACAGGCCCGATTTCCCTGACACTCCAAGGCCAAAACAAAGTCAGAGCCAGCTCCTAGCCCCACTGTAAGCTCTGTCCACGGGGCAGGCTCCAGATGAGAGGCGTGCGTGTTCCCCAGGACCCTCTGAGGCAGCTTTCCCAATCCCCTGCAGTCTCACGGGGCAGGAGGGATGATGCTGTCCAGGCCACAGAGTCAAACACTCAGAGGTGAGGAAAGCCCAGGCCCTAGACCCATCCCTGTGCCTCTACATGGTGATGCTGTCCATAACCGCAGGATCCTGCGCTGGTTCCCCAGGACAGATGGGACTCCAGGGATGAAGCACCTGTGAACGGTCCTTGTTCTCCTCCTGGCTGTGCTTTACTGCCTGCTGCACAGATGGGTCCGGTCCCCAGGGAACTCTGCCAGCTCCTCGCATGGTGGCTGGGTGCCTGGAGGGCATTCCTGGATTGATCATCACATCACCCCTTATCTCTGAGAGCACAGGGTCATGGCCCCCACTTCAGAGACCACAGGCAGAGTCAGCAGCTGGGTGAAGGAGGGGTCAGGGGCTCAGGGCAGCCCAGCTGCGTGCCCCTCGCCCCTGCCAGACAACAGGCTACTGAGGCCATGTGCTGGGAGAAGGTCAGGACAGCCCTGCCATATGGGTCCCCTGCAGGATGACAGGCCACTGGGCCCATGCACTGGGGAGACGAGCGAGTCAGTCCAGGCCAACTGCCTCTTCTCACCACAGGAAGAGGGGTCAGTCCTCCGTGGGGTCCTGGGGAGCAGCTGCACCTCACCTCACTATTACTGCAGCCACTGCTGAACTTTTGCTGACAACTCAGACCGGGGAAGGGAAATGGTGATTTTCCCACCACTCAGCAAAATGGGAGCAGAATTTCATGGGGGGAGGCAAGACCCTTCTATAGGTCTGCAGACACTGGGAATGGGGGGGGGGGGCAAAGCCTCTATACTGAGGTAACAAAAACCTTCTATATGGGAAAGTGTGGGGCAACTGAACCAGCTCCCCTGGCAGATCAGCTCTGAGCTGGGGGCTGCAAGAGCAGACAATGTTCACCCAGAGCAACAGAGGCCAATGCCCTCTAGAGGGCAACAGAGAACAGGCAACAAGAGACTGGTGCCCCCAAAGGATGTTTGGGGGGCAGCTCTGGACCGTCTGCAACGGTGAGCAGCACTGCATGGCTCTCTCCACCCTGGAGCCTACCTGTATCACCACACAAGGCCCAGCAATAATGCTGCGCAATGAGCCTGGGAAGGAGGGGGCTTTTCTTATATGCCACGGGCCCAACACACTGTGGCTACATCTACACTGGCCCCTTTTCCGGAAGGGGCATGTAAATTTCACTAGTCCTCGTAGGGAAATCCGCGGGGGATTTAAATATCCCCCGCGGCATTTAAATAAAAATGTCCGCCGCTTTTTTCCGGCTTTTAAAAAAGCCGGAAAAGAGCGTCTAGACTGGCCCCGATCCTCCGGAAAAAGTGCCCTTTTCCGGAGGCTCTTATTCTTACTTTGAAGTAAGAATAAGAGCCTCCGGAAAAGGGCACTTTTTCCGGGGGATCGGGGCCAGTCTAGACGCTCTTTTCCGGCTTTTTTAAAAGCCGGAAAAAAGCGGCGGACATTTTTATTTAAATGCCGCGGGGGATATTTAAATCCCCCGCGGATTTCCCTACGACGACTAGTGAAATTTACATGCCCCTTCCGGAAAAGGGGCCAGTGTAGACGTAGCCTGTATGTCAAAGGAGATGGGGCTGCAGCTGCGGGACAGAAAACAGCATTGGGGAGCCTCCCATTGGGGCGCTGGGGGGACCCTAGCCTGAGGCCCCAGCAATCCCAGGGCTCTCATCCCCAGAGGTAGGCTCAGCTCTGGGCTACCTGCTGCCTCTCCCCCAGGAAACAAAGCAATTCCAGAGCCTGGTTTTGGAGTGAAATCCTGGGAGCCCCATGCATGCCCCCATCCCTCCCAGCAGTCACCTCCCAGGCCAGGAAATGTGGTAGGGAGGCTGGGATCACCTGCTGCCCCAGGACACATCTCTACCTGAGAAGCCAGAGTCCTTCTCTGATTCGCTGGCTGGCGGGTGCACACTGGGGGCCTTCCTGCTGCCCGCAGCCGGCTTGTCCAACAGCCCTGAGCACCGCTTGGAGCTGGTGCTCACTGCTGCTGCGTGTCCCACTGCTACGCCCCGCTCCATGAGGGGCTGACATGGCCGCTCCGTGGCAGGCGGGTTCTCCCCAGGCATCTCAAGGCCTGAAGATGAAGAGCAGAGGATCAGGCACCAGAGACAGGCCCCCCCAGAACCCCACTTCCTGCTGCTCCCGAAACAGCAGCTCCCCTTGTCCCGCTCCTGCAGCACTGCATGGGGGGGGGGGGGGTCGCTCCGGATGCTACCCAGCAGGCACTGACCCCCTCCCATTGCCAGGAACTAGAGGGTGCGGGCCACAGAACACATGGACCCCGCCCCCCTCCTGCAGCGCCCCCCAATGATCCCAGGAGGGGGCGCAAAAGGCAGCGCAGCCGCTTCCTTCAGCAGCCACGGGGGCACCCACGGCAGGCGCGTGCAGCCGGCTCCCACCCGGCCACGCGTGCCCAGCCGCCCCCCCGCGGGAAGAGGCTGGATCCAGGCCCCCCCCCGCCCGCACGCACCATCACGTGCCAGGCGCACCCCACGCGGCAGGAACCCGCCCGGCGCCGCGCCCGCCTCTAATCCCAGCGGGGCGCGGGACACCTGCGCGGCCACGTGCGTCCCTCCCACGCGGGGCGCAGCCGCGAGACACCCGGGCGGGGCGGGGCCGGGCGCGCTCGGCTCGGCACACGCGCGAACACGTGGCGGAGGGCAGCACGCGCCTCGTGGGGGGGCGGGGCGGGGCAGCGCGCCACGTGGGGGGGGGGGGCCGCCACCGGGCTGCGCGGCCCCCTGTGCGTCCTGCTCGGCAGCGCCTACCGGGGGGAATGGGGCAAGACAGAGCCCCAGCAGGGACAAGGGGCTGGGCAGGGCACAGAGGGGGCAGGGCAGAGCCAGGGACAAGGGGCTGGGCAGGGCACAGAGGGGGCAGGGCAGAGCAGGGACAAGGGGCTGGGCAGGGCACAGAGGGGGCAGGGCAGAGCCCCGGCAGGGCAGGGACAAGGGGCTGGGCAGGGCACAGAGGGGGCAGGGCAGAGCCCCGGCAGGGCAGGGACAAGGGGCTGGGCAGGGCACAGAGGGGGCAGGGCAGAGCAGGGACAAGGGGCTGGGCAGGGCCCCGGCAGGACGCTTTAGAGCAGCTAGGCAGGGATGAGGGTTCTGCAGTGGAGGGCAAGGAAAAGGCTCTCTCTCTGAACTGCTCATACCCCAGCCATGCCCGGCCCCTGGCGATTATCCTTCCCTGGGCAGCTTCCCAGGCTGAGGTTTTGCACTGCAACCACTGGGGGGGGGGGGGAGGGGAGCTTTTGCACGACTCAGCAGGGCAGTGCACCCAGTGCTCCCCAGCCTCCCTCGAGCACCGGGGAGAGGGAAGAGGAGCTGTGGGCAGCTCCCAGAGCACTAGGGGAGGGGAGGAGATGGTTCCAGCCTCCTGGCCAGGGCCACAGGGAGACCAGGTGCTGGGGGAAGCATCACTCCACCCCCAGAATGCCTACAGCAGGCACTCTAGGGGCAGAGTGTGGGCGTGGCCATGCTGGTGGTTGGGGAAGGCAGAGCCTAAGCCACTGGATGCCCATGGTGATCCCTCCCCTGCCACCCATTCCTAGCTTCTGACAGAGGCTAGGGACATCAACCACCGCTACCCATCCTGACTCATTAGCACTGATGGACCTTGTCCTTTTTTGAATCCTGTTAAAGTCCTGGCCTTATGTCCTCTGGCAAGGAGTTCCACAAGTTGACCGCTCTGAGTGAAGAATTACTTCCTCTCCTGTTTGTTTTAAACCTGCTACCTGTTCATTCCTTTTCATGACCCCTAGTTCTTATGTTACATGACTTGGCTAGGAGCTCAGTGAGTGAGCTGACCCCACTGCTGCCAGCATAGGGCACTGGAAGGAAGCATGACCCAGTTGGGGAGGGAACAAGCCTAGGAGACCGGAGGCCAGACTGCTAGACGATAGGTGAGCAGACCAGGGGCACAGGAGGGTACAATGCAGGGGGGAGCTGGGGTAGGACCACTGGCACAGACTGGGAAAATGCAGGGGCAGAGCCAATCTCCAAAGATCAGAGCAAAGTAAGCAGCAGGGCTGGCATGATCCCAGAGCACACATCAACCAGCAGCCTCACCTAGACAGAGGCTACAAACCACACAGAGGCTGGTCCCAGACAGTAAAGGCCAGAACGGAGCCTTGCAATTATCCTGTCTAACCTGCCCAGGACCCCACCCAATGCCCCAACTGGCTCTGGCAGCACCCAAGTAGAATCCTTGTGATCCAGCAGCGCCCATCCAACCCAAGGGGTCAGTCCTGGTGGAATTGCACCCACCTGAATGAGCTTTGTTACTGGAGTGACTGGAGCAACCCAAGGGCAATGCTACTGGAACCATCGGACACGGGCCGGCAGGATGGTACAGCCATTCATTGGCTCCCACAGAGAAATCGCCATCTCTTGCAGCCACCTGCCAAGGTCTATCACACTGGGGCAGATCTTCTGCAACTCGGCACCCAGCACAGCCCACTGGGGAAAACACAGCCCCAGCAAAGGTGAGAAAGAAATCAGCAATTCCCTGCTTTGGCCACAGGGTAGCCTCCCTCCCGGCCAGGGACCCTGTTGAAACACACTTGTATGGAGAGAGGAAGGAGGCACAGACTGAACACAGAGCCTGGAGAAAGGCAAGTGATTCCACAGCCGGGTGAGTAGTGGGATCCGGACCTGGTGCAGAGGGGCTGCAGTGAGAGTCCTTGCCACCCCCCCCTCACATAGAAGGGTCTGTCCCCCTCCCTGACTCCCAGCCTGCTTTCTGAAGTGCTGGTCTCCAAGGGTGCCATGTGCCTAGGCCTCAGCTGCACGGTGCAATCCTGCCTCCCAGCTGCCAGGTATTCAGCCCTGGGCATGGGAGGAGAGCTGCCCACTCCAGAGCCACCGCTCAGAGCTCCGCCAGCCACACATAGCTCCAGCAGCCACTCTGCACTGACACGGGGGCGGTGGCTGAGCAAGCTGCATCAGGTGCAGAGCCATGTGTGTGTTTGCACCACGCTTCCCCTGAGCCCAGAGGTGGCATGCCTCCCAGCTTATGCCTTGGCCGTGCATATGCCTTGGGACGGGGCAGGGCTGGGCCTACCCAAGAGGGGTGCAACGGAGAGCAGGTAGCCCAGAGCTGCCAGAGGCACCGCTCTGTGGTGCCCTGCTCCTTGGGGAGGCTACAAGAACAGAGCTCACCCCAAGCACCCAGGCTACAGCAGCAGCCACAGCTGGGCTCTCCGTCTCCAGCTGCCCTGGCCCCTCCACCAGCATGATCCCCCGCTTCTCCTCAGCCATTTCTAGCTGTCTGCCAGCTGCCCCAGTCCCACAGAGCCAGCCAGGGGAAGGAGACTTGCTGTCCTGGAAGAGCCAGGCAGGTGGTGCCCTCCCTGGGGCCAGCCTCACGAAACTGAACATAGGGACAGCAGGAAGGCCCAGCTGACCCAGGCACTAGGGGACATGCCTCCTAAGGGTGCCCTGGAATGGGAGAGAAGTAGCATCTTGTAGTTACAGCAGTGAGGGGCCCAGGAGTCCTAGATCTGGGAGGGGAGCAGAGTCTACTGGTTGAAGCGGGGAACCAGGGATTCAGTCCCTAGCTCTGGAAGGGGAGTAGAATCTCATGGTTAGAGCAGGGAGGGCTGAGAGCTAGGACTCCTGGCTTCAATCCCTAGCCCTGGAAGGGGCGTGGAATCTAGTGGTTACAGAAGTGGGGGGCTGGGGGCCAGAGTTCTATCCTAGGCTCTGTCATGGACTTGCCCCAGTCTCATTCTCTGTCTGTGCCAACGCCGCCCCATTGCCCCGCATAAGGCTCACCCTTCATGAACGGCCTCCACCCCACAGGGCATTACTGGTACCCACTACAGAGCTCCCGGCATGCCGTGCTGAATTCCGGCCCCATGGCTCGCCTCCCCAGCAGGCTGGGATCTGCAGTTCCAGATTATAAAACACCTCCCCTCAGCTCCCAAGGGGGGAGGGAGCGTGCAGGGAATGGGACACCGGGCTTGTCACGTCTACAGCATCACCTCCACTCCGGTCCAGAGGGTACAGGTACACTCACGCCGATGCCTGCCCAGCCCCACCTTCCAGTGTGTCTCCCCGAGGCAGAGATGCACCCATGGCTTCCCCCTTCCCACCCGCTCCTCCATCCTCAGCTGCTTCCACTGGATCCAGGGAGCCTGAAGCCAGCCAGGGACGTAGGCATTGCACTCTCATCCTCCAGCCCTGGGGCCTTGGCCTGGCCTCTGCAGGGTTTGACACTAGAGAGCCAAGAGGATCCCCAAGCTGCCACTGCTCTCAGGAATGGCGCCAAGGGACACGGCCCAGCTGGTGGGTGGGGCTGGCTGTAAGAGACATCCTGAACACAGCATGCACAGGGACAGAGGCTGTTCAAAGTGCTTCCAAGCACCCATTTCATGCTGTCCTTAGACAGAGGAGGGTTGCAGGCAATGAATTGTTTTTCCTTCCATGTGCAGAATACATTTTGTTCTGTGCACCAAGGCAGGTGTGGATGTGCACCATCACCAGAAAGGCAGGCTGCTGGTGCTCTGCTAATCAACTGGGGGACACTCGAATCTCTCCTGGACAGCTGCCCAAGTGCATAGCTTGCAGGGGACACTGGTTGCAGGAGAGGACAGAGACATGCTCCCTGCCCTCTATATCTGTCATAAGCCCCTGTCCTGCCAGGGGTCCAATCGGACGCTGAGTCCTCCTTCATGGCCTGCCGAGGACATTGGGCTTCAAGATTTGTCATGCCTCAGGGGTCCAGGTCTGGCTCTGGCACCATGACTACGCCACAGAGACACTAGCACACGGTGCGCATGCGGTCAGCAGCGGCCTGCCCTCGACCCAGCTGCGCCCATGCCCAGTGTCAGGTTGGCACAACTACGGCCCTCGGGGACATGGGGCAAGTTTTCAGCATAGACCAAGCTAGTCACTAGCTGGTGAACTCTGGGCCCCTTAAAGTGGCGTTAGTGGGCACCGCTCCCACTCGCTGCCATGACCACAACGTGGCCCAGGAAGCACCTGCCACATATATCCCGGCACGCAGCAGCAATTGGCTGTACCACCGCTGGGCACTAGCCCAGACGGTTTCCTGCCCAGCCCCCAGTACGCAACAGAGGCCTTTGGTGAATTCCTGGAACTCGGAGCCCAGAGGGCCAAGGCCGTTTCTTTCTCAGTCTTTCCCTTTTGCTCATGGGGGCCAAGCACAGAGGCCTCAGCTGCACTGCTGCAGCTGTCAGAGAGCACACAGAGGGCTGGGCCAAGGAGGAGAGGCTGCTGAGGCCAGTCCCTGACGGGAGCTGGGGAGGGGGGGAGTCGGTGGGCACAGGGGCTTGAGATTGCTGATAAGACAAAAACTTGAAGGCCAGAAGAAACCACTGATCTCCCTGCCCAGCGATGGGCAACCTAGGCTAGTGAGCGGCCTCTTTCATCTCAGTGAGCCACAAGATTGTTGTGACCAAGCCGGTCTCCAGGGCCAGGGCAGTTTTGCTCCCTGCGCTTGTGTAACTAGAATTTTGAGGCTGTGCCAGTGGCGCACGTGGCGTGCACAGTCAATGTTGTGTGCAATCCCTTCGCGTGGCCTTGCCTCACACTGGCACTTTCAGAGAAAAAACCAACGTGACTGGAAACCTGTGGAATCTGGCAACCCTGCGTGAGGGCCACACACAGAACCCCAATGCACCCACTTAGCTCTAGTCAGCTTCCCTGGCCCGGCTGGTGCACTTTCCCAACCCAATTCCTGACCAACCCAGGGCAGATCTTGATCACCAGTGGCTCCCCTCCCCCCCTCCCCCCCCCGTTCAACACATACATCGAACTTCCAGCAGGCCCCTCGGCACCTTCCAATAATGCAACCCCCCGGGAGCAGGTATCTCGGGCTGCCTGCAGATTTAGGCAGATGGTGCAGCCCTGTGAGGGCTGGAATATGAATGTGCTGCACACCCCCTGGCCAGCAGCCACATCACAGCCAGGCCCCTGCAACACTATCGGGGGGACACCATTTGTCCAACATCACATGGGGAGAGACCCACCTCTGCAGCCCCCTGCCCCCCCGCTACCCAGTTGGCTCTGGCCAGGGAAGGCCACACCAGGTTGCAACGTTGGGGCGGGGGGAGCAGCCAGAAAGGAATTGGTGCCAATTTGCTCAGGGAGGAGCCCATGGCTGGAAGGGGGCAATTCAGATGCCCTAGCTGTGGGGAGCAAGGGGACACCCAGCCCAGAGGGTTCCAACACCTGAGGAGACAGGCCATGCCCACCTCTGCCCCTGCAGCCCACCTTGCAGCTGCCTGGCTCTCCCCATACCCACTCCTGCCCTCACCAGCCTGTCAGTGGCATAGCTGGGGGAGGGAGATCACAGCCCACATCCGCTCAACCTGTCCCTGCTCTTGGCTCTGCTGCTCACCAACCAGTGAGCTGCTGCCCTGCCAGGGCCAGGCCAAGGGACTGGTCACCATGGTCAGTCAGGGGAGGCTCCCGGCCTGCAGTCCCATCCAGACACACTCAGGCACAGCTCTCCAACACCGCTTTCTGCTGCGTGTTTAACCCTCCCCAGGGCCCGCCCAGCCCAGCCGTCTGGCTGGGCCGCGGAAAGCCCCTCTCTGTCCTCGTGGCAAGGGCTGGGCCACAAATGGAGGGGAGGCTCCTTCTTCACCCCACTGCAAGGCATCGCCCCTCTTGGACACACAGGCACCTCAGTGCTGGCACCAAGGCAGCCCACACGGTCCTTGTGCAGGGACACCGGGAAATTCAAAAGGGCTGTGAGCTCCACTGGAACCCCTTGGTGCTTCACATACAGCCCCCACGGAGAGAGAGAACCGGCTTCTAGCTCCCTGTGTCCCAGCCAGGAGCCAGAGATCTGCACTAGGTCCCAGGGCCTGGGAGCCCAATCCCAGAGCTGGGACAGAGCCCCCGAGTCCTGGCGCCCAGCCTCCCCCATCAGCTGGGATAGAACCCAAGCGTCCTGGGTCCCTGCCTCCCACACCCCTGCTAGTTTGTTCACGCCCAGATAACACCCAGCTCCCTTCCTCGCTCTTCAGGGATGGGACCAATCTAACACAGGCTGCAGTCACCTGGTCCAACACGCCACAAGAGGCCAGCAGCCAGGTTACTCCCACAGATCCCAGCTTCGCTCCCCAGTGGCACTCCCTGCCCTGGGATTCGGTCTGGAGGAGGCCAGGCTGGGAAGCTCCTGCACTCTGGGCAACAGAGCTGCCCGTCCTGGCACGGGGCCGCCCTCTGCAGGCAGCACAAACAAGGAGCTGCCCTGGAAGCCATGCTAGGCCCTGCCCCACACCCAAAACCAGCCCATGCAAAGCCTGGAGAAGTTGCACAGCAGGGGCAAAGCTCCCAGGCACTGTCCGGGCCCTGGGGTCCTGCCCCAATCCCAGCAACTAAGCTGTCTTCAAACCAGGGTGCGACGGTGGCAACACTTCTCTGCACCGTGCAGCCAGCCTGGCACTGGACAGAGCCTTGCAAGAGTGGGGCCTCAGCCAGCCTCCCACAGGGAGCTCCTCTCCCACGCTGCTCAGCAAGGGACATTCTGACCTGCCAGCAGGCAGCGCCCAGGGCCTGGCAGCAAACCCGACAAAGCAACAACCCACAATAGCCTCAGGCCAGCTCCCCACGGCCCTGCCGCAGGTGTCCCCTCCCACCACATAAAGCAGCAGGTGTCAGTCCTGAGATGTCCCCATATCTGGGGGGACACCGCCATCCTGAGCCTTCCCCCCCACATCTCAGGGCAACCCCCACGCAGATATCCGTGGGAGCGTCCCACACACATGCATCCTAACCCTGAAACCCCCCTCCATCTCCAAGAAGGGAGCACCCCGCCCCAGAAGGAACCCAAGCAGCAGAACAGGTATTATGCGGGAGGGGTTACCCAGGGTACCTGCTGCTTGCTCTCGGAGCTAGAGCCCCCCCAAGAACCAGGCCAGGCCGTCCAGGACCTACCCCCACTGCGGTTCTGCACTTTAAATTTAGTAGGCGCCTAAAGTCATGACTACATTTGAACTGCAGAGCTGCAGTGGGGGTTGCTCTTGGACCCGTGTGGGACAGAGCACCTACCCCTATTGATAAATTGTATCAACTACAAGATTAGTCAATTACCTGCCTCGTAACACCCCTAATTCTGACAGGGAGGGATTAGGGGGATCCCAGGGAGAGACGGGGCCAGAAGCTGTCAGAGAGGTGCCCCGGGGAATAGTACCTGCCTCTTTTCCCAGGGGAGTTCAGGGAAATTGGAGGTTTGGGGACATTCCAGTGGATTGCCAGGGGTGACCCTACCTGCCTTTCAGCCCAGGACAGTTTGGAGGGCCTAGCAGGTTGGGGGGGGGGGGTATCAGGGCAGTGGACTCTGGGGGAACTAGTACCTCACCCCAGAGGAGTTCAGGGTGGAAGAGGGTTTGGAGGGCAGAGGAACCCAGGGGGGCTAGTAACTGCCTCCTCCTGGGAGACATTCAGGAAAGCCCAGGGGAGTTGGGAAGGGGAGAGAGCCCCAGGGAATTTCAGGGAAGCCAGTACCTGCCTCTCACCCCATGGGAATTTGGGGCACACTGGAGGATGGAGGACTAGGAGACTCTGCCACTTGCCCCAGAGAGTTCAGAGGGGATCCAGAGGGTTTGGGGGCAGATGACTGCGGGGCTGATGTGGCCAGTAGCTACCTCCCATCTCAGGGGAGTTGGGAGGCCCAAAGGAAGCACAGAACTGGGAGACCTCAGAAGAGTTTGGGGGAGCCAGGTGATTGGAGTGGTCAGTACTTGCCCCTCACCCTGGGGGCATTCAGGGAGGTCCGGGGGGTGATCTCAGAGACAGGGAGTGTGTGTGGGGTGAGTGTGTGATCCAGGAGTGACCAATACCTGCCTCCCGCCTTGCAAGGGTTTGGGGGTTTTGGAATGGGGGGGTCCTGGGAGGCAGGGGGGGGGTCTATATGTGAGAACGTTGGGGGGCAGCAAATTGGGGAGGAGTCAGATCAGTATCTGCATGTTGATCGAGGGGAGATCAGGAGGCCCAAGGGGACTGAAGGGTGGAAGACGGGGTCCTCAAGGAGCAGAAGACTGAGGGGCCCAAGGGAGGCAGAGGGGTCTCCAGGATGAGGAATCAGGGGGTCAAAACCTGTTTCTCACCTCAAGGGAGTTCAGGGAGCCCTGGGGGTCTGAAGGTGGAGCACTGTGCTGGGAATGAAATGGGGGAACCCCAGGCCCTTGGTGGCAAAGACCTGGGGGGGCCAGGGAATCTGGGGGGTGGAGAACTGAGGGGACACGAGGAGTTCAGGGAGGGAGAGAACTGGGGGGGCCCCAGGGCAGATCAGGAAGCCCCAGGGACTGGGAGACCGGGGGTAGTTCGAGGAGCCCCAGGGGGTGGGGGCACAGAACTGGGGTCTGGGACAGACGGGGCCCCAGGGGGTGGGGGCACAGAACTGGGGTCTGGGACAGACGGGGCCCTAGGGGGTGGGGGCGCAGGCCTGGGGGGGGCCGGGGCAGATGGGGGTCCAGGGGGTGGGGGCGCAGGCCTGGGGGGGTCGGGGCAGATGGGGGTCCAGGGGGTGGGGCGCAGGCCTGGGGGGGGCCGGGGCAGATGGGGATCCAGGGGGTGGGGGCGCAGGCCTGGGGGGGTCGGGGCAGATGGGAGTCCAGGGGGTGGGGCGCAGGCCTGGGGGGGTCGGGGCAGATGGGGTCCCAGGGGGTGGGGGCGCAGGCCTGGGGGGGTCGGGGCAGATGGGGGTCCAGGGGGTGGGGCGCAGGCCTGGGGGGGTCGGGGCAGATGGGGGTCCAGGGGGTGGGGCGCAGGCCTGGGGGGGTCGGGGCAGATGGGGTCCCAGGGGGCGGGGCGCGGGCCGGGGTCCCAGGGGGCGGGGCGGGGGGGTCGGTACTTGCCTCTCGACCCGACTCTTCCAGCGCACAGACTCAGACACAAAGACCCAGCTCTGGTCCCGCCCATGGAGCGCACTGACAGTGCCGGCAACCAATCGCCGCTGGGCTGCCAAGGGGGCGGGGCGAGCGGTGCGGTCCCGGAGCCACGTGCGGAAGCGGAGCCTGGTGCGTGGCCACGTGAGGGGCGTGGAAAGAACGCTGAGACATGTGCGAGGGCGGGGTTTATTGGTCCTCTTCCTCGTAGGGGGAGGGGTGCAGCTGGTCCCACCCTCTCCAGAGGCCCCCCCACCTGTCTCCTTCTGCATCTCCCAGCAACCCCCCCCCCAGCCTGGGCTCGTGAATCTGTCCTCCAGCAGGGTGTTTCTCGGACTTTTTTTCATAAAGTCCCCCTTCTTCCAAAATATATAAGTAGCCCCAGGACCTAGTTCTCAGACACACACATTTTCTTCTACTGTTGCACCGCATTCGTTTAAACAACTGAATCGTAGCCGGGCAGGTGATGAAAGTTGTGGGTGTAAAAAGTACAAAAATAACAAAACGCTGAACAACTTAAAACAAAAATTCAGTTTTCTCCAAATTTCATTTGTGTTGACACTTCTCTGGAGTGTCCTACCACTGGTTAAGAAACACTGCTCTAGCAGAGCCCTCCCCCCCCCCCCAGTGGGGGCTGCTAGCTCTGCCTTCTCCCACCTCCCAGCTGCAACCATTCCAGCCTCTGCCTCCCCAAAAAGTGATGAGCCTCGTCCCTGCTAGGAAACCCCTATCTGGGCAGCAGCCCTTATCCTAAGCCAGGGACACAAAGTGCAAACATAACTGAATCTGCCCCCCAAAACCATGAGGCTGGTTTAAAAATGTAGAGATTTTCTGGGGGGTGGTTACCAGGACTTCACCCATGGCCTGGTTCTTTGCTTTACAAGCCTTAGTGCTCCACTCCCTGAAGCTGGCACCATTCCAGCTTCTCCAGCAGAGGTTACACACCTGTGCAGCAACTGACATTCTTCAAGATGATTGGCCAGGTTGGATGCTCCACACAAGCCAAGATGTACCCCAGCACCTTTCATCAGCGCTTTTCTCAGCAGTACCCCTTACCCCAGGCTGTGCGCAACTGTCAGAGTATAAATAGCACACGCATGATCAGTGCATTTTAAAGACTAACCAAACATATAAATGGGATCATGAGTGTTCACAGCCCACAAAAGCTCATGATCCCATCTACAAGCTTGGTTAGGCTATAAAGTGCTACCAGACTATTTGTTGTTTTTTAAGTTTATCCTATACCAACTAACTTGGCTACCCCCTGAAGCTTCTCTACAACAGATAGTCATAGCCAGAGGAGAGGAGGGTGGGTAGTGAAACACCCCAGGGACACTCCTCTCAAAGAACATCAGTTACTGCATGGGTGAGTCGCCTTCTCTTCTCCTTCAAGAGATGTACCTATGGGTGCTCCACTCAGGTGACTATAAGCAGTGTCCCTTAGGACAATCGGAGCTTCAGATCAGGCTGGAAGGCTGCAGCCAAAACGGCTCTGCTCATTCTAGTGTAGGCTGCCAAGTCCTGTAACAGGGCATAGTGTTGTGTAAATGTGAAATTTGATGCCCATGTGGCTGCCTTGCACTTGTTGACAAGGGGAACACGGTGTAGGAACTTCAGAGGGGTGGCCAAGTTAGTCTGTAACAGGAAAAACTAAAAAAAACAACAAATGGTCTGGTAGCACTTTATAGCCTAACCAAACATGTAGATGGGATCATGAGCTTTCATGGGCACAGCCCGCTTCTTCAGATGACTGGAGGATGGTAGATATGGAGATGGAAGGTGTAGAATACACTCTGATGGAGGCAGGAGATTGGACCTGGTGGAGCTAGTAGCATGGGCCTATGCAGTTGGCTATCCATTTAGACCATCTCTGCTTGAGATGGAATTTCCCTGAGATCGTGGCACGTCGGAGACAAAGAGCTTAGGAGTCCTTCTCAGTGGTTTAGTTCTATTTAGGTAGAACGATAGTGCCATGCATGTCTAGTAGGGCAGGGCAGACTCAAAACCATTGGTATGTGGTTTTGGGGAGAATGCTGGTGAGTGAATGGAGTTGTTTAGCTGTAAGGAAAAATGTATTTTGGGTAGAAATTTAGGGTGTGTGCAAGCATGACTCTCAAAAGTAGAGGGTATATGAAGGGTCTGCCATGAGAGCTGCAAGTTCTTCCACCCTTCTGGTGGAGGTGATTGAGACCCAGAAGGTGCAACCAGGAAGGCTGTTTTCATGGAGAATTATAAGAGCAGGCATGTGGCCAAAGGCTCAAAGGGTTTGTGCGTTAAGGGCAAGAGGTAGATCCCAGGGATGTGTTGGTGGTCTGATGTCGGGGTATATGCAAATGCTGTGGCATAAGGGGGGAATGTGGTGTTGGCAGCAAGATGGACCTTGATGGAATTTAGTAGACAGGCTGGTGGATTTAAGTTCCAGTAAATAATCAAGGCTCGAGTGAAGAGGATGGGGAGGTATGTTTTTGCGTGCACCTCTTCCATTTTTGTGTGGCTTGAGTCCTGCTGGGCAGGAGGACCGTGCGTACTGGCTCTGAGCACACTATCTCTTCAGGGGAGCACCATTGAGTAGCCAGGCTCTGAGGTGGAGACAATCAATGTTGGGAGGAAGAATCTGGCCATTGCGTTAAGAGAAGAGATTGGACGGGAGTGGGATGGATGGATGGGCCGACATTCCAGTCAGGAAGGGTTTATCATGGTTGCCTTGGCCACGCCCATGCTATGATGATGAGTTGCGAATTGTCTGTTCTGATCTTCTGCATGACCCTGTTACGTACGGATATGGGTGAGAAGGCATAAAAACCATGTTGGTCCATGGGAGAAAAAGGCATCACCCCTGGCGTAGGATCCCAGGACTGCTCTGGAACGGAACTCTGAGCATTTTTTGTTCGGGGCTGTTGTGAATAGGTCGAGTTGGGGAAACCCTCAGCATTGGAAAATAGCATGTAGGATGGAGTTGTCCAACTCCTATTCATGTTGCATGGGGAAGCAATGACTGAGTTTGTCCGCACTGGCGTTATGGATAACAGCAAGGTATGTGGCGGATATGGTGATGATGTGTTTGAGACACAAATCCTCCAGTTTGATGGCCTCAGTGCAGAGGTAGAACATGCATGCTACATCTTTTCAGGTAGAACATGCATGCTACATCTGTCATGATCCTTATATAGTGGCCTCTGATGACAGGGAGGAAGTGGAGGCAGGCGTAGCATATAGCTCTGAGCTCGAGGAGGTTGATATGCAGGGTGGTTTCGGAAGTGGACCAGAGTCCCTGCATTGTGCTTGCTCCTATGTGTGCTCCTCATCCTGTGAGGGATACATCTGTTGCGATGGTGATTGTTGGGGGTGCGTGTTGAAATGGAACCCCCTTTGCATATGTGTAGTGGGATGGTCCACCACAGTAGTGAGCCTGACTGGACAGCCTTGCGAGGTTCTTGAGGAGTTTGTGCCATTTGGGTTTGGATGCCGAAGCTAGCCAGGTCTGAAGGCCTCTCATTGCAGGCGGGCATTGGGGACGACGACGGTGGAGGCTGCCATGTGTCCCTGTGGCTGGAGGCAGTCGCGAGCTGTGACCTTTGGGCTGATGTGAATGGTGTGTAGGTTGCTCTGAACTTCCCTGTGGCAGAGGCTCGACCGCTAGTGGAGCTGAGAAAGATGCCTATGAAGTGGGTTTGTTGGGTAGGTGTGAATGTTGGCTTGTCTCTGTTTATTTGTAGGCCTAGCTTGTGGAAGCACTGCATCGTCACTGATGTTGCATGAAGACTTCAGCAGACAATCATTCACATATGGGAAGATTATCAGGTACTGCTTCCTTAAATATGCTGTTACCACTGCCAGCCCCTTTGAAAATACTCGTGGCTCTCTGGAAAGACCAAAGGGAAGGACAATGTATCAACAGTGGTCATTGTCCAGTGTAAATCTGAGGAAGTGTCTGTGTGCCAGATGGATAGTAACATGAAAATACACGTCTTGGAGGTCGAGAGCTGAAAACCCATCTCCTTGCGCCAGTGCTGGGAGCAGGGGTGGCCCGTCCATATAGGCGAACTAAACAGTTGCCTAGGGCGCCAAGTTAAATAGGGCGCCAAATGGCGGTACAATATCACTGAGGGGTTTGGAGGTGGGGGCGCCGATTGCATGGTTCACCTAGGGCACCAGTTGCTGGCAGCTAGTCTAGGGCCGCCCCGGCTGGGATTATTGTGGAAGGAATGACCATCCTGAATGTTTGTTTTTATATGTATTTGTTCAGACCCCAGAGGTCTAGAATGGGTCACCATCCCCCATTTTTATTTTCTGGCAAGAAATAATGTGAATAAAACCCTTTCCCTCTATGCTGAGCAGGCACTGGCTCCAAGGCGGATAAGGCATTATGCCTCTGAACGGAGCAATAGCACGCGAGAAAGGTCCCTAAAGTGGGACAGGAGGGGGGTGGTTGGAGGGTGGGCATGTGAATGGGATGGTAGATGCTGCTTGAATGATCCCCAATGCTCCTAAGTGAAAGCTTCCCAGTTGTGGAAGAACGGTCGCCGACGGAAGGTGAAGGACGGAAGAACGGTCGCCGACGGAAGGTGAAGGATGGAAGAACGGTCGCCGACGGAAGGTGAAGGATGGAAGAACGGTCGCCGACGGAAGGTGAAGGATGGAAGAATGGTCGCCGACGGAAGGTGAAGGATGGAAGAATGGTCGCCGACGGAAGGTGAAGGATGGAAGAATGGTCGCCGACAGAAGGTGAAGGACGGAAGAACGGTCGCCGACGGAAGGTGAAGGACGGAAGAACGGTCGCCGACGGAAGGTGAAGGACGGAAGAATGGTCGCCGACGGAAGGTGAAGGATGGAAGAACGGTCGCCGATGGAAGGTGAAGGATGGAAGAACGGTCGCCGACGGAAGGTGAAGGACGGAAGAACGGTCGCCGACGGAAGGTGAAGGATGGAAGAATGGTCGCCGATGGAAGGTGAAGGATGGAAGAACGGTCGCAGATGGAAGGTGAAGGACAGGTTGGTCACTGTAAGCACCAGGGAGAGTAGATTGTTTTCAGTGCTCTGGACCGATGCCTTAAATTTGCTTATTGGAGGCTGCAGGTTTGGTTTAGCCCAGAAGGTGGAGGGCAATGGCTTTGGGCTCTGCAGTGCTGGCATTGTTGGTAATGAATATCGTATGGTCAATGCTGTGCGTGGCAGGAGCGGCCCGAGGCGGGCTATGGCAGCTGGCGCCCCAGGTGGAATACACAATCGGCACCCCCACCTGCAGGGCCGTCAATGGACTGACGTCATCGGTGGGCAACCTGGGCGCCCCCGTGATGTCATCATCGGGTGCCCTGGGCGGTGGCACCCTAGGTGGCGGCCGAGTCCGCCTATAGCCACAGGCCGCCCCTGGTGCTTGGTGTGAGTAATAGGGGTAGCGCTGTCGTTAGTATGGCTGATACCTGCTTTGTTTCTTCTTTAGCATAGGTGTTTGTACGCCCAAGGATCTCATGCTTGCTGAAGAGCGAAGGACCTCATTGGTGCTGGCAGCATAGAGTTTGTGCCCATCAGATGGATGATCCTCTACTGCAGTGTGGGTTTCCCTTGAGGAGGAGGAAGATGAGAGCCAGGATACACGATGCATGATGACCGCTGTGGCTATGGACCTGGCGGCCCTGTTCACAACATCTAACGCAGCTTGGAGCGCTGTGTGGGAGGTTAATTGGCCTTCAGAGACCAGTACCTGCAATTGCTGTGTCCTGTCTTGAGACATGTCACAATAAAAGTTTGTATTTTGGAGTCGTTTATGTATTTCGCTAATAGCGTCATGTATTTGGCCACGCTGTATTGCGAGGTGGAGCAGGAGTATACTTTCCGCCCAAATACCTCCATCCTTCTATTATCTTTGTTGGCTGACATGGCCTTGAACTGTTGGTGTTGCTTGTTCCTCTGGTTAGCTGCTTCCATTACTAGTGAGTTGGGAGCAGGGTGGTGTCCTTAGAGGGAACAAAATACTTCCTGTCCACACGCTCGCTTGTGGGTGCGATGGAGGCAGGGGTCTGCTGTATAGTTTGTGCAGACTGCAGGATGGCTGCATTGATGGGAGGGCTATTTTGGAGATAGCAGTGGCTTGCAATGTCTGCGAGCTCATGTTGGTTATTCGAGACTTAGAACCATAGAATCATAGAGCTGGAAGAGACCTCAGGAGCATCCAGTCCCAAGGCAGGACTAACCCCAACTGAATCAACCCAGCCAGTCAAGCTGAGACTTAAAAACCTCTAGGGATGGAGATTCCACCACCTCCCTAGGGAACCCGTCCCAGTGCTTCGCCCCCCTCCTAGGGAAATAGTTTTTCCTAATATCCAACCTAGACCTCCCCCACTGTAACTTGAGACCGTTGCTCCTTGTTGTTCCATCTGTCACTACTGAGAACAGCCTCTCTCCATCCTCTTTGGAACCTCCCTTCAGGTAGTTGAAGGCTGCTATCAAATCCCCCCTCACTCTTCGCTTCTGCAGACTAAACAAACCCAAATCCTTGTCTCTCCTCATAGGTCATGCGCTCCAGCCCCAGAATCATTTTGGTTGCCCTCTGCTGGACCCTCTCCAATGCGTCCACATCCTTACTGTAGTGGGCACAATATTCCAGATTTGGCCTCACCAGAGTCAAATAAAGGGGAATAATCACATCTCTGGATCTGCTGGCAATGCTCCTCCTAATCAGGGCCGGCCCGAAGTATTCTGGTGCCCTGGATACGGGCGCGTGGCATCGCCCCCGGACGCATGACGCATGTGCGGTCCCGCCCGTGGGGAGCGGGACCACCCCCCGTAGGGTGCACAGGCCTGCTCCCTGGGTGCAGGGCACATGCACAGCCCGGCTACAGCCGCTGACGTGCAGCCCCGCCCCTGGGACGCACGGCACAAGTGCAGCCCAGTCCGGCCCGGCCGTCGCTGCTGGAGTGTGTGCCAGGCACTGTAGGGCCCCGCGGACATGGGGGGAAAGACATTGCTGGCCGGTGCCGTGGGGATGCGAGTGGGCCGGTGCTGTGGCAGCCGGGCACGTGGCACCTGATAGCAGCTGTAAGGGATGCCACGCACCTCTTACAGCTGCCATCGGGCGCCCCCCAGCGGTTGGCGCCCTGAGCAGCTGCCCGGCTCGCCCATGCCTCCGTCCAGCCCTGCTCCTAATGCACCCTAGTATGCCATTAGCCTTCTTGGCTACAAGGGCACCCTGTTGACTCATATCCACTGTAACCCCCGGGTCCTTTTCTGCAGAACTACTACTTAGCTGGTTGGTCCTCAGCTTGTAACTATGCTTGGGGATTCTTCCTTCCCAAGTGCAGGACTCTGCACTTGTCCTTGTTGAACCTCATCAGATTTCTTTTGGCCCAATCCTCTAATCTGTCCAGGTCACTCTCGACCCTCTCCCTGCCCTCCAAAACAACACTGAGGTCGTCCACCACTCTCTTAAAGAGGCCCTAAAAGTGGGAGTGTTCATCCGGAGATGTGGATGTCGTGGGCAGTTTGGCTTGTTGGGGTGAAGGGGGTGCCCAGGGGCCATAGGTGACTCATCCCCTGTGATTTCCATGTGTGTGTGTCCAGTGGAGGTTCAGCATTAGAGTCCACCTCCACTTGCAGGGTTGTTGGGGGAGAGTGGAGGACTTGCCTCTTTGTAGCAGGGCAATTAGTACGTCGTGCTCTGTAGCGTTCCCAGTTTCCCCAGTGTGGCAGGTAGCCAGGGAATGGTACAGCTGGTGCCCTCCCAGGGTGGACATACCATGGGTATCATGTGCCAGGTGTATTTTACCTTTGTGGATCCCTCTTCTCAGGTGGGTAATAGGGTGGAGAAAGGTCTTCGTTCTCCCAGTTGTCCTCCTCCCCATTGGAAAGGTGGGGACAGGTTGTGAGGAACTGGCAGGTTTGTGCTTGTGGCTCTGGTGAAATAGCCCCCTCCAGGAGAGGAGACCCAGGAGAGGGGCTGCACGGTGGAACTGGTGCTGAGCAGTGTGTGCTGTGGTGCCGTGCCAGGGGGAGGTGGCGATGGCACCAAGGAAGCGGAGGAGCATGTCGGTGCCGTGTGAGTCCGAGTTGTTTCTTCTTCTTCAAGTGAGCGTCACGTCCATTCCATGTAGGTGCGCGCAGCGTGTGCGCATCGTCGGAAGTGTTTCCCTCAGCAGTAGCAGCTGGGCCAGCAGGGGAGGCCTCTGGAGTGGCGCTGCTACGTTAGCTAATGCTAATGCTGGCCCTGCACACACCCAGTCCCGTCTCACCGCTCATGAGGGTCCTTGCTCTTTCGCAGTTCTCACCTGCTGTCTTGTAAATGAGTTTTGGGAGGGAGGGATGAGTGTTAGTCTAACTGGAAACATGAACAACAAATAATCTTGCAGCACCTTAGTAATAAAAAAACCGTAGATGGTCTCATGAGCTTTCGTGGGCACAACCCACCGTCTACGTTTTTTATGAGTCTCTAAGATGCTGCAAGACTATTGGTTGTTTTGTAAGTCTTGTAAATTAGTATTTTCTGGTTAACTGTTCTCTTATCTTCTGGAAATAGTTTGTTAGTGTGTGCCAGAAGCCTATGCCCTGTGGGGACCCCCACAAAGCCGGCCCAAAGTGCCTCCGGGAAGCCCATCTATCTGAGCCCTGCAAGACCTGCGGGGGTTCAAGACGCATACAAAGCAGGAAAGGAGGGTCCCACCTGACGACTCTCCTAATGGAGGCAGCTTCTCACCCAGCACCAGCAACCTAGAGTGCACTGCACTCGTGCGTCACCATGGAGAGCTTGGCACCCACCTCCATCCCTGGTACCTCAGAAGAAACTGAGACCCAGTAGAGGCTCGTACCGGTAGTGCGCCCTGAGGTGGGGCATGTGGCACCATCTGGCTCGGCCCCCAGACCATCAAGGGCATGTCGGCTGCGGCCCAGTGGAGGACCTCCCGGAGCCCTTGACACCTGCGAGGCCACTAGAGACCTTATCGAGTTGACATCTCCGGCGTCAGGCTCGGCGAGGGAGCGCGACTCTAGACGGCGCCGTGCCAAAGTGGCAGCACCAGGTCCCTCGACACTGACAACGCCTTAGTCAACGGCACCGACCCAGGCCATGCCCTTGCCACTGGGCCCACCTGCACACACTACTCCGGCTCCTGGAGGTCCAGCACCGGGCCCTGTCACGTCACCGCCACCTCCTCAGCACCGTGGAAAGCCTGAGTGTATGGCCAGGCATGCACCGAACCACAGGTCACTGGTTTTCACTGCTATGGCACTGCCCTGGACGGCCTCCGAGTATTCCACCGACTCGGGGGCTGGGTCCGTTCTTTCATCCCAGGCATGCAGGTCTGGGTCATGGCACCAGTCCCACTCCCGGCACTGGCGTACTTTGGCACAGCCACATCAGCATCCCTGGCGGCCTCAGCCGACTCCTGCTCTGCCGGTGCAGCAATCCTGGTGTCCTGGGCCTACTATCAGACCCAGGTGTGCGCCCCCGCAGGCCAGAGTCCATCTACCCAGGGCTCTCCCAGCCGCGACCCCAATGGCCCGCTCCCCCACACTGAGGCAGTCCCTGCCTCTGGGGCATGCCTCACCCCGGTCTACAGGTGAGAGTGCGCCACCTACGGCTCAGCCCTCCGTGGTGGCCTCCTCAGTGGCTTCTCAGGTGGCCTCTCGTACCCGTGACCCGGAAGACATCGGCCTGAAAGGGTCATCATCTCCGTCTCAGCCCTGGGAGGGGCATGTCCTTCAATGCCCTCCATGGACTTGAGGTCACACCAGGACCTTTGTCGTCTGGGGGTGCAGGTGGAGCGGGAGGCAGAGGACTCCGACCCAACGGTGGACATTCCTCAGGCCGACACCCCTACTAGGATGGCCTTGCCCCTCCAGCTCTGGGCTCTGTGTATTGAGGCGGATATTCACCCAATTGCCTCCTACCTTCCTGGGACCCAGAACACTCTGGCAGAGCAGCTGAGCAGGGCCCTCACCAGCCACGAGTGGTCTCTCACGGTGGGTGTGGCCCTCCAAACCTTCCACAGGTAGGGATTTCCCCACCTGGATCTGTGTGCGACCCGCCAGAACAGAAAGTGTCCCAAGTTCTGTCCCCTCATGGGGCTTGGTCGCAGGTCTCTGGGGGTGCCCTCATCACCCCCTGGCCCAAGGGTCCGCTTTACGCATCCCCCTTCCTCCCCCCTCCGTTGCCGCTGGTACACAAGGTGATCCTGAGGCTCCGGAGTTTGGGGCTTCCCTCACTCTCCGAACCTGCGGTCCCTGCACCTCATGGCTTGGAAGCTCCACAGCTGACAGAGCGGGTGTAGGAGGTTCTGCTAGGGAGTAGGAGGCCTTCCACTAGGGCCACGTACCTGGCCAAATGGAAGCATTTCTCTATTTCGGCTACTCAGAAGGGGGATTCCTCCCATAGTCCAGGACCAGTGGGACCTGGGCTTCTATCTCCTCAACTCAGGGTCCAAGGACGGCCCCCCTCATCCATTAGAGTCCACTTGGCACCTGTCTCTACTTTCCACCCCAGGCTTCTGGGGTAAGATGCTTTTCGTGGACCCCACAGTCCACAGATTTCTGAAGGGCTTGGATAGGCTTTACCTGCATGTCCAGCATCCTGTTCCACCGAGGGACCGCAACCTGGTCCTGACCAAGCTCACCGGGCCCCCTTTTGCACCTCTGGCAACGTGCTTGCTCCTAGGCCTGTCTTGGAAAGTGTTGCTCCTGGTGGCTATCATGTCGGCCAGACGTGTCTCAGAGCTCAGGGCTCTCACCTCAGATCCCCATTACATGGGGTTTTTTTTAAAGGATAAAATCAGACTCTGGTCCACCCGGCCTTCCTGCCAAAGGAGATGTCTCGGTTTCATGTCTCAGTGCTTTACCCCAAGCCGCATGCTTCTGCTAAGGAACAGGCCTTGCCCACTGGATGACGGGAGGTTCTTCGCTTTTTATCTAGACAGGACAAAGCCCTTTTGTAAGTCCCCACAGTTGTTTGTCACAATCACGGAGGCTAAAGGGGCAGCGGGTCTCCGCTCAGAGGATTTCACATCCTGCATCAAGGAGCGTTATACTCTGGCAGGAGTGCCGGCCCCTGCTTTGATGGCCCACTGCACTAGGGCCCAGGCCTCCTCCACAGCCTTTGTGGCTCAGGTCTCCATCCTGGACATTCGTGGGGCAGCACGTGGTCTTCGGTCCACACCTTTACCAACCGTTATGCATTGTCTCACCAGGCCAGGGAGGATGCTGCTCTCGGTGGGGCTGTTCTCCGCTCCGTGGAAGGTTAGGACTCCGACCCCACCTCCTGGCTTTCTGCTTTGGAGTCACCTACGTGGAATGGACATGAGCCATCGCTCGACCAAGAAGAAATGGTTACGTACCTTTCGTAACTGCTGTTCTTCGAGAGGGGTTGCTCACGTGTGGCGTAGTGGGGGGGTGTCTGCTCTGTGACCCGGGGTCTCCCTGCGCTGTGATGGGAGATTCTCACGGACTCTCCCAAATGTGTATTAACCCAGACACCCAGGCTCAGCCTCCCAGGGAGAGACAAAGGAAGGAGGGCAGAGACCAGCACCTGGCTGGGGGGCAGGGCTGGAAGAGTTTTAGTTTCTATCTGGAATCATGGAGGAAGCAGCCTAAGCAAGGGGCTGGGATTTTAAGGGCCCAGTCTCCCCTATATAAAGGGGGGCGGAGGCATCCTAGGCTTGCCCTGTAACCGGATTACATCTTTGCTGTGCTGTATCCTGGAGAAGCAATAAACTCCCTCTATTCCACTGGCTGGTGGAGTCAGTTCGGGCCATTACGGGGGTGCAGGAGGCGGGGGAACCCCGACGTGCCGCCACATCATGTCCATGTCCTCGCCCGCCTCCCCTTCATCGGAGTAGTCCGGGAAGAAGGCACCGAGGGGGTGGAGAGGCAGCAGGTGTATATATTAGCCAGTATAGCGGCGCCACTCCAGGGAGCTCCCCTGCTGGCCCAACCGGCACTAAAGGGAAAATCTCCTGACGACACACACGCAGCGCACACCTGCGTGGAATGGACATGAGCAACACATCTCGAAGAACAGCAGTTACGAAAGGCAAGCCACCGTTCCTTGTTGCTGCAGGGCCTAGCAGGCAGGCAGCCTCGGGAACATCAAAGGCCCAAGCGGAGCGGCAGGATCAAAGGGAAGTGCTGCTCCGGCTCTTTGAATGGGCTGCCCCGAGCCAGAGGTCGCACCGAGGCCACCGAGGGGGCTGTGGGTGCATGCTCAGAGGCGGGCAGCTGAAAGCCCTTTGCCTCCGCACCTTGGGAAGCAGCTGCCGAAACCCGGTGGGAGCCGGAGGTGCCTGCAGAGCCCCAAGTGCTCAGCTGCGGAGTGACTGGTGCCGAAGTCACGGCAAGTCTGTGCCGCTTCCCGCTGCCTGCCTGGGGAAGCGCAGGGAGCAGGTCTCGGCTTGGGCTCGGAGTATTTGATTGAGACTCTGCAGAGTTTCACCCAGAGTCGGATGCAGGTCTGATGGAGCCTGGAGCAGCAACAGCTTCGGACGCCGCTCCCTGTCCTCCCCAGTCCGCGCTTTTAATTTGACAGTGAGCGCATTTTGGGAGGACATGGGAGTCCCCCTAACACACAGAGTGGCCAGCAGACACGGGGTGGCCTCTGCACAAGAGGAACACCTCTTGGAACCGGGAGAGCCGCCAGGTGGAAACGAACACGTTTTTGTGGGGGGTTTTAAACAGGAAGAAGAAAAATACTAACTAAGCAGCGCCAGCACCGTGTACAGCCAAGGAGCCCCGCTGCGGAGGCAGTACTCACCTCCGCCTGGGCTCGCTGGAGAAGGACCCAGGGGCCCAGGCCGTGCCCGTTATACTCGCAGCTCTGCAGGCAGAGCGCTGGGGGGTGCGTGGAGAAATTCTCCCATCAAAGGCGCTGGGCAGAGCACCCACAGGGACGCTCAACTCCCAGGAGAATCCGAGGGGCTGGACACTTTTCAGTGGGGTTCTGCTGTGATCCTCGACTCACGGAGCTGGGGCCGCGTGAGCCATGCCAAGAACTTGGGGATGGGCACGGGGCACCAGCCAAAGGGGACCATGTGACCTCCCCACCCCCAAGTGATTGCTCCCCCTGCCACCGCTAGCCTGGGGCCCACGCGCTCTCCCCATCCCGCGTTACTTGGAACAAGGGGGTGTCTGTCGCACTGAGCTGTCCTGGGCAGCCAACAGCATCTCAGGCTGCAGGGCCAGTGGCAGCCTGGGACTTGTGAGGCTGCTGCGGGTGCCACCCCATCCCATCCCTTTCCCAGCCCATGATCTGGCAGCAGCACTAGGGGGTACAGGGCCTGGGACAACCCCTCCCTTCTCCCCAGGTCCTGCCCTGCCTCTCTCCACTCCCTCCACTCCACCCCTTTCCCCACCATTCCCTGTCCCCATCCTCCACCACCCTCTGCTCCCTGCCCCCCACCATTCCCTGTCCCCCATCCTCCACCACCCTCTGCTCCCTGCCCCCCACCATTCCCTGTCCCCCATCCTCCACCACCCTCTGCTCCCTGCCCCCCACCATTCCCTGTCCCCCATCCTCCACCACCCTCTGCTCCCTGCCCCCCACCATTCCCTGTCCCCCATCCTCCACCACCCTCTGCTCCCTGCCCCCCACCATTCCCTGTCCCCCATCCTCCACCACCCTCTGCTCCCTGCCCCCCACCATTCCCTGTCCCCCATCCTCCACCACCCTCTGCTCCCTGCCCCCCACCATTCCCTGTCCCCCATCCCCCACCACCCTCTGCTCCCTGCCCCCCACCATTCCCTGTCCCCATCCCCCACCACCCTCTGCTCCCTGCCCCCCCACCATTCCCTGTCCCCCATCCCCCACCACCCTCTGCTCCCTGCCCCCAGTCTGCCCCTTCCCGAGTGACACGGCCCAGGGGATTGGTGGGTGGCCTTGTGCCGGCTGCAGGGTTTGGGGCCCTTCGCACTCCTGGTGGTGGTGGGGAGTGGAGGGGCCTGGCCCCAGCCTGCTGCGCTTCCCCAAACCTGGCTCCCAGCCTCATTGCGCAGAGGAGGAGAAGTGGAGCAACCCAGCTGGGAGATGGCGGGGGTGGGGTGGGGTGTGCAGGAGTGAGCCCAGCCACTGTTGCTGGTGGCAGCCCCCCAGGAATCTCCCAGGCACTCTCGGGTCCCACAGCATCCCCAAAGCAGCTGTTCTCAGCCATCCAATGGATGGACAGCTCTGCCTGGTGGGAGGGGGGACTCTCTCCCCCTCTTGCTGCACTGGGTGGGGCAGCGCCTCTTCTCTCAGGCAGTGTGGCCAGCAGAGGAGAAGCTCTGGCCCTGCCAGCTGCTGGCCACTTGCCCCTGCCCAGGTTGGGGGGACACATGACAAGACCCCTCGAGTCTTTAGAGAACTGGCGAGGCTTCCCACCCCCACTTCCATCAGGGACCCATCCACAAACCCCACGTCCCGCTGTACACATCTGGGAGCGAAGAATGTTGGTCAGACCTGCAGGCTGGGGGAGTCCCATTCTGGGACACAGTGATTCTGAAAGCGATTTGGGGGTGAACTCCCAGTGTGATGCTGCAGTTGTCGGGTGGTTCGATTTATTTTAGATCCAAGGGAAACCAGGACACTCCAGGGCTACTTAACCACTTTCTTATTTATTGCAAGCTGTAAGCAGTTAATACAGTCTCGTAGGAGAAGTCTTGGTTCCTCTGGTAAGGGGTGTAACCTCTCCTACGATAAGGTGGTGTGTACATCCCTAGGGTGTGCATTGTTGTGCTGGAATTCTTGTTAGAGTGTAAAACTTCAGTGTTTGCAGCGCAAAATGTTTCTTCTGGTGGAAGGGTAAGTCTTCGACCTTGGTTTATAAATCCTTTGGTACCCCTCCCGCTTGTAACCAGGAAGAATGTCACATGACTATTGACATCGCTGTTCCGAAGCGCTGTTCATGAAATGGTGTAACGCTCCTGAACAACGGATTTCAAGATGGGTTGTTTGTCATCGAGTAAGTGCTGCATTAACTCGGTTAATTTGGCATAATTGTTGAAATCATGGTTTGCAAGTAATGCAGGGTAATTAGCTGGATGGAGCTGCAAAGTGGAGGAGGAATATACCTGCTTACCGAACAAATCTAGTTTCTTGTGTTCTTTATCATGGACAGCAGATTTGTCTTGAGGTTTTTTGGATCTCCAATTATTTGCTGCATCCACAACTAGAGAGTTCGGTTGTGGATGAAGGAATAAGTAGCCCATGCCTTTCAAGGGTACGAAATACATCTCATTGGCCCTCTTGTTAGTAGGTGGAACCGATGAGGGTGTTAGCCATGCCATAATTGCTTCCATAATTGCACAATCTTTGATCTGGCAGCCGGGTGGAGGAGTACTATGTTGTTTTTTCTGAACTTCAGAGTAACCTCTTGGCTGGTAGCAACCCTTTAAAAAAAACTCGTGAAATTGTTGCAGGTCATTGGTTGGAGACGTGGCGTCTGGAAGGACTGCCTCGTTGGGAAAGGAGGATGATTTGTGTGTTGGTGAGGCACTTTGTGGTTCATGGTCTGGTTCGTTGCTGATCTGTCCCTCCGGTGTCTAGTCCCTCTGCCAGTGGAGGAGTACTGTGAGAACAGGAGCGTGGTACTGATCCATGGACAGGTGTGAGTGGTGCTGTAGAGCAGTGTTGTGAGGGAGTGCAATGACAGCATGGTGACCACTCAGAACAGCATGGAGGACAGTGATGGTACCATGGTAGGTGTCTGTCATGAGGTGTATATGGTCCAGTTGGAGAGGAAGGCAGAGACGAAAACACATTCCTACGGTCTTCGTCATATTCTAGTAGTGCGAGAGCACTGGTGATCTCGGTAAACGGGGGAGCATCTAGTCGGTGATGGAGACCAAAAGGGTGGCACGGGGGATTTGTCCCGGGGTGATGGAGATTGCAGTGCCATCAGTACTGGTGCATCAGTACTATACCTGTAGTACGAACGGTGCCGGAAATCAGGAGCATCTCGTGGTGCAGATGACCGAGGTGCCAATGGAGGAGGTATCAGTGTCAGTGGAGGGGGCCCTGGTTCCGGGCTTGGCGAACGAGGCAGTGGTCTGGTGGGTTTTGCCTTGGCTTTTATTGGTGCTGGGCCTGGTTCGGCACCTGTGGTGCGGGCAGTACCGGAATCTTATCCAGTGCCGAGGTCTTATCTGGTTCTGAGGTCGCCTGTGACTTCGGCGCTGTTGGGGTTGGTGCTGTTGTTTGTGTCTTTGGTTTCAGCTCTGCAACCGATACGGCACCACAGGCCCTGTCCCAGCTCCACCCATTTCCCCAAAGCCCTCAGCCCCATCAACACCCTTCAGCTCCTGTCCCCGCCCCTTTCTCCTCAGGGGCTGATCTACGTATTAGAAAACTAGTTAGCTAGCTGCAAGAATAGACAGACAGAGCCCTGTGCTCAGAAAGAAAAGGCAAAAGGCAACCCAGGAACACTTCAGGCAGCTGCCACGTACCATACAGGATCTGTAAAAGTTGCCTCTGCATGGGCCAGGTGCAAAGCACGCCAAGGCTATCAGGGTTAATGGCAGAGAACACCTTGGGTGGGAAGACACAGGGGTGGACATGTCTGTGCAAGGAAGAGCCATCCTGCCAGGACAGAGGGCAGAGCTGTAATCAGGAGGAGGTTACGAAACCCTTGAGCCTTTGGCTAAGGTGCACAGAGAACCGGAGAATTTGCGAGCTGTATGTCGCAGCGGCAGATCATCATAGAACCACAGGACTGGAAGGAATCTAGAGAGGCCATCGAGTCCAGTCCCCTGGATTCATGCCAGGAGAACGGCCCCTGGGGGACACGAAACCCGGACAACCCTCTGCCCAGTACCCCAGGCGTGGGGTCCAGGGCAACCCACCCTACCACAAACCCTAACCCAGCTCCACCCATTTTCCCAAAGCCCCCTCCCCCAGGGGACACCAGCCAAGGAATTACCCGGGGGCCTGGCAGGTGAAGGCATCGGTGGTCCCAACCCCTCCCCCCACGCTCACTAGAGTAGTGGGAAGTGGAAAGCCACGGGCTGGGAGCTGGATGGTGGGGTGGAGCAGGCTGCTGGGTCTCTCTGGCTCCTATCACTGAGGCGAGCGGGAAGAGTCGGCTCCTGCTGCAGCCCTGCATCACGCCCCCCGATAATTCCCTGGGCTACCCTGGGGTAGGTGTCACAAATCATGGGGAGTGTGAATGGCCGGCGTGAGAGGCCATGCTAGGGTCTGGGTCAGCGCCCCAGTGGATTATGGACTCGTTTATCACTGAGAAAAAGAGAGAAGCAAAACCGCACAAAGGAGGCAGAGTTTCCAAATAAGAAGAGTCAGCGAGGGAAGAACTCGACCAAGGACATGCCATTGCTTATCGCTTGTGGCTAGGTGAGCAGAATTGGGTATTGTAAGCAGGATGTTCCTGGTGAGATCATCGGACATCACCCCACTCAAACTGCCCCTCGCCGAGGGGATATATACCCCTCCGATTTGCCACACGGGTCAGAGGCCATCGATTCGGAATATTGGAGTGATGTGCATGTCGGACTCTTGCCTCAGTCAAATTAACCATCACTACCTGGGGTTTGGCCAGCCCCAGAGGGTGAGCGAAGTGTGTGAGAATGTGGATGAAAATTGGGTTAAGAATTAGACTGTTAACTATTCAAGTTAAATATTACTTTTGAACTGCTTCTTAATTGCTTGCAGTAAGGTCTGTTAAAGGCATATTCCCGTGTTACATGGGACTATTGCCAGACCGATCACCCGTGCAACAGCGCCCTCTTGTGACATATGGGGTGAGGGTGCAGACTCTGGTCTGGGCCAAGGGGTTTGGAGTGTGGGAAGGGCTCTGGGCTTAAGCCCAGGTGGGGGATTGGGGTCCAGGAGGAGTTTCAGGGGGCAAGCTCAGGGAAGGAGTGTGGCTGCAGGGGGACTCACGTTCGGGGCAGGAGATGGGGTGTAGGAGGAGGTTCAGGGCTGGGACAGGGTTTCAGAAGCAGGCTCTGGCTGGACTCCATTTCTGGGTGGTGGAGCAGTGGGGTTAAGGCAGCTTACTCCTGACCCAGCCCTGCACCACTCCTGGAAGAGGTTGGCATGTACAGCCGTGGCTCCATGGGGCCATGTGCTGCCCCTCATCCACAGGCACTGAGCCCACAGCTTCTACTGGCCACGGTTCCCCCTTTACTGATCAATGGGAGCTGCAGGAGCAGTGTCTGAAGGCAAGGGCAGCATGTGGAGACCCCCTGCTCTGCCCCTCAGGGGCTGCAGGGACATGCCAGCCACTTCCAGGAGCAGCAATTCCCACAGGGATAATTACTTCAACCACCCCTGATTAGATATTTTAGAACTCAAACTACAGCCAGTCCCTGAGTTGCACCATTTACGCAGTTACGACTGAAGCAGTCATAAATGGTGGACCCCGAGTTACGAACGTGATCCGTGCTTATGAACAGCGCAGTCACGTGTAACTCTATGGAGTCTGACTTACGAACAAACCCAGTTCTGAACAATTGCTTGGTCCGTAACTGGTTCGTAAGTCGGGAAGAGGCTGTACTCAAATAATTAAATTTAAGCGCGAGAGAAATGAAAATTACGAAATGCACAGACCCGTCAAAATCTCCAAACTAACCCACTTTGCGAGCACAAAGAGAAGTAACAACAATCCCCCCACATGTGTGTTGGGTCAGGAGACGAGAGCGAAGGGCTGAGTGTGTGTGTGAGAATGACAGACCCACACACAGTGTGTATGCGACTGACAGATTTGCATTGCCATGCTCCCTCCATTCTCTTTTGTGTGTGTGGAGCAGGGGGAGGAGGGAGGGACACCCTGATGACAGTGCCCCCCCCCTTCTCCCTCCTACACCCTGCACAGCAAGCAAGAGGCTCCTGGGGGGGGGGGGCAGCTCTAAGGCAGAGGGCAGGAGCATCAGGACAGCTGAAGTGCTGGCACTTGATAGTTTCCAGGCCAAACCAGTCAGGATCACCTGTCAGAGGCTCCAAAATCTATCCAGTAGATCCCGATCTACTGGCTGGTGCCCACTAATCTAGACCATCCCTGACAGGTGTCTGGCCAACCTGCTCCTAAATAGCTCTGTGATGGAGATTCCACAACTTCCCCAGATTATTCCAGGAAACTTGTTTCCATGACGTAAGAGTTAGGGGTCACCAAATGAAATTAATAAGTAGCGATTTAAAAACAAACAAAAGGAAGTTTTTCTTCATGCAGTGCATGGTAAACCTGTGGAACTCCTTGCCAGAGGACGTTATGAAGGCCAGGGCTTTAACAGGGTTCAAAAAGAGCTAGGTAAATTCATGGCAGTAAGGTCCATCAATGGCAATAAGCCACAATGGATAGGAATGGTGTGCCTAGCTTCTGTTTGTCAGAACCTGGAATGGGTGATGGGGCAGGATGTTCTGTTCCTGGCATTGGCCACTGTCAGAAGAGAGAATACAGGGCTAGATGGACTGACCCAGTATGTCCACTCTTATGTTAAGTTTTTCCTAATGTCCAACCTAAACCCCCTTTGCTGCAATTTAAGTCCATTATTTCTTGTCCTATCATCAGAGGTCAAGGAAAACAATTTTTCTTCCTCCTCCTTCTAACAACCTTAGGGTATGTCTATACTACAGAGTTATTTTGAAATAAGTTATTTTGAAATAAAGCATCTACACACAAAATGCATTTCAAAATAGCTGAGTGGATGCTGAATCGCATTTAAGGCCGGCCGGAACCAGGTCCAGCAGGGCATCAGGTCAGGATTTACTGTGTGGGCTGCTGCCTGATGCTAACTGGGGGGTGGGCCTTTAAGCACAGACCTCAGACAGCCGGTTCTCAGGTTTCCCTGCTTGCTTGCCTACCTCGATGAGGGACAGCAAAGCATTTTGTCTCTGTGAGCTCTGGTTGCCCTCGCTCGGGACACCACAGCACTCTGCAACATGGAGCTGGAGCTGCCCTGCCCCTGGGCACTCTTGTGCTTCCCTTGGATGCATTGCTGCGAGCCTGGCTGCACTTTCTGCAGGCTGCCATGTGGGAGGTCCATCGGGGGGGCTGTCAGCATGCAGGAGGCCCTGCGGGAGAGCTTCCACCCTGAGGAGGACTAAGCCTCCCTGGTCTGCCCCACTGGGGGCTTGTGCCTCATTCCTCCCTCACATCCTTTCACTTTCCCCTCCCTAAGCCCCCTTCCTGATGTCAGATAAAATACGTGTATTTCCATGAACCAAACTCTCTTTAATTATCAAAACTGGGGCAGAGGGAAAATGAAACTGGTCAGACTGGAGAAAGGAGGTAGGAGAGGGGAAAGAGAGAGGGTGGGAGGAGGGAGCTGGAAGGGGGAAGCCAAGGGAAGAAGGAGGAGGGGAAGCTCAGGGCCCAGGGTTGGGGGTCTCACCGGACCAACTTGATTTTCATGCAAACCTGCTCCTGGGTTCGAATGTGGCTGTTGGTGGCCAGGCTGGCAGCTATCCAGCCATAGACGGCCACGTTCCTCCATCTAGTGCGGAGATCATGGACCTTGGGGGCATCCCCCCCCAACCTGAATAAGGTCCATGATCTCCACCCTGGACCGGGAAGGCGCCTGCCTTCTCCAGTCCCCGTCAGGTTCCTGGGAGCTGGCAGACTGCTCCTGGGGAGCGGCAGAGGGCTGGCTGCTAGGCTCATGTTTTGGGGCCACTGGGTCGGGGCAGTGACTGCTGGCTCTGGGCTGGCAGGCTTGGAGCTGGCCAGAGTCAACCCCTTTAAGGGCTCTGGGGAGGGGGGGAGGGAGAGGAGTGTTCTTGGTTGAGCCTGGAGTGGCCACCAGGGCACCCTGGGAAGGCTGGAGGCCCCCTATTTCGAAATAAGTGTCTACGCAGCACTTATTTTGAAATAGCTATTTTGAATTTGGCGTTATTCCTCATGGAATGAGGTTTACCAAATTCGAAATCAGCGCACCGCTATTTCGAATTAATTTCAAAACAGCGGTTTGGCTGTGTAGACGCTAGGAAAGTTATTTCAAAATAACTTTGCTGTGTAGACACACTCTAATTAGATACTTAAAAGCTGCTCTCATGTCCCCTCTCAGTCTTCTCTTCTCCAGAATAAACAAACCCAGTTCTTTCACTCTTTCCTCACAGGTCATGTTTTCTAGACCTTTCATCACTTTTGTTGCTCTTCTCTGTACTTTTTCCAATCTTACTTGAAGTATGGCACCCAGAACTGACACAGTACTCTGGTTGAGGCCTCATCAGTGAGAGTAGAGTGGAAGCATTACCTCTGTTGTCTTGCTCACTGTCATCAGGCAGGCAGGGTTGCCCTGATGGGTTCCTGACAGGCCCCCTACTCTGTCAATGATGATAAACTTTCAGTTGTGTGCATGCGTATGCTCCCCCGTCTAACGTGTTAACCATGCACAATTAGTCAACATGACAGACTCTGACAGAGCCATCAGAGGCCACAAATCAGATAAGGATTGAAAGCAGCCGACTAGGTTTACTGCCAGGTGAGGTACGATAGTTGTTAGCGAACAGACCCACTGCTGTGCCACTACACCTTACGTACACCGTGACAAAGGACTAACACCCAAATAAACACTATGGATTCTAGTATCCCCCCACAATCAGTCTCCCCCTTTGGGGTACACTTTTATACACAGGTACAAACAAGTTGCACATGACTCCTGATGTATCAGGTTGCCACTTTCTCTTTCTTGGTTACCTTCCCTCACCTCACAGAAGGGAGAGTTCACTATCCATCATGCTGTCAATTTAGATCCTGTCCTGAACCTGGGTTTGTATGTATGCTATTTGTGGGCTGTGTGTGGGTACCGAGATGTTTCTTAACAAGGTGTTCTCTTACAACCCCTCTCCAATGTGCTTCCAGCCTGTGCCTCGTACCTCTTAGATAGGAGCGTTTCTGAGATATTTGAATTTTTGCCAATTTCTGGGAGCAGGGCCTACTTTATATTAGCAAAGCCTTGATCATTGCTGTCTGGGCCTCAGGGCTCATACCTGGCCTGTGATATGTGAGCTTATGTTTCAGACCCTCCTTTTACTACTGTCACAACACTCTTGCTAAAACTGTTTTATAATGGAAGCAAAATGAAGGACTATGTAGCACTTTAAAGACTAACAAGATGATTTATTAGGTGATGAGCTTTTGTGGGCCAGACCCACTTCCTCAGCTCAAATAGTGGAAGAAAATAGTCACAGCCCTATATACCAAAGGATACAATTAAAAAAATGACCACATATGAAAAGGATAAATCATATTTCAGAACAGAAGGGGAATGCGGGGGGGGGGGGGGGAGGGGGGGAGGAGGAGGAAGGTAAGTGTCTGTGAGTTAATGATATTAGAGGTGGGGAAAGGTAGAAGTCTGTGAGCTAATGGTATTAGAGGTGATAATTGGGGAAGCTATCTTTGTAATGGGTAAGGTAGTTGGGGTCTTTGTTCAATCCCCCCCCGCAGAGTGTTGAATTTTAGCATGAATGACAGTTCAGAGGATTCCCTTTCAAGTGCAGATGTAAAAGGTCTTTGTAGTAGAATGCAGGTAGTTAAGTCGTTGAGACAGTGTCCTTTGTGGTTGAAATGGCAAGAAATTGTTTTTTCTTTGTGATCCTGTCTGATCTGTTTTGTGGGCATTGATCCTTTGGCGAAGTGTCTGAGACGTTTGTCCAATTTACAAAGCAGACGGACACTTTCGGCACATGTTTTATAATGGGACATGTTAAAAAAAGTCAGCCTTCCATACATTTAACACCTCATTTACATCAAAAGCTAAGTATGGGACACTTCCAGCCCACTTACTTAGCCTCAATAATTGGCAGGTACTTTTTACCCCCTTCTCTCTCCCTTCTTTTTCTGAGAAGTAGCAGAAACAGGAAAAACTAAGCTTTTCCTTTTTTTTTTTTTCCTGTTATAAATTCTGGGTTCCCATTTTTTCCATGCCAGCTGTTCTGCAGAAGTGGGTTTTGCTCACAAAAGCTATACATACTTTTGTTAGTTTCCAAGGTGCCACAGGACTACTCATTGTTTTTAAAGTTACAGACGAACATGGCTGCCCCTCTGAGACATTTCAAGTACATAAAAGACTTAACAAGGAGGGAGAAAATGTGTTAATCTTAAACTCTGAGGATAGGACAAGAATTAGAGAGTCATAGAGGAGGAGAGTTGGAAGAGACCTCAGAAAGTCATCTAGTCCAGGGGTCTTCAAACTCTGGGTTGTGGCTTGTAAGGACATCCCTTCTGGAAGCTCCCATTGGCTTGGAACAGCGATCTGCAGCCAATAGGAGCTGCGATCATCTGTACCTGCGGAGGCGGAGGTAAACAAAGCATCTTGCTTTTTGGTTTGTTGTCCCAGGTAGTGTTTGCCCTTACAAGCCGCAATCCAGAGTTCGAAAACCCCTGATCTCATTCAGCCCCCTGCTCAAAGCAGGACCAAACAGAACTAAGTCATCCCAGCCAGGGCTTTGGCAAGCTGGGCCTTAAAAACCTCTAGGGATGGAGATTCCATCCCTCCCTAGGGAACCCAGCCCAGTGCTTCCCCACCTTCCTAGGAAATCGTTTTTCCTAATAAAGGCGACCCCCGCACTTATGACCTAACTGGTTCCTGGAGAACCGTAAGTCGAGTGGTTGTGAGTCCAACCCTAAGTCTAGTGGTCATAAGTTGAACCCTTTTTTCCCCCCATTGGCACAATGATAAAAATGGGGGTTTCATTCCTGGCCCGCTTTGCCTCCTGGGAGTTGTAGTTCGTGGCGTGAGCTGCTCCTAGGGCCATCTGGGAGCTGTGCAAAGGGAAGGTGGCAGCTGGAGCAAGGCGGTCCTAAGTGCAAGGGGTTGGAGGTTGGGTCCTTGTAAGTTGGGGGGTCACCTGTATCCAACCTAGACCTCTCCTACTACAACTTGAGCCCATTGCTCCTTGTTCCACCATCTGTCACCACTGAGAACAGCCTCTCTCCTTCCTCTTTGGAACCTCCCTTCAGGAAGTTGAAGGCTGCTCTCAAATCCCCCCTCACTCTTCTGCAGACTAAATAAGCCCAAATCCCTCAGCCTCTCCTCATCGGTCACGTGCTCCAGTCCCCGAATCATTTTGGTTGCCCTCCGCTGGACTCTCTCCAATGCATCCACATTCTTTCTGTAATGGGGTGGCCCAGAACTGGATGCAATACGCCAGATGTTGCCTCACCAGAGCTGAACAAAGGGTGGGGATCACTTCTCTGGATATGCTGGCAATGCTCCTGCTAATGCACCCTAGTATGCCATTAGCCTTCTTGGCTACAAGGGCACACCCAGCTTCTCATCCACAGTAATCCCCAAGGCCCATCCTGCTTAACTGCTACCTAGCCAGTCGGTCCCCAGCCTGTACCAATGCTGGGGATTCTTCTGTCCCAAGGGCAGGACTCTACACTTGTCCTTATTGAACTTCATCAGATTTCTTGTGGCCCAACCCTGCAGTTTGTCTAGGTCACTCTGGACCCTATCCCTGCCCTGCAGTGTATCTACCTCTCCCCGCAGCTTAGCATGAGCCATGAACTGAAGGTGCATTTAGGGATGTGAACGTGTACCTGTGCACACAGTTGCATGCAGCACCACCTCTGTATCAGAGGCAGCAGTGCGGGGGGTAGGAGCTGATATGGGCTGAGAGCTGGCTGAGTTGTCTCCCTATATATTCAGTCTCTCACAGAGCCACTCCCCCCACCACCACCATGCACTCTCTCTCTCTGCTGCCTCTGATACTGAGCACTGGCACCCACCTGCCTCCCTCCATGAGTAAACACTTAACCGCTGACATTTGTGCAGTTACACATTTACCTAAATAAACATTTTAACAATCCCAATCCTGTCGTTCAAATCGTTCATGAAGATGTTGAACAAAATCAGCCTCCGGCCTGCCCCTAGGGCACCCCGCTTGATACTGGTTGCCAACCAGACATCGAGCTGTTGACCCCCATGATTTAACCAGCTTTGCATCCATGTTATAGACCTGACTCCATTGGGAACTCTTTAATGACCTGAACATCAAAAAGAAACCCTACAACAAGAGAATGCGGACCAATTACTAAGGAGGATGAAAGACAGAACAGCAGAAGCATGGAGGGACGTCAGGAAAGCTAAGGCACAATGCAAGTTACAAGGGATGCAAAAGCCGCAAAGAGGAGATTCTTTAAACACACAAGGCACAAGACAGACAAAGGGAAGCGTGGGTCTTCTACTTGAGGGAAGGAGAGCTAGGCTTTGTCTACACTGCACAGCTTTTAGTGACATGGCCGTGTCTGGCAGCGTAAACGCTGTTTGTTGGCATTGTTGCAGAGAAAATACGTCTGCCGGCTGAGTGGGGGTTGTGTGGTCGACAAGAGAGCATTCCTGCAGACAAGCTGTTTACACTGCCACTTGCTGCAACAAAAAACTTTTGTGGTGGGGAGGGGGGCTTTTTAAGCACCTGTGAACAACAAAATTGTTGTTGTTCAATTGGCAGTGTAGACAAGACCCTACCTACCAGCTGTTGACATCAAAGCTAGTGAGGGTGTTTAATGCCTGTTTTGTTTGTCTTCACTAAAAGGGTTGATGAGGACAAGACACTCAACACAATTAATACTAACAAACTGGATGGAGGGGCAGCTGCTCCATTGTAATCCGCTTCCCCATAGCTCCTGCTGCCACAGGGAACGCAGGGCCCCCATCTCTGCCGCTGCGCCAGGCCTCCCCCGTGAAACCCAAACTGCGTCCTCGGCGGACAGGGTGCCATGGAGAGGAGAGGATGGGGTGACGGTGGGAAGGAGGAGGTTGGGGGCTGGTCACAGACACTTTCTCCTCCTCCCCAGCCAAGCGTTTCAGGCCAGATTGCACACTCACCAGGGACGGCCCATGGGCTGGGAATCTGAGACCCCTGAATGAGACGCACTGAAGTTGGCAGGGTCTGGTGAAATTTTACTTAAGGAACTATCTGTGGTCATCTCAGAGTTCTTATCCCTTATCTTCCAGAACTCGCCTAGGCCCTGGTAGGTCTTAGTGGGAGGGTTAGGTCTAGGTGTGTGCACCTCCCTTCAGGAAGGATGGGACAAAATGGAGAGAGTCCAGAAAAGAGGAACAAAAGGTCTCGAAAACCTGAGCAGGGAGAACAGGTTAAAAAAGCAAAAATGAAACCGGCTGTGTGTTTCGAACAGACCCAAGGGGGCCTGGGAACAATCTTCGAACATGTGCAAAGCTGTTATCAAGACAGGGATCAATTGTTCTCCGTGTCCACTGACCCGAGGACAAGTAACAGGCTTACGCTGCAGCAAGGGGATTTTACGTTTGATATTACGGAAAACTCACTCCAAGGGTAGCGAAGCTCTGCCACAAGCGTCTGGGGAGTCCCTGTCACTGGGGCACCCCCATTCCCAGCCCCACACCAGCCCCAGGGATGGACCTGGATCAGGCACCAGGAAGGCAGGATAAGGGACGTCCTCACCGTAGGGAGGTGGGGTGGGTTCTGCTGTTCCCTAGGGAATCAGGCATCTGCCTGGGAGGCACAGCGTGGTGGGTTCAAATCCCGGACCAACCCATCAGGGATGGTCTACACGTAGCCACAGCACAGGGCAGCTGGATTTGAACTCCCATTCCAGCCTGGCATTGCTGGGACTCCAGATTAGGCAAAATGCTGGGCAGCCCTTCCTGAACAAAGGCAATGAGGGAGCCAGGGAAGAGGCAGAGGCTGGCACTGGGATGAGGGTACATTTGGGAAGGGGGCAAGAGCAACGTGGCAGGGAGCCAGTGGACAGGAGGGCAAGACAAACAGGCCACAGCTGGGAATCTGGCAATTGCTTCCTGGTAGGAAATGCAGTGAGAAGAAGCATTTTCTAGAGCACCTGGGCTGAGCTCCGACAGTGACTCCTCCTGGAGCCTTTGGCAAGTCACTCCAGCTGTGCAGCTCTGCCCAGCCAGCTTGGACTGAGAGGTGAAAGCCCTATCCTCACCTGGAGCTAGCAAAGGCACAAGTCCCTTAGGCAATGAGAATGGAACGACAGGATTCCTACCGCAGAGCTGCGCGCTGTCCTCACTCACCCCGGCACGGCCATTCCAGGGTTACGCCCACGAGCAGAGGCCGTGGGTCAGTCGTGCCCCAGACTGCCTCCGCTGTGGAACTTGTGCTCCCCTGGCTGGCAAGGGCTCAGGTCCACCGCTCTTCAGGGGATCAGAGCTGCGCCAAGGCCCACAGAGCTCCTGGGCATGGCTGAGAGAAAAGCAGCACGAGCACACACCCGCCCGCTGCTGTGGACACCTCTAAGGATGAGACAAGGCCCCCCCCACAATCCTTTCACCCCAATGTGGATGCTCAAGGGAAGTTGGCTGATTTTCCAGCTGCAACACTGATGCTCGGGACTTTTCCCTGCGTGGTACTGGCCTGGGCAAGGATCGAAGCCATGCCGAAGTCCTGTTGATGGCTGGCGGACCTCCTCCCCTGGATCTCCAGACTACTCGCCGCACGGCGCTCGACCACCGCCTCGATGGTGCAGGAGCAGCGTCGTGCCGTGGCAAGGAGGGAGCTGCAGTGTGTCCTGCTGGCGGACGCACTCTGTGCTCGCACCTGGAGGGAGATCTGCCTCTCTGGCCCTTCTTTGCCGTCCTTGGTGCTGGGGATGGGAGCGGTGCCACAGTGCGGAGGAGCAGCTTGATGTCGCAAAATGCCTCAGAGTCGGCGCTGGCTCGTGCACAGATACAGATGCGCTGCCAACAGCTGGTGGTGACGCCGGTGCCGGGGGCTGCAGCACCGACCCCATGAGAAGTCGGAGCCTAGCATCCCGCTCGCTTCCTTCTAGGCGAGAACGCTCCACGAATCTTGCTGGCGCCAGTTAAGTGCCCTTCAGACAAGCGTAGTGCGGATCGCTGCAGGGCATCAGCTTTAGGCAGCAGGACGAGGCTTGAAGGCCTGAGGCCCAGGCATCCCCCCATGGGGAATGCAAAACTCGAGGGCTGGCACTAGGATTTGTTAGTCATTAGGGTGCTACTAGACTATTGGTTGTCGAAGTTTTTCCTGTTACAGTCGAACTCGGCTCCCCCCTGAAGCTACTTAACTACAACTATTAACCTAACAGGACTATTCTCAGACTAGTAGCGGGGACAGAGCTACGGGTGCACCCGCAGTTCCCACGCAGAAGTGTTCCCCAGCAATGCTTGGGGCGGTAAGAAGGAACCGAGGGGTTGTGGGCCAGCAGGGGTGTATATGAGCTGGCAGAGCAGCGCCACTCCAGGGGGCTCCCTGGCTGGCCCAATGGGTACTGCTAAGGGAAAAGCTTCCAGGACTTACGCATGCGGCGTGCACACACCTACGTGGCATGGACACGAGCAAGCTCGCAAAGAACTAGCTGCTTCCCTGGCTCAGCACGACAGGCCTTCTGCCAAGGGTGAAGGTCTCATTTAATGAGGGCAGAAAACCTGGACCCCAGCACCAGGACCACCGACAGGGGCAGGCAGCAGGGGGCAAAGAGGGAAGTTTTCCCAGGGCCCAGTGAGTCGCAAGGGCCCAGGACTCCTAGCTGCCAAGTCCCTGGCCCTTTTGAATCATTGCCAGAGTGCCATGTGGCACGCTCTGGACAGGTGTGAGGGCCGACTGTCCCTCCCCTGCCTCTTCTGCATGCGGCCCCCCAGAGCACAGAGCCATGCCCCCCGTCTTGCTCAGGGCTATAACTGAATCAGCTGCTAACAGCCGCAGCCATCTCCTCCGTGCTGCCTCAGCAAGGCAGCTGCATCCAGCAGCCACCGAGCGCCAAAGCAGGGCTTGCAAAGGCTGGCTGGAACCCAGGTCTGTATGGGTGAAGCAGAGAAAGCTGTCTGGGCAGGCGCTCACAAGGCCCATCACAGCATGGAGCTTCAGGCCACGGTGGCAATGCAGAGGGAAGCTGCCCAACAGTCTCCCCAGTCACAGAGGCCAGCAGCTGCAGCCACACCCCTCAGAAGTCACCCTCCACCCATTGCTGGTAGGCTCATGCTCCAGCCAGGGTCCCTAACGCAAGCCCCACAGCTGGCTGCGACCAAGTGGCAGAGCAGGGCCGAACCAATTCCCATGGTCCACACGGAGCAGCAGAGGCCAGGGCAGGGCACATCACTCCGGGCACTCTGAACATGGCTGGGCTCGCTGCAGAAGAGGCCCACAGTCCACGGACCGCACTGCTTGCCAGCCCCGCAGAGCCAACCCGACACACCAGCAAAGCCAGTGTGGCTCTCAGCTGCTGTTAGAGAACCCACCGATGCCCTGGCATCGCCTTCGCCCAGCCAGCAGGGGGCTTCCGGAGGCAGCTGGGCAGGGCCAGGCAGGTGGGCTTGGGAAGCAGGGTTTTGGGTGCTGAAGTCACCAATGTCCGTCCTGCCAGCGATGACATGCTGCTCACCTGGCTTGACCCGGTTCTGGGAGGTGCTCAGCGGGGGAACCGTAGCGAGTTCTGGCTTGCATAAGGAACGGGCCAGCTTTCAAAACGTTCCGTTTCTCATACCATGTGTCAGTGGCAGGGGAGGCAGAAACTTTGGTGATGTCCAGAACGCCCAGAGCCTGAAAACCCTCCCCCTCCAGCTGCCTAGGGCTCTGGGAGGGAGTGTGGGTGAGGGAGAGGGTCTGGGGTACAGACTTTGGGCCAGGAAGAAGCGACTGGGGTGCAGGCTCTGGGCTGGGGCAGGGGGTTGGGGAGGAGGAGGATGAGAAAGTGGGGCACTTACCTGGGGCACCCCCTTCTGGCAGCATCTCCTAGGCAGAGGGTCTCTGGACGCAGCTGGCTGCAGGGCACTTGGGGCAGTGGCAGCGCATGGGGACAACCCTCTCCCCCTGCCACTACCAGAGCACAGAGCAAGCAGGTAGGAAGCTGCTGTAGCCCTGCTGGTGGGGGGCGGCTCCCAGGCTGTTTTAAAATCACCCAGGGTGGCAGGCAGGGGAAGGGAACTTTGCTGGAACCAGGCCAGGAATATGCCGGGAGCCCAGGCACCATGGGCCAATACAACTTGCTGCCCCTGCTCAGAGACACAAGCTCATTTGGTGATTACCCCATTTTAAAGAACAGCACAGAACTAGTAGGCAACAGAGGAGGATCCAGGCCTGGAAAACGGATACAAAACCCACCCCTGACTGTAATCCTGGGGGAAACAAGATAAAACAGAGACTGGTACTGGAGAAGGTGCTTCGGTGCATCTGTTCTTTCTGCCTCCTAACACAGGAACAAAGGGATCCTTCACCGAATTACAAGGTGGTGCATTCTGAACTGACACAAGGAAATAGTTTTTCACAATGTGTAATCAACCTGTGGGACTCATTGCCACAGGAAACCACTGAGGCTAAGAACATAAGATTCAAAAAGATTGAACGTAGATGGGAATTAAAAAACCCCATGCATATCGGATGGAAATTAAACCCTGACTGCAGAGTTTAGAGACCTGGATGAGATCGGATGAAAAGGGAAGTTAATTCACCTCTGCTATGGGGTTCTCACAACTTTCTCTGAAGCAGCCGTTGGTGATGGCTGGGTTAGCGGGAGGGTGCAGCCGGCCGGCCCTCAGTTCTGATCCAGTCTGGCAATTCCTATGTTCCTAGAGGAGCCTGCAGCCAGAACGGATGTGCAGAGAGATGAAAGAAGAGGGCAAGGTTTAACTTAACACCCATATGAATTTATTCAATCCAGAGTCCATAGTGGAGTGCAAGGATGAGAAATGGGACTGGTTTGGATAATCAGCTCTCTTTATGGAACAGAGACAACTCTGAGAAACTCCTTAACAATGTCCTAAACACCTGCACAATGGAACGGAGCTCACAATGATTACTGGATGAGTTTGACTTTAAATACAGAGATACGGGGTTCTCTCCCATGGATACAGCACATCACATGAACGGCACCAAATTCTCAATCCCTACCTGCCCCAAAGTTACTGGAATAGAAAATAAAAAGCTTTGGAGCCAGAGGATCACAGCAGCTTTTCCCCCCTCGCTTTCTGTCCAGTATCCAAGGGGGAGAGTGGAAAGTTTGTTTTAAAAATCAAAGTTAGAGCAAGGTTAGTCCTTTTTCTTGTCCTTTGCTGTTTTCTCCACTGGGACCCCAGGGGAGCCATCGGCCACGTCCTCCGTTACCAGTGCAGGGGAGCCATCTGCCAGGCCCTCCACTGCCCCCTGGGTGCTTGTTGCTGCCCCATCAGGCAGCAAGGCAGGGGCACAGTCTGCTGGTGTGGTACTTTGTGTTAGCTGGGAGACTTGGCCCTCCCCGCTTATCCCAAACTCATTGACCCGCGTCAGATCCACCCGGTAGATCCAGCGCTGGTAGAGGTATATGAAGAAGACGACATCTGGGGGAGGAGAGCAGAGAGAGTGTAGATAGCAGGCAACTCCCACGCTGGATGCCCACATCTGAGCTGCCTAGCTCTCAGCCCCCATAACCCATAGGCACTTCGTGAGCTGCCTGGCCTGAGTTAGAGCATGGCCCAGCTGCAGCCCACCAGGGAGACGCTGAGGATGTGGGGCAGAAAGGGGAATGAAAGCCCTTCTCATTCTGCATGGGGAACTGGCAGGCAGGGGACAAAGGGGGCAGCTGCCCCAGGGGCAGGGGCTCCCAGCTGCTGCTACTGCAGCAGGGGCTGGAGCGCTGGACCCTTTCTATCACCACTGGAGTGCTACGCTGCATGCCCTGGGAGCCATGGCTCCGGCCCATCCACCTGGGGCCATGCCCCTCCCAGGAACATGGTGCCCTCCCTGCCCAGGGGCCCACAGAGGCTGCCGGCTCCCCTGCTCACAGGCTGCACTACTAGAAAGCTCAGGGGGAGAAGGGCCACTTGGGCACGGAGACACAGGATTCTCCGGGGTCAGGCGCTAAGCCTGAGCTATCCCAACAATGGCTGGGGAGTTGCACTGACACGCCACAGCCCCACCCCAAGGAGGACCCATCCACAGAGGCGCGCCGTGGGGGCCGGGAGGCCTGTGGGGAGCCCCTTACCGTCTCGGAGGCAGCCTATCCTGTACATCATGGGCATTTTGATGACAAAGGCGAAGAGGTCGTCAATGAAGGTGTTGAGTGCTTTGTAGGTGAGCATCCTCCAGGGGAGGTGGGCGACTGACTTCAGTTTGTAGTTTATGAACAGCTGTGGAGTCATTGTAATGAAGCCTGCAGAGAACGAGGGAGAAGTCAGGTCAGTGCTATCAGGCTAAGTGCAGCCAAGAAACGTCCACGGGGACTGGCTGGATGCTGGCAGCGCAGACGGCCCAGACTCTTCGACCCTGGCAGAAACGTGGGCAAACCTTACGCACAGCAGCTCGGCCATAAAGTCCCAAGGATAAATTGCAGAGGTGGGGAGGAGAGGCCTTCGGAGCTGTCTGAAATGGCACAGACATTGCTGGCAGAGAGGGCAATCAGCCATCAAACAAGTTACTGAAGGGTGAAACGGATTCCCTCTTGGCTAGAGCCCTACCAAAATTCACAGCCGTGAAAAACGCGTCTCAGACTGAGAAACCTGGTCTCCTTGCATGAAATCTGGTTGTGCCCCCTTTTACCCGGTACTACCGAGATTTCACAGGGGAGCCCAGAAATCAAACTGGGGGTGCTAACCCAAGAGGGTGGTGCAGGAGGTCACTGGGTGGAGGGTTGTGATATTACCACTGTGTGTTGCCTTCCGAGCTGGGGGGCTGGAGCGTGGCAGCTGCTGGCAGAGCGGCACCACACCAACAGCACTGCACAAATAGAGGTGACAATCCCATACCCAGGCCACTCCGCTTCCTGTGCTGCTGCTGGCAGTAGCTAGGCCTTATGCACTGAGCTCCCAGCCAGCAGCTTCTGCTCTCTAGCTAGCCTGCTCGAAAGCAGCAGCACCAGCAGTGCAGATGTAGGGGTAGCAATACCGCTCCCTCCTCCCGCATCCACTAACCATGCAACCTCCCCCAGCTCCTTTTTGGGTCAGGACCTCGACAATTATAACACTGGGACATCTCAGATTTAAAATGGCTGAAATCATGAAATACCATGAACAAATTGACCAAAGCTGACAATTTGGTAGAGCCCTACACGTGACTTGAATCCAGGTTGAGGGGCACTAGTCGGAGTGCAAGCTGCTGGACCACACAGCATTCTCTGGCCTGGTCAGACTGGATAGGCAGAGTAATTCCTTGTGGCCTTAAAATCTATGAAAAACAAGGCAGCAACTGAAAACAGCAGGAGCTTCTGAGCCAGCACTGGTGAGATTACAGCAAGGGGCCGAGGCAGCTGATGAGAAAATCGGCGCAGTGCGAGGCGAAGCTAGGCTGACAAGGCCAGGGGCTACTTTAAACCAAACGTCCGCTGGCTTGGACTCTGAAAGGAGCGGGAGCAACACCCTGTGTCAGGCTGGTCACCAGCAAGGGAAAACAAAGGGAGTTTGGTTTGCAGTGCAGAAGGGGTGTTCTGTGGTGCAAGAGGTTAGCCACAAGGAATCACGGTTAGCCTGTAGAGCAGGAGATTGCAGGTAAGGATGGACTGATTTAAACCACTTAACAGGAAACCTTGATTTCAACCGCTGATGTTAATCCTGCTTTGCACTGGCACTCCTTAGGAATGGTGCTGACATTTTCAGCAGTTACACATTTACTTGGGGGCAGGGCTCTGCTCTGCAGGAGTCAGTGCACTCCCTGCATGTACCAACTCCCGCAGAGCCGCCTGCTGCCTGCACTGTTGCTTAGGGAGAGGTGCTAAAAGCTGGCATCCTGCGAGTACCAGCTCCCCCCCCCCACACTGCTGCCTCTGTGGGGGAGGGGGGGCTGCGTGTAACTGAATGTTAACCAATGAGCCTAGGCTCATGGGTTAACCATTCACATCAGGGGTGGGCAAAAGGGCCGCTGCAGGCCTTATCCAGCCCATCAAGTGGGTTGATCCGGCCTCTGGAGGCCCTGCTGCTCCTCCACCCCCAGGCCAATTAGGGCCGGGGGAGGGGGAGGAGGGAGAGCACATGAAGTTTCCTCCGCCCTGCCAGGAGCACGCAGCACTTAGAAGTGCCATGCACTCCTGGCAGGGCGGAGGAAACTTCCCGTACTCCCCCGCCCCCAGGTCCTGAGTGGCCATGGGGAGCATGGGAAGTTTCTTCCCACAGCCAGGGGCATGGATGCTTAGTGGGAAAGGAGGGGAAGGACTTTCCCCACCCCCAGGTCAATCATGGCCTGTGTTGGGGAAGCCCAGAAGCATCCTGGCCCCCCCCTTTCTGTCCGAGGCAGGGTTGCTAGGCGTCCGGTACTGACCCGGACAGTTCAGTAACAATTCAGAGAATACCAGACCCCTCAAATGTCGGGTATTTGCTGATTTTTTCCCGGCCAGGAGGTGAAAATCCCGGGCGCTTGCCGGGTTCCGCAGGGGAGCTGTCCGGCCTGGCGCAGGGAGGCAAAATGGTGGGCAGCCGTCTGCAGCCTGTTCGGGCCAAAGAGCCTCAAAAGCAAATAGTTTCTTAAAGGGGCCACACTGTTTTTTGTTTTGACTTAACTCTCAGGGGTTCAGGGTCCTTTTTTCCTGTTTTTTTTTTCTTTTTTCTCAACGACTTTGGTCTCCTCCCTCCCACTTTTTTCCCCCCCTCAACAGAATTTTTTCCCCTTGTTTTTTAGGGGGGAAAGGGGGTGCTCAGTATTTTTTTGTTAAACCCTCTGGCAACCCTAGTCTGAGGCCCTGCCCCTTTCTGTGCAGCCCAGGCAAAAAATTATTGCCCGCCCCTGATTCACACTGTCACATCTCTGCTGTTTAGTTTTTTTCCTAAAGAATGGCTGGTTCTCCTGGTTGGTAACCATTAAAACACACTGATCTGCAACTAACATTGCATTTACATTCCACTGATGTTTCTATTGGCTAACTCAGAGGATATACTATATCTGCATTTTAAACACATCGATAACTTAACACCTACTTATTCAGAGTGTTAATTTTTGTACTATGTGAGAAGATGGTGAATAACATTTATTTACTAGAAGATTAATTTTTACTTGAAATTTTTTGGTATGTAAACTGAACTCCAATTAAAAATGCACCCCTCTCCTCCCAGCATTTAAAAGTTGTTTCAGTAGTAAAAGAAAAGAACCTTAAATGCAGTGGATATATAAGGGAGGGAATTAAATTTACTAAATTTGTTTTGCATTTAAAAACAGCTTTATTGAAGAAAGTAACTCTTATCTGTAGCTAGTAAATTGAACCAATTTTTTCTGGTCACTATGTCCTTTAAGAATTTAGAATAATCTCTCATCCTTCCATCTTAGTTTTATTCATTGACTGGAAGAGGAACACAAGATGTCTTGCTTTACATCTCTCAGACCAGAAGTATCCCAGAAAAGCTATGCCATTGTCCAAGGAACTCATCCACTTTATCGGAACAATTTCTAGAAAAGCGGACATGTTTTCACCATCCCTGTAATCCTCATTGTACGAGGAAGAAGGGATGGGCCAAAAGAGGAGTTTTGTTCCTAAATTTGGCCAAATTTCGGAAAAGCCTCTTTTGAAAGAAAAGTGGAAAAAGATATGAGAATTGCAGTTTGCAATTTGCATATCTTCTTCTTCTGACTTTTCTTTGCAGTCTAGACAGTCTTAGTTGGTCTCACCTCTGATTTAACCAGCTGAGAATCAACAGAGACAAAGGAAAATCGTCTCTGCACTTGCAGAGTTAACCACTATCAAAACCACTTTGGTCAATTCAGAGTCCAAGCGCTTAGCCAGAGACCTCCCTGGCTCAGGGGTTTGACTTTAAACCGTTGGCAGCACACAAACTGCTGCTATTGTTTTCTATTTAAGTGAGTGATTTTACTAGATTAAAATGTGCTCCATCTGAAACAAGTGGCAGCCACGAACGGCAAAGGCTCCAAGGTGGCAGCGCGACAGGGACCGTGCAAGGGCCTAGTGACGAACGCAGACCCAAGTGTGAATGCTGCTCTGGAGGAGCAAGAGAACAATTAAAGCCACTGGAAGAGAAAGGAAGCTCAACTGGATAGTGCAGGTTCTTCCAAGCATTCAGGGAACTCCGCCCAATGGGAACCACCCACGTGCTGCCCTGAAGGGGTGATGGCATCAAGGAAAACTAGATGTGGGAAAACCAATTGGGAACGTTAATGTTCCTCTCCCGTTCCCTCCCCTGCAGAAAGAAGGGAAAGACTGAGGACTCAGCTACATGGCAAGCCAGGACGGGCATCTACAGCACACCAGCTTTCCACATAGTAACTCCCCCCATGGTCACGGCTACACTGCCTCATACTGCAATGCGCTGAGCTTTGCTCGGCACTTCCGCTGAGCTACAGCAGCGACCGCACATGACGCTGGAGCACGGTAAGCTGATGCACTGCAGACTGCACCCAGTCTGCTGTGCACCAGCTCGCCACGTGGCCAAGGCCCCAGGACAGCCAGAAGCCCAGCTACCGACCACTGAAAGGCAGCCACCAAGAAAAAACGCCTCCATCTTGAGGCGCTTGGGCCGGATGAAGAAAACAGGGAGCAAGGCACTAAGTCGTGTTGCTCGGAGGGTAACAGATGCTGGGGAACTCCCCCACAATGGCCCATAGGGCCCCAAATCTCCTCTGGGCCTAGGAAATGGGCTGGGGCCAGTGAGCACAGAGGCGAGTTTCTCTAAGACCCAGGCAGCTTGAGCACGCCACAGAGGGGCTGCTGGGACAGCTACCCTGGCAGAGCCTCTAGGGCAGACAGTAATGCACCAGGAGTGCTGCTGGCACTGCCACTGAGCGCACTTGTGCCAGTGTACGTGTGCTGGCACCAGGGGGTCTGTCGGCCTAGCTCAGCTGGCTAGGACAGTGGTTCCCAACCACCGGTCTGCAGACCAGTGGCAGTTCACAAACCGCTGGCTGCCGGGCCGCAGTGGTTCCGTGGGTTGGTAGGATACACGGCTCCGCAGCTTCCCTCCCGCCGTGGCTGTTGGGAGAAGCGTGTCCTGCCCTGCCTCGCAGCCAACCAGTGTCGGGCAGGGGCAGGGTCTCCTCCCAGCATGGCTGCCTTAAAGCAGCCATGATCCAGGCAACAGTGCTCAGCTGGCGGCTGGGAGGCAGTGCAGGGCTAAGTGGCGGGGCTAGTGCTGGGAGTCTCTGGGGGTTGGGGACTCTACGCAGCAGGGAACTGACAGTGGGGGGCACTGAGGCATCCATGATGGGGAGCTGGCACTGGGGGCCATTGGGGATGGGGCTAGTAGTTGGGGGACAATGGGAGAAGGACTGGCACTGGGGGGCTCTGGGGATGGGACTAATATTGAGGAACATAACACTGGGAGAGGGACACTGGGGCGTTGGGTGCAGTGGAGCTCTGGAAATAGGAGGCTGGTACAGGGGTGGTCTAATGGGGGGTTCTATAAGGGGCAGGGGCTGGCACTGAGGCATTTGGGATGGGGGTCTGGGTGCAGGCGACTCTGAGGTCAGTGGCTGGTGCTGGTGGGGTGGGGGGCTCTAGGGGTTAGGGCTGGCACTGGGAGTTCAGGTGTGCGCCCCTGCCCCAGCCTCCAAGAGCCACGGCGAACAGTCGGCTTCAGCTGTGGCAACTGCCTGCCAGTGACTGCTGGAGGGGAAGCTGGCTGTTCGTGGGGCCAGGGCTTTTGGCAGACCAGTAACATTTTATTTTCACATTTGCATATCCTTTATTTGCATAATGAGCATGCAAATAAAATGTTACCGGTCCACTGAAAGTTGCTACAGTAGCTCCTGCAAGAGTAGCGAACGTGGCCAGGAACAGCCTGGGAGTGTTATTAAGTTAGGGTGCCCTGTCCCTCATTGTTGCAGCCGAAGCCCAAGGGGAAGGTTAATACCCGTCTCTATAGGGGAGCCCGAAAGGAGACTGGAGATGTCTGTTCATACAGCTGCGACTGGGGGAAGGGCACCTTTCCAAGTGGGGCTAAGAGGACAGGAATGAGGAAACAAGGATATTGCAGCTAGCTCTTCTGGACTGCAAGACAACACACGAGACACACAAGAAGGGCCAGACTGGGTCAGACCAAAGGTCTATCTAGCCCAGTGTCCTGTCTGCCCACAGCGGCCAATGTCAGGTGCCCCAGAAGGAACGAACAGATCAGGCAATCATCACGCGATCCCTCCCGTTGCCCCTCCTTAGCTTCTGTTTTCCAGAAAGTGTGGACACCAGTCCTACCCCTCCTGGCTAATGGCCACTGATGGACCTAACCTCCATGAATCTACCTAGTTCTTTTTTGAATCCTTTTACAGTCTTGGCAAGAAGTACCACAAGTTGACTAGGTGCTGTGTGCAGAAAAACTTCCTTTTGTTTTAAACCCGCTCCCTATGATTTTCATTTGGAGACCCCTAGTTCTTGTGTTATCTTACTATTATCTTACTATACATACAAAAAAGTTTTTCCTATGGGACAACAGAGTGATGGTGTCATATCACTCTGCCTCCCTCAGCCCTCCCCCCTCAACTCCTGGCTTCCTCCCTCTTTCTCCTCCCTGCTGCTAACCCCATAATGAGGTCAGCAACCTATGGCCCTATATATGGCTCTGACTCCGCAAGAGCAGCACTCACCTTCCTTGCACCTTGAAGGTAGCTGCTGCTGAGCTCATGGGGGAAAGACGGGGTGGATACAGGACACATGGCAAGTGGGCGGGAGGCAGTGAGGCCCATGGCAGCAGCTAGCTGAAGCTCCGGCAGCCTCCGCGGGACGGCAGCTGCTGTTTTAATACTGCTGATCAGGGCACCAGGGACAGGACCTGTGTGTGTGTGTGTGGGGGGGGAGGGGGAAGGGAGGCGAGGACCTTTGGAGGAAGGGAATGGGGGGGGTTAGGACTGGGGTACACCCTGGCCCTGAGCGGCTGCACAGTGGCTGGCTGATGCTCTGGCAGCAACCACGTGGAGGGCAGCTGCCCTTTTTAAAAACAAGGGGAAGGGGGAACAGCGAAGGTGCCCAGGCTGGTGGAGGGGGTGAGGGAGAGAAAGGGCTGGACTGGCGGAGGGGGAAGGGAGAAGGGGCCCAGGCTGGTGGAGGGGGTGAGGGAGAGAAAGGGTGGCCAGGGGAGAGCTGGGGTTGCCTACCACCCGTGACAGGCGAGCGCAGCCCCTAGCAAGGAGTAACACAGCGCTATTTACTGTCTCCATACTAGTCATGATTTTACAGACCTCAGTCATACCCCCCGCCCTTCGTCGTCCCTTCTCCAAGTTGAGATGTCCCAGTCTCATTCATCTCTCCCCATATGGCAGACGTTCCAGACCCCACATCAGTTTTTTGCCAGTGTCTGTTCTCTGCTGAAAGCTCATCCTACTTCCAGCCGGACACATGATCAGCCTCTAACACGCCCAGCCCCATCCATGGCTTCCCCCACGCGGCTGACCCCGAAGCTGAATGGGAGAGGCCGGGCCGGGGTCAGGATGGGGCCCAGGCTCTCCAGCAAGCTCACAAATCCATGCTGCTGCCCTGTGGATGCTACTCACCAAATGTCAGAAGGAAGCCATAGAGCATGCTCAGGACCCAAGAGTACCAGCCTTTGTGCTCCATGTACAGCAAGCTGTACACAGCGTAGCAGCCGAGCAAAGGGAAGAGAATCCACGAGAGATACCGGAATGCCATCTGGGGAGGCAACATTCAAAGGGGACTGGTCAGTTGGGAGCCACATGGAGATCGGAGGGAGGGGCTCTGAGGGTGCTTGGGTGACAGACCTTTCTCCGTGCCAACCTACTGCCTTGCTGGCCCCCCAAGTCCCAGACTTGCAGGGAGGGCTATCGTTGGAAGGGGGTTCTGAACAGCGCACGGGGTCACCAGCGCTGGACGCATCTCTTCTCACTCATGCACCATAGCAAAGCTTGGAGCAGGATCACTTAGGCCCTTTTCCTTTTGGCCATCACAGGCACTAACGGGCAAGCGTGCTTCACACTGATGTTCCCTCGGTTTTTCCATCCATGTGCAGAATGTATTTTGTTACGTGCGCCAAGGCATGCATGGATGTGCACCACCACATGGTGCCAGCTGTGAGTGCTCTGCTAATCTGCTGGGCAGCACCTGAATCTCTCCTGGGTGGCCCAAGTGCTCAGCTTACAGGGACACTGCTCCATACTCGGGATGTCAATGTGTAATTACACGATTAATGGATAATCTTAGGCCTATCGCTTCATCTTGTTGATCACATGCACTCCCCCCCTCCCCTTGCTGCCTCCCGCAGAGGCAGTGGGGGGGGAGAGGAGCCAGTTTATAAGCCAGCTCTCCTTGAGCACTGGCTCTGCCTGCCGCCCTCCCACCCCATGCTGCTGCCTCTGTATCAGAGGCAGCAACGCAGGGTGGCAGGGGACTCCCCAGGAGTAGGGCTGGGAGCCCGCTGGCTGCCGGCCCCACCCCCAAGGATTATTGAACAGTCGAGTGGCCCTTAAAATTTGATGAGGTTACACGACTGTTCAGTTACACACTAACATCCCTACTCCACGCCCCCTTGAACTCCTGCTGCTCCCTGGGCTCCATCCCTTAAAGACGGGGGGATCTGGGGCTGGTAGAGCTACTAGGGGTTCTCAAACAGGGGGTCAGGACCCTTCAAGGTGTCACAAGCTAAGCACTGACAGCCCAGAGTCCCCATTCAATTAAATCACCACCCAATTTTTAAATGTATGAGGGGGTCATACTCAGAGGCTTGCTGTGCGAAAGGGGTCACTGGAACAAAAAGCTTGGAAGACACGGAGCTACCTCCACACACCAGCCTCTGGCTCCAGGATCACACCAGCAGAGTGGCCAAAAGCAACTACTGCCGACACCCATTAGCCATTCTTAATCCACGCCGAGCGAGGGTGGGGCTGCGCCAACACCTATCTGTGCTTAATGACTTTGCGCACGTATGCCCTGATACCTGCAGCCACGCCTGAAAGAAAAGGCTGAAGGCTGGTAGGGATGCAGGGCCTAAATCACATCCTAAGCTGATGACAGGGAACCCTCCAAGTGCAGACAGGAACAGGGAGGGCACTAGCAAACTGAACATGTGAAGACCCATGTGCAATGTTCTCTCTGATCTCTTTCATCCACGCTTGGCTTTTTCCATCCACGTGCAGAATAATGTTATGTGCACTGAGGCATGTGCAAATGTGCACCACCAGGAGAAACACAAATTCTAGCTCTGGGTGCTCTGCTAATCAGCTGGGAGGCATCTGAATTTCTCCTGAGCAGCTGCACAAGCACCCAGCCAACAGGGGGGAGCGAAGGCAGGGCAAACAAGCCAACAAATGGAACATGCTCTGGGTCCAGGTCTCCTAGAGCAGTGTCTCAACTTTTTTTTTTTTTTTTATATTTAGTACCCCTTCTTAAAATAAATACATACATACATACTCACTCTCTTTAAAAAAAATTATAAGTACCCCCAGTACCTACAGTTTTCAGAGACAATTTTTTTCTACCATTGCAACATATTTGTCTAAACAACTTAATCGTAGCCAGGCAGGCAATGACAATTTTGGGTGTAAAAAGTACAAAAATAATAAAGCACTGTAAAATTTAAAACAAAAATTCCATTTTCTTCAAATTTCAGTTGTGTTGACGTACCCCCAGACTTCTCTCAAGTACCCCTAAGGGTACTTGTACCACTGGTTGAGAAACACTGCTCTACAGGCACCGGCACAGTGCAGCTTAGCAAGGGAGCTGCAGTCCTGTGGGAGAGTAACAGTTCCCAAGGAGTACACCGGAAGGGCAGGTGTGACAGCGTGTCAGGGATTCCCTGGACCCTGCACCCTGTCCGCAGCAGGATGCGACTCTGCCAGCCTGTAGAATATGAAAGGTTTTTGCTTCTCAGAGATACAGCCCAGCATAGGTGCGATGGGGACATAGGAGTCAGGGCAGGCAGCCTTAGACCCAGCACATAGGTCCTTAAACTTAGTCTCCTTCCTCCATGTTTCCCCACACTCCTGACAGCCCCCTCTCCAAGCCACACCCTTCCTTTGTTCAAACCCCTTCCTTGGTCAGCTGAGAACCGGCTGGGCCATGGTTTACATGACATGAGGGCCCTCAGGGCGACCCCCCACTAGGCAGTGCTTACAGATGCAGGCCAGTAGGGGTCACCCACAGCCCAAGCATAGCGACCAGTGAATGCCCCACCAGAGTGGACAGCATCCTCCACTACATCACTTCAGGTAAGAGAGAAACTCTCTCCAGGCCACCTCTCCTCTTGTGCGCAGGGCCTCAATGCAGCTACACCTGGGTCCCCTTTCCCCTGCCAGGATGGTTCATGTCCAAGGGGACAGGAATTTAACCCACACTACCCTGGGCTCCCACCTCCCAGAGAGATCCTAGCGTGTGCTAAAGGAAACCCTCTGCCAGACACTGGACTTACATCATCGTAGACTTTGGTAGACGACTCTATGTACGTTGATTTGTCTTTGAAGGTTAAACGTGGAAAAATCCCAGCGATTTTGTTGTCTCGATCCAACTGTGTAACAACAAGAGCAGAAGTTACAGGAGAGACAGTACACAAAGGCCACCAACCAGTGCCCAAGGAGCACACCCCTATGAAGACAGTTTAGCTGCAAGGTGGGACTCCACACACAGGATCACATTAGGAGCTAGAGTCGATTGCCCACACAGCAGCCTACCTCGCTCCCTCCCGCACAGGGCCTGGTGTGGCAATGGCCCATTGCTGCCTTCAAGTCAGCATCAAAAACTAACACAAAAGCCAAGATGTCTGTGTCCTGCTATCTGAAGGGGGACAGCAACATGCTCACGACTGTGACTGAATCTAAGACAATTTTAAATGTTTCACATTAGCAGATTTACCTGATGCTGTACAGATCTGTAACTTAATTAAGGGGATTTGGGGAAAATTAAAGGAAAATGTACATGGCTTTATTTAAACAATTATATTTTTAAAAAATACAGTGTTATTTTTAATCAAGTTAATTTTTATTTCAAATTCCTTAAGTTCCTTAAAGGGACTGTTAACTTTTTCCATTAATTTTTAAAAAAATGGAGACAGCCCCCACCCCTACTCTTGATCTGCATGCAAGGAAACATGTCTGTACTGAGATTTGGATCTGAATTATCACCAGAGAGCAGAGTCCAGATAAAGATTCACACTGGGGGGCATTGGCTCAGACGGGCGCGCACTGGAAGAATGGGTAATTACCTGGGCAAACTAAGGAGGGGGGAGGGGTTAGGGAGATTTTATTTGATTCATCAAAAGCTACAGGACCACGACTTCAATGGCGTACCCCCCCCTGTGGTTGTAGAGGGGACTCACTCCCTTCCCCCAAGCTGCCAGCTCTGGGTCTTCCAGTTGATGGAAACGTTGAAACAGGTTGAACCTCCCTGGTCCTGAACAAAAGAACCGGCTGGCCAGGAGAGGTCTCCGGCCACCAGCAGGCAACCCTGCCTTCCCCTCCCCCGCAACGTGGCTGGGCTGCTTTCCCAGCTACTGCTGGCTCCCAGGGCAGCACAGGCTCTGGCTCCTGCCCAGGGGCTCCGTTCCTGTGCAGCTGGGAGCAGCCACAAGGCTGGGGCTCTGACCCCGGCTCTGCACAGCCCCGTGCAGCCAGGAGACGCTATCAGACATCACGGCAATCCAGCCCCAAACAGCAGGCGCCCAGCTACATGTTCATTACAATCCCAGAGTAACTCTCATGAAAACATCCTTCTTATTTTGGTCTGGATCATTTTTAGGGGACCAAGTGGAGGATGAAGAGTACCAACCAGGGGGTGAATCTTTGCAGAACGCCAGCCTAGAGGATCTGGTTCCACACAACCCTCAGTGCAGTGACTAGTGAGTGACCACACGAGGGGCCCGCTGTCTCAGTGGGCCGCATGATTGTCGTAACAAAAATGGGCTCCCAAAACAGGGTAGTTTTACTAACTGTGCTTGTGTACCTAGAATGTGCAGGGGCCGACTGAACCGTGGCAGCGCTGCGATTGGCTGCAGAGGGAGTGCCCGCCTCTCAGAGCCAGTGTCATGTGCAATCAGCTCACTCCTCACTTCACCGCCCTGGCTTTACAGGCGTGTCACTTTGGTAACAGCAGGAGGAAGAAAAGTGCAGGGATGGAAACCAGCAGCATATGGCAACTCTGCGCTTCAGCCACAGTAAACAAAACGTGTTGTGAGCCAGACACCGCGGAGGGACCGCACACAGCCCACCACTGTCTCAGTGGCACTTCGTATGCCATAAGAAATGCAGGGAAACACATCTAGCCTTGAGCAAAAAGGTGAAGAGGACGAGAGGGATCATCTGTGGGAGAGAGGTGCCAAATACTAGGCCCCCGGCATGTGTTTCAAAAAGAACAGCTGCTGCTTCTGCCTGAAAGCATCCACTAAACAGTTTCAACATACGAGATGTGAGAAACTACACAAAGCAGTCGCTCTCCGTGAGCGCGCCACTTGGGAAGTAATGCAAGGCAGCTGAATCGACCCAACAGATGAATGCCACGCCCAAAACAAACATAACGTGCTGCCTCAAAGCAGAAGTGAAAGAAACAAATGGCGACTTTGCTCCTGCAAACTGTGCGATTCAGCTGGAGCTCAAACTGCCTGGCAGAAGTTGCGATGGATGGGAAGGTGGTGGTGAGGTAGATAAAGAGGCTCAGTACTGAGAAGTGTGTGCTTTGAAAGAGGCTGACGAGGAATAAACGTTAGCAGAAAAGCTCTTAGACAGTGATGGGCAACTGAGGCTAGTCAGTGGGCCGCATGGGTGCTTCTCCATCTTAGTGGGCTGCAAGACTGTTGTAATCAAAGCCGTCTCCCAGAAGAGGGTAGTTTTGCTAACTGTGCTTGCACACCTAGAATGTGCGGGGGTGCCACCTGAACCGTGGCAGCATGGGGACTGGCTGACAAGGGAGTGACCGCCTCTCACTGCTGTGTCACATGCAGTCAGCTGGCGCCTCACTTCACTGCTCTGGCTTTACAGGCGTGTCACTTTAGTAACAGCAGTAGGGAAAAAAAGTACAGGGATGGAAACCAGCAGGATCTGGCAACTCTGCGCTTGAGCAACAGCTTGAGCTGCAGAGGGAACGCCAGCTCTCAGAGAATGCTGTGTGCAATCAGCACCCACCACACTTCACACGCCCTTGCTTTATGGGTGTGTCACTTGAGTAATCTCAGTAGGGGAAAAACCACAGACAGAAACCAGCACAATCGGGCAACCCTGCACAGGGCAACAGCAAAAAAAAAAAAAAAAAAAAAAAAAAAAAAAAAAAAAAAGCCTTGCAAGCCATGTGTTGAAACCCAGGCTGCCACCACGGCTCTGAGCACTGAAGACGAAATGGGAGATATGGACGTAGTCTGCATCAATCCTATCCATAGCAATGAATCACAGTGCACAGATGCTTGAAAGCTCCAAAAGGTGATGCACTATGAAAGCTGGAAGAAGAGCTGATGCCAACAGTAATACAAAGACTCTTTGTAGCTGCTAACTTATTATGGAAAAGCATCCATGCAGTATGTGGGAGATTCAGCAATCCATAGCTGATGTCAAACTTGAAAAACGTGCCACTGATCTGCATTGCTGCTTTAATTGCAGTGACTTCAACTAGGGGTGTGAATGTCTAACCAACGGGGGCTGGAGCAGCTCCCTGCATGCCCTGGGCAGAGGGCTGCTCCAGCCTCACAGGGGGCCCCGGTCGCATACAGGGGCTTCTCTGGCCCGGCTGGAGTGGCCTGCGGGGCACCCTGGCCTGCCGCAGGGAGGGAATGAATGTCAGGTTTCCAGCAAAGGCACAGCAGCTGTGTGGCACATGTGGACACTACGCCACTGCAAACGGCTGCTGGTTCTCTTTGTGGAAGGCATTTGATTCAGACTCTAAAGACTTCTCCTGCTCTTAAGGGGCTTGGAACTGAGACACGACTACAGCACTAGAGGCGCTGATATAGAAGAAAACCATGATGACACATGCAGTGCTATGCTGGTGGCTGTTTTCCATGAAGCAGACAGACACGTTGCTGCCCTCCCGGGGTACGTTCCTACCTGCTATTGAGAGGACAGATTACCAAGCAATGTACTAGCTTCAGCATGACCAAGTGCATCCAAAATGACCTTCGGGCATGGACGGGTCTTGGAGGATGGACACACCAGTTGCGTGAGAAATACTCTGCATTCCTGAATCAGTCCTTCTAGTAATCGCATGCTTGTGTGCAGAGACCAGGTGCTTCCCAGCCTACCAATGTTCGGCCACCAGCCTGCCTTGCACAAGTGCAGTGTGCACAAGGATCAGATCGACGGTGTGCTTCGCAGTGATGCCCTAACAGAGATGACGCTGAAAGGAACTACTCTGAAAACATCTGTCAGTCCTATTTGTCAAAACCGACTTCCCCAGGATTACCAAGGATCAGTGTTCTTTTTATAGAAGCAACTCCCCACTGTGGTAAAGCAGAATTGAGACACCAATTTTAAACCATGTTCTTGACCAGATATTTACATGACTGTTTATGGTTTTGTCACATTTGCCAAACTGGGTTTGTGGGAGAAAGGGCTTTTGTAAGATACCCAACCCATTTCCAACAACACTGTAATTATCAGCATTTCCACAGAGCATAGTGACTGGAGCTGGGGGACAGCAAGTCCCCCTGCCACATGGCAAAGTGATAATTCTGTAGATTTCTATCCCTAGCTTGCCCATGAGGTGTGGTTTTATTCTTCTCAGACTAAAGAAGAGTTGGAGGCAGAACTGCTGCTTTGAACAGCTGTATTGTTCATGTCATGTCTGCAATGCACTGGCAGTGTTTATCAGCACACAATTGCTGCAGGGTGCAGGCTGACCATAATGAATAAGTCACCAGGAGAGAACACAGCCCCAAGGTGTCACGGTGAGCAGAGCCCACAACAGAACCTGTCCCCCAAATTCCACCACGGTGCTGGGGTGACATCTAGTCCTCCAGCAGAATCAACAAGTCAACAACTGCCAACCCTCTCCACACCTTCAAGTCACGGGCCAGCATTCACCTCTTCTCAGTATTATTTTCCACAGGGCTACAAAGGAAGCCCACACAGAAATTGCAGCCCAGAGGAAGCATGGAGCAAACAAGGAAGGATCCCACGCTCATTCACGCCCTGCTTGTGCTGGCAAGGGGGAGAATTGTATCCCCCACACACAGTACCCCTTCCATCTCAGGCAATGAGCAACATGCTTACCTTGACGTCCATGACTTTTGTGATCTTCCAGAGGTCGATGAGGAGCCCAATGAAGACACTGACTTGAACCACAAAGTTAGTTTCGTTGTCCAGGATGTAGAGGAGGACCACGAGTGACTGAAATACCCCGAAGAACACCGAGCGGACGGAAAGCCCCTCCAGAGACTGCCTGCTATTCCAGAATTGGATATCTAGGAGCCAGAGAGAAGAGCATAGAGGAGCAACTTCCCAAGCACTGGGGGCCTTTCTGGGGCAGCTAAAACCCACGTTTCCATCTTTCTCCTCTACCTGATGGAAGAAGCAGAGCACAGATGTACTGGCAAAAGCTTTTCACATGCATGAGCAGAGTGAACTGTGTTCTATTTCCCAGATCTATGAAGAGGAGCATGGCCAGACCAGCTCTGTGGCCCACAAAGCGTCAAGGAGAACCTGGCTCATCCATTGGTGGTAGCACCCTCACTTTGCCCTCTCCTGTGGCTGGTAGGTGTGCGGTTAGTGTGTGATTCCAGGGCCATTGCGCAGCCTGAATACCCAGCCACGTCACAAGCGTGCCGCTTGAAGCCTCCAGACCTTATAAAAGGGAAGCATTTCAAGTCTGTATGCCCCCACTAATAACTGTGGAGAGTCTTGGGGAAGTGGTGGGTGGCAGAACGGCGCGAGTGCCTCTCTTGAGCACATGGGGGAGGAACAGCCAGGAGCAGAATGCTGAGCATTTAGGGCAGGTAACCAAAGGGACAGGCCAGCAGAGTCAGCCCCATGGAGCCTCAGCAATTCAGCCCAGGGTCAAATGACAACACCTGTGTTTTCCATTTAGTCACCTGCCCTGGACATTTTTCCTGCTGCATTTACATTGCCACCCCCACACGGGCATTGAACAACACTGCAAAGGCCGCTGCAGACCCAGGTTAAAAACCCTCCCTGTGAGGAATAAGGGCCGGAGCCAATGGAGAGATTTCCTTTGCACTACAGAACTTACCATTTTTGAAGGCAAGAAACTCAAATATGCTGTGAACGATGGAAACGACAATGGTCAAAGCCAGCAGATATGGATTGGTCTCCAAAAGAGCAACCTGGGAAAGAAAACAGAGGTGATGGGCCTATCCTGCCCCTCCAGCCTGGCCCCACCCCACGGGACCCAGAGAGGGCAGGCCAGACGGAATAGCAGGTCTCAGGTGGCCAGTATGTGCCAGGAGAAACAACCCAACCCAGAGATACTTAGGAGGAAGAACGGGGGAAAGCAGAAATGCTGACAGATTGCAGAGTCTCAGGAAACAGGAAGAATAAAGTGTGCATGAGGTACTGTGGGTAAGCACATGTTCTCTCCCAGAGACCAAGCAAGGCCCACTTATGCCTGGCTTCCACACCAACGGCTGACACAAAGAGAGGATAAGCCCTGAGACCGTGATGCTCAGCATAAAACTGCAGTGAGCGGCACGGTCAAACCATTATTTCCCGCACCATCTCGGAACGTATTTCTGTTACACGGGATACAGCGCTCACAGGGTTCATTTCTGAACTAAAAGGAGCTTAATGCACTTACACCAAAGGCGCACACAGCATTTGAAGGGGAACTTTTCGTACCCCTGCATTTAGTGACCACTGAAAACTCTGTTAAAGGGGACCTCAACTCAGACCCAGCTAGATTAGGAAATGCAGAGTGAAATCCCTCTGATCCCTGCCCCCGAGGGCTCTGTAGGGAATGCCAGTACCATTCTCAGTCCATGTCAACTGGCTGCAAGCACTGCGCACATTCACAGTGCTGCACAGAGGGGTCCTAGATGAGCAGCAGTGTTCCTCAGAACTGCTGAGCAGAGAGAACATGGTGGGCTTTGTTACAGAGACCTGAGGTCCTGCTACCAGCTCAGAGCCTTCTGTCAGCTCAGTAAAGGAGGAGCTAAGGGGGAACTTCCCTTCCTAACTTACTGGTATTTCCTGGGTTTGGGGGGCTGGAGTTTGGGGAATGAAACCCTACATTAAAGGCAATGCCCCAGCCAGCTGCTGACTGGGGGGGATGGGTCGCAGTGGCATGGAGGGTATGTCTACACTACAAAGTTAATTCGAACTAACGGATGTTAGTTCGAATTAACTTTGATAGGCGCTACACTAGCGGTCCACTAGTTTGAACTTAATTCGAACAAGCGGAGCGCTTAGTTCGAACTAGGTAAACCTCATTCTACGAGGACTAAGCCTAGTTCGAACTTACTAGTTCGAATTAAGGGGTGTGTAGCCCCTTAATTCGAACTAGTGGGAGGCTAGCTCTCCCCAGCTTTCCCTGGTGGCCACTCTGGCCAACACCAGGGAAACTTGTCTGCCCCCCTCCCGGCCCCGGACCCCATAAAGGGGCACAGGTTGGCTACGATGCCCGTGCCAGGTGCAAGCCTGCCAGCACCCAGCTAGCAGACCCTGCGCCTGGCACGGCTCGAGCCAGCCACCCGATGCCCCCCAGCCCACTCCCTCTTCCCGGGACCAGGCTGGTGGCTCCCGGGAGCTTGCCCGGGACCGCAAGAGGCAGGCACCCGCCTGGTCTAGTGCGGACATCGTGGACCTCGTCCACGACCTCTGCACTAGGCACAGGAAAGTGGCCATCTAGGGCAGGAGAGCTGCCAGCCTGGCCACCCAGGAGCAGGTGTGCATGAAAATCAAGGTAGTCCACTGAGACCCCCGACCCTGAGCCCTGAGCTTACAATGGCCGTACTGGGTCAGACCAAAGGTCCATCTAGCCCAGTAGCCTGTCTGCCGACAGCGGCCAACCCTAGGGACTCTGGAGGGGATGGACCGAAGACAGTGACCAAGCCATTTGTCTCGTGCCATCCCTCTCCAGCCTTCCACAAACTTTGGGCAGGGACACCACTCCTACCCCCTGGCTAATAGCACTCCATGGACCCAACCTCCATCACTTTATCTCACTTCTCTTTAAACTCTGTTCTAGTTCTAGCCTTCACAGCCTCCTGCAGCAAGGAGTTCCACAGGTTGACTCTTTGCTTTGTGAAGAACAACTTTCTGTTACTAGGTTGAAGCCTGCTACCCATTCCTTTCCTTTGGTGTCCTCTAGTCCTTCTATTATGGGAACTAATGAAGAACTTTTCTTGATGCACCCTCTCCACCCCACTCATGCTTTTATAGACCTCTATCCTATCCCCCCTCAGTCTCCTCTTTTCTAAACTGAAAAGTCCCAGTCTCTTTAGCCTCTCTTCCTATGGGACCTCTTCCAAATCTCTGATCATTTTAGTTGCCCTCCCCTCTCCCACCCTCTCTATAGGCAGTTTGAGCAAGGCTGGAACATTTCCAGCTCTGAAATATTAGAGGGACTTGTAGTTTAGCTACTAATACTCTGGCACCGACCAGTATTTTCAGCCCCTTAGGGCACATACTACTGCTCTTCTACTGCACTCCTTGGTGCATTGGGGAACTGCTCTTTACATTTTAAAAGAGTCATTTACAGTTGACATCCTTTGATTGTGATTAGTCCATGTGGCTATGACTACACTTGCCTCCTTTTCCCAGTCTCCCCGAGTTTTGTTCAATAAAGAGAGATTCTATTTTTTACCATACGTTTTCTTTATTTTGTATATCAGGAAGGGGGGCTAGGGAAGGGTAAGTGGAAGGAGGTGAGGGAGGAATGGGGTACGAGCCCCTGATGGGGAGGACTGGGCTGGCTCTGCAGGCTCCTCGGGGTGGAAGCTCTCCTGCAGCCCCCCAATTGCCCCCTCTCCCCAGATGGCAGCCTGCGGCAAGTGCAGCCGGTCTGATGGCTGAGTGCTGTGATGTGCCCAATGTGGGCACTCAGGACACTCCAAGACAGGACTGCTTTGCAAGCGGGGCACCCCTGAGAACTGTCTGTCCGGGGTGGGGGTCGGGTCCCTTTAAGCACAACCCTCAGCTAGCCTGAGGCAGCAGCTCCACACTCTAAGTCCTCATCTGATGCCCTGCCGGCACTGCTTCCGGCCATCCTTAAGCCCGGTTCAGGGTCCACTTAATGTGGACATGCTAGTTCGAATTAGCAAAACGCTAATTCGAACTAGTTTTTTAGTCTGGATGAGTTAGTTCGAATTAGCTTAGTTCGAATTAGCGCTGTAGTGTAGACATACCCTGAGAGACAGAGTTTAAAGCCAGAAGGGAGCAGTCTGACTTGCTGTCCATCATAGGCCACCAACGCCTCACATCAGCCCAAAACGAGACCAAAGCGTCACAGGCACAGGAGACTGGACAAGGTAGGGAATAGAGATGGAAGCAAGTAGTCGAGTTGAGCCGGTACCTCCAGCTCCATCTCCACGGTGCAGCCTGCCTCCCTCTTGCACTGCTGCTTCTACTAGAGGTAGCAGCATGGGGTGGGGGGGAGGGAGGACGACAGGGGAGCTTGCCACGAAGCAGCCTCTGCCTGCAGTGAGCCCAGGCTCACCGTGAGCAGAGCTGGGACGTCCCATGGACGGGGCTACTGGACCTGGCGGGGAGCCGGGCTTGCTCAGTCCTGGGTCATGCCAGGTTCGGGACCTCCTCCTGCTGCAACTCTGCAGTTTAAATGTAGTAGGAGCCAGGTTCCTGCACACCCAGCTCTTAAGACATTTAAACTGCAGAGCCACAGTGGGGGCAGCTCCTGGACCCGGTGCAAGCCAGGACTAAGCACTTTCCCTTATCAGCTAATTGTGTAGTGAAAAATTGTATCCATTACGTGATTAGTCAATTCCATGTCTCCTAACATCCTGAGTAGGGAACAGGATGGACGGAGGGGCACAGTGCCCTCGCAATGGAAGGGAAATGATCAGCTAGCCTATCACAACAGAAAGCAGCAAACACTGTCCACAAGGTCCCTACCAATCTGGCCTGGGACGGAAAATTCCTTCCTTACCCCACATACATGTTGGAATCCTGAACACGTGAATGGGGTCTAGGCAGCCAAGCACCTGGCAGAGGGAATGTTTGATGACACTCCAGACCCTCCACTCCCCCATAGTGCCCCATTTTCAGCCATGAACCTCTCTGATCCTTTAAAGGGGATAAAACCCTCCCAGAAAACCCTCCCAGAATAAATCTGATCTCCTGGCTGGTGGCCAGGCCCCAGGCTGCTGAGCTCTGACCCTCGCCATCCCAAACAACCCCCCATCAATCGCACTCCAATTAGTCCAGCTTGCTCTCAAAACCAGTTAGGCTGTTTCCCAAACAACTCTGACTGGAAGGCCATTCCCAGACCTCGCCCTTCTGGTGCTTAGAAATCTTCTAATTACCAGCCTCAATTTGTTCCTGGCCAATACTTGTCCTTGTGCCAACAGCTTAAATAGCTCAGCACCCTTCCTTGCTGTATTTACAAGGGAGAGAGGGAACAATCGTATCGCCTCTCAGCCTTCCTTGTACCAGTCTAATGAGTAAAGCTCTTCTAGTCTCCTTTCACAAGGCAGGCCCTGAATCTACCTACCGTGTCTGGTCACTCGTCTCAGCACCCCTTCTAATTTCAATTCATCTTTCCTGAACATGGATGACTAGAACTGTCGACAGCAACCCAGGAGAAGTTAAACCAGTACATGGGACAATGGCATTAATGCTCCTCTGGACCTACTGAAGACGCATCACCCTGTGATTGACCCCCGCACCCAGGCCTCTCTCCTCCTGTCACTTTTAGCCACCAACCCCCCCCCAGCTTTCTTGTCAGTAGGCTGTAGAAGTTGAACCTTGTACTATCACATTGCACCCCCATTTCTGTTACTCTGGTTTGGAAGGCACAGAGGAAGGGTTTACATCCCACTGAAAGCTACCTAGAGCCCTACTGGTCTAGCAGCTGGGGGAGTCCTGGCCTGTCATGAGCTAAGGAGACCACCAACCTTCCCTCTAATCTTTTCCACCCATATGTGGAATAGATTTTTTGTGTACAGAGACACATGCCACCAAGAGAAATGCAAAATCTAGCGGCGGGCGCTCTGCTAATCTGCTGGGCAGCATCGGACTCTCTTCTGAGCAACTGCACAAGTGCCCAGCTTACAGGGGAGAGATCCAGGGCAAATCCTGGGATGGCTGACACTCTCTCCAGAGCACGCTGCAGGGCAGGACAGCACTGAATTCACCGGCTTCTGATTCCTCAGCAACCACTATACCGGGGTCTGTCCTGTGGTACCTTGTCACAGGAGGAAAAAATTCTGCACTCGACGGTGGCCAATTCAGGACTATAGCCCCTCCTATGTCCTAGGGTTCATCCCGCCACACTCGAAGCACTGGCTGAGAACTGGAGCACTCAAAGATTTCCTCTCCAGGCAAGGCGTGCTCATAGAAACCTCTCTCCTTACTGAGGCCAGCTCAAGACTGGGTATGAACATACTTGGAGCACTTCCTGAAACCAGGGCGGCTGACTCTATGCCAAAGAAGAAAGCTGGGCAGAGAAGGAAAGAGTTACAACAGGAGGCCAAAGAGACTTGGGCAAGCTGCAGGACCAGAAGGTGGCACCGATGTTCCCTTAATCCAGTGGTCACCAACCAGTACATGGGGATCTACTGGTAGATCTTGAAGCTTCTGGCAGGTGACCTTGACTGGTTTGGCCAAGAGGCTGTCAAGTGACAGCACTTCAGCTGCCCCTCCCCCTACTGCTGCACATCTCCTGCCCTGTGCCTTGTAGCTGTCTTCCCCCCACCCCTAGGAGCTTCCTGCTTGCTGTGCAGGGCAGGGAAGGGAGAGGAGGGGTGCTGATGTCAAGGTGCCCCCCTCCGACCTTGTATCCTGTCTCCACAGAGCAGAGAGGGGGCACAACAGGACTTGGGATGGAGTTTGCTGGCTGCTTTTGGGAGTGGTACAGGGCCAGGGCAGGGGTGAGCCTGCCTTAGCCCCAATGCACCACCACCCAGGAGCCACCTGAGATCAGCAGTGCCCTGTCTGAGCCCACATCCTGAAACCCTGCCCCAGTCATGAACCCCCTCCTGCACCCCAAGCCCCAAGCACTCCTGCATCCATTGCCATCCCAGAGTCTGCACCTACAACCACCTCCAGCACCTCAACTGCCTGCTCCAAAGTCAGCTCAGAGCCCATCTCACACTAAATCCCTTAATCCAAGGCCAGAGCCTGCACCCCAACCTGCTGTGCCTGCCTGTGACAGTGAGGGAGGATGGAGTGAGTAGGGGGGTCTTGGATATGGGGCACAAAGGAGGCAGGACAAGGGTATATGGGTTTGAGGTAGACCTTGGATTGCACTTAAATTCAAAAAGTGATCTCATGCTTAAAAAGGCTGGAGATCACTGGCTTAATCTTTTCCATCAATGCCTGGATTTTCTCTATCCATGTGTGGAATAATTTTGGATGCGCATCAAGGCATGTGCACCACCAGTAGAAACACAAAACCCAGTTGTGAGTGCTCCGCTAATCAGCTGATGGCATTGGAATCTCTCCTGAGCAGCTGCACAAGCACCCAGCTTACAGAGAACACTGGCTAGAAATGGATTTTCCAGACGTGTGGAGAACACAGCAGCATGATCCAGCGACTGCTCCAATTTGATAGGGAAAGAAGATTGAAAAGGCTCCCAAAGGGTGGTGATTGCTGGGCCATAGGAGGCGGGGTCAGCAGGGGGTAGGTCATTTAGTGCCTGAATGACTTCGGGGCCATTTTCAGAAGTGATTTTGCCATTTGGCAGTTAGGCTTCTACGTGACTCAGTCTTTTGAAACTTTTATCCCAGCAGCTCAGGTCTGGGTATGTTAAAATTGAGCTGACTGCATGAAATGAAGAGCTACTGGGAAGTCAGGCCCAGACGGGACTGGAGGAAAGGAGACAGGTCAGAAGTGGAGAGGTAGAGTTGGGTGTCATCTACATAGGGATAGCAGGTGAAGCTGTGTGAGTGGATGAGATCCCAGTCAGAGCGCCCAGGACAGCCCTGTGGGACTTCTACAGAAAACGGCAGAAAGAGGAACCCACCAAAAGCAAAGCTGGAGAAAACCCACCCCGAGCTGATTCGCCATGGCTGCCTGACCTTTACAGAGTCCTGCTCCTCGTCCGACTGCTCGTACAAGTCTTCTCCCAGGAAGTTCCACGGGGACTTGCTGCTCTGCGCTGCATAGAGCTGCCAGCGCCACAGCGAGAGCGGGCAGAACGAGAGGCGGAAAGGCAGGCGCTCCACGGTCTCGTTGACGGGGAAGTAATCCTTCTGCAGGTTCCAGTAGTCGTTGAAGTAGAGGATGGGATAGTAGTCGCCACTGACTGCATCAAACTTCACGTCTGTAGCAACGGGAGAGAGCACGGAGACAGGCCTGAGAGAGCCAACAGGAATGGATAGCACAACAACAGCCACCTTCGGTCACAGACAACGATGGGCACCCAGCTCATCCCGCAACCACAGGGCAGACGCCAGCTCTTGTAGCATGCAGAGTACTCCAAGCACTGAATGGGGTGGGGGGGCGTGCGCAGGAACTTGCTTTTCCACAGAGGGATGGGAGTGTGTAGCACTTCTCAGTGCCTAACTAGATACAGTGCTGCCTTGCACAGAGCTCAAACCCATTCCCTCTGTGTGCATTACTGACTGTGCTCAGGCACAGGTGCTGAAAGTGCTCTGCCAGCATCCAATTAACAGTGGCTGGGAAACCAGGCAGAATCCCCATCTCTCAAACTGGAGTTTATGGTGCCAGCTAAGTTTCTTTTAAAGAGCACTTGTGATTTGAATCACAAGCTGATGGATAGTGCCAGTCTAACCACACTGGAGGCGGATGTTCCTTTAGCCACAAAACATGCAGCATGTGGAGAGCAGCGGGGAAAGTTTGCCTCATACATCCTTCCCTGACAACGCATCAGAGTCCTTACTTAGGGGGCCACCTGGTGAGAGTTTAGTCCACTCAATACTGTGTCACCACAGAGCCAGGCAACATGGGGACCCAATCACAGGGGTGAAATTTGTTTGTTTTTTTTGGCACTTGATGCCTGGCTCAGACTGTGCACTGAAGCCATTAACTCACTTCCTGTAAGTAGGCTTGGCAGAATTCAATTTGCATTTTCTTAAAATAATTTAGACACGGCTGCTTATTTCTTTGGGCATTTATCCAATTTTTATCCATTTAATTTTCCGTAGCTGCAAACATTATGGAGGGACATGTCTGGCAATTATTTAATGACAGATGTTGATAAGTTAAAGATCCCTAAAAAGCACCCTGTGCTACCTCCACTAATGTTGGCATTATATAACACTCTATGCACATTAAGGTTGGACTCAAGTTTTCAATTGGCATTTTTCTTATTTTGCTTGCTTAACATTGGTCATAACTGATGGAAATAGTTTTCTGTTAGGGGATGTGTTTGTATGTACAGTGAAATCAGTATTTACCAACATTTACTGTTGAAAATCCAGTCCTTCCAAGCTTATTCACAAGGCAGTGATGAGATGGTAACAATTTAGTTACTGCCAACTTTGGAGGAATTTATACTCCTGAACTAGAAGTGAGGTCTCTAATATTCCACTCTCCAAGCCATCAACTGCCCAACCCACAAGTACACTGAAGAAAATAAGCTAGTCCAGAGGGGAGACAATCAATTCCACTCTCATGCAATTACTGGGCTCCAACAAGTGCCCCAAACTGGGCAAATACGAGAAGAAATGCTATTTTGGGCTGTGTTCTTTAGCTCCCAGAACAGCTGATCCATCTGGATCTTGTAGTTGTCTCCCCATCTACTCCCATTACAGTTCTTCCCAGCAGCGATCAATTTAGCCGGTTTGATTCATCAAGTCTAGTATAAATTTGAACACTGACAGCTGATGACATGCATGGACTCTGGTATGTCACCAGAAGGAGACGCACAAGGGGCACTCAGGGATACACTGCAGTATAGCTCTCTGCACGTTGACTTTAGCTATGTTATTGATGTAGCTGAAGTTGCAGAACTCAGATCAATCTACTCCCGCAGTGTAGACCAGCCCTCAGAGATCAGGAAGTGCTGGCACATCCAAAGTTCTTACACTGGTCCAGAGGCGGTGGCACACTACCCTTCACCCAGGGAGTATGATCATCCACTATGTTGATGGTGAGATTAGGGTGCCAATGTGAGATCACCTCCACAGGGCCAAAGTCTTCTGCTCTCTGCAATAAGAACATAAAGTCGCATTTGGTATGGGGTGCCAGGGCATTTCATTGCTCTAGCCATAGTGAGAGGACGCCACATTTATAAATATAGCCATTGTAGCTCATTACATTTGGGAACTACAGATAATTTTGAATTTGGTGCTGAGGAAAGACCACATAGTTAAAGACAATTTTCACAACACAGCTAGAGAGTAAGGATGTTAAAATGCAGTTAAATGACTAGTTGATGGAATTTCCATCAATTAATCAGTTAGTTGATAGGCACTTCCGCATTCCTCCTTTGAAATGTACAAGAGCCCCCCCCCGAGAGGAAGGAGGAATGCGGAACTCTGCGTACAGTCCAGGGCCAGTGGGACGTCCCACTGACTCCGGGCTGCAAGCGGGTGCCTGCTTTGAAATGCACAAGAGTCCCCTGCAGGACTCCCAGGCTCCATGCTACACTGCATGCAGCTAGGAACCCAGCATCAGCTGGGGACTCTCTAGATGACCCCAGGGTCCACAGCTACCCCTTTGAATCACCACAGAGGCGACAGCACCTACCCCTTTGAAAAACCACCTAGGAGCGCTGACACTTGGAAGTACTCCTTTCCTCCCCCCATTTGCTGCCTCTATCTTAGGGGGGATATCGACTAGTCAAAATACTATCCAATAAGCATTTGCTTATCGGATAGTTGACTAATCTTTTACATCCTTACTAGAGACACCACCTGACAGGGGTGAAAGGACCTGAGGTGTTTAGAACTGAGGGAAGCAAAGGGAAAGACATTTTCACCTAGAACTAGGACAAATATAGGAAGATGCAGACAGATTAGAGAAATCGTGTGGCATCTTAAAGACTAACATATTTATCTTGGCATAAGCTTTCGTGGGCAAAGATCCACGTTGTCAGATGCATCTGGTGATAAATAAATCTGTCAGTCACACAGATGGGCGTGCGCACAAGTACATTTATGAATCTTTTATGCAACAAAACTAGGACATTTTTGACAATGTACAACCCCATAAAAACTTGATTTGTTCTCTTAGGTTTTAGGTAGCAAGGATCTTCATAATGCTAGTTACTAACCCTTCCAAAGGCACCACTTTGACAGACCAGATCCAGCCCAAACTGAAGATTTTTGAACCAGGTCAGAGTATGCACTTGGGAACTCACGTGGTAGGCCTTTGGCTCCATGTGTCTTACTTCAGCCAATCAACCCCTTCAACTGTCCATCAGTTTTCCCCTCACCCATGGGCTTGTGTGTCTTGTTCTTGCCACCTTTGCTCTCCTCCAGCCAAGAGGGAGCTAACAATTAACACAAGAACATAAAATTGACTAGACCGGGACAGACCAATGATCCAACTCTAGCCCACTATCCTGTCTTCTGATAATGCCAAACAGGACAATTTATTGAGCAATCCATCTCAGTCCCAGCTTCTAGCAGTCAGATTTATGAACGCTCAGAGCTTGGAGTTGTCCCCCTGCTCCTGAAGTGGTCAGCATCAGCCAGCCACAGGCAAGCAAACAAGGATTAGATCATCGCAGGGTGGCTTCTAATGCTTCCTGAGGCTGCAACTCAGAAGCACCTGTGATCTAGTCCAGCACCCACTGGTAAAGAGCACTGGGTTGTCCTGGCTCAGAGGAGCGAGACACAGGCCTTTGGATGTGAGAGCACTATGTCTGCTGTCTCTCTTCCATCATACTCAGATTTGCAACAGAGGGTTTAACTGGGCTCCCCTTCCAAGTTAAAGGGTTAACAGTGCTCTGCCTGGGGCTCTTCTCCATCACAGGCTGCTCTGTCACAGGGCTAGAGAGCTGAAGCAAAGAGGGGAGTTCCACAGGAGAGGCAGAAAGGGAAGTGATACAGCAAGTGTACAGCTGACTGAAAGAGCCAGGGTGGACAGAGCCCCCTCCTACCCTACATGTGATTGCTGGATAAAGAGGTGAAGGACAATCTTGTATCAATACAAAGGGAGAACAAGGTAATAGTTCATTAAGGAGAAGGAACAAAGTAGCAACCCAGGTAGGTAGGAGAATTCCACAGAAACTAAGGATCAAGAAGGGTGAACCAACAAACACTGAGAACATTTTGGACTTATTCACCACAGAGTCGAAGTAGTTCTTCCCGCTGGTTGAGGAAAAAGTTAACCCCACAGCAAACAAAGGGATACCGGGAGGATTTATTTAAAAACAAACAAAAATGCTAATTTCTTTTAAAAATAAAACGTTTGAAATTATGAGTTGAAAAAGCAGGAAAGCTTGTTTGCCTCTTCCAATCTATGAATAAAAATGAGGGTGAAAGGATGAGATGTACTAGTTCCAAAATCCTGAAGAGATGATGACCAGGAACAATCAATTCAAGTGACTAACTAAAAAGTTGCTGTAATAGTAGCATTAACATACCACTGACACTACTTTTGTTGAATAAATCAGCTTTAAATGCAAAACATGTTTAAAATAAATTTATTTCCCCTTATGCATCCCACTAATTTAGGTTCATTTAAAATGCTGGTTTTGCATTTTTAATTGAATTCCAATAACAGAGCTCAACAAATTATGGTTTTAAAAAAGTAATCAAATAATGAAGCATTTATTATGTTTGCTTCCTAACAGAATGAAAAGTGCAAGAGAGAAATGTATGTTAAGCTACACAATGCTGAAAGCTATGTGTACAGATACAGTGTTTCTTCCTAGTTAGCAAAATATATCAAATGTAGTGTACAGACAAATCAACATGCATTAATGGCTCCCAACCAATTAGATCATCTTTTTCCAGAAAAAGAACTAAAACATACAAGTAAAAAACACTGAAACGGATAACCTGAACTCAGGTTTCCTGCTTGCTGATTTAAATCATGATTAAAGTTGGTGACTGAATGGTTTTGATTTAAATCAGTCTAACTTGTACCACAGCAGCTAATTCCTGGGTGGAAGACACCTGGAATTTGATATTCTGCAGGTGCTCAGGTTCTGCAAGGGAGTTTTGATGTACTTTGAAATATTTTAACCATGTGTTTTACTGATCCTCTGGCTTCATGGCTTTCTTGTGAAATGCTTTATGTCAACGTAATCTCTCCATCATTGCAACCCACCCAAGATCCTGACCATCAGGGTTGTCTAAGATTTATATGCAGTACTATTTATTCAGGGCTGTCTGTAAGATGTATATGCACTATTAAACTATGCCCAATGGCAGCCTGAGGATTGGGGGAATGATCTTTTAGAGATGTGAATTTTATAATCTTCACCAACACACTACTGAAATATTTTTAAGCAAATTTTAAACTAAGGTCCCGCAGGCCAGGGGTGGGCAAGAGGCTGCCAGCGGGCCAAATCTGGTTCGCCAAGCCACTCGATCCAGCTTGCTGCCACCTCACCAGAACCCTTAGGCAGAGATCATTTTACCTTTTAAAAAGCCAGCTGTCCTCTGCTCGGTAGGGCTCGGGAGGGAAGAGGGAGACTTCTCATGCTGTTCCTCGCAAAATCTCTTAGCTCCCACTGGCCAACCTCTCAGTTTCCAGCCAATAGCAGCTGAGAATTTTTGCTGGGAGCTGGGGCAGTATAGGAAGCTTTCTCCCTTCCTCCTCATCCCACCTCCCCCTTTTCTTCCTTCTCATGCCTGGAGCAGAGCTAAGCGGAGTTGCAAGCAGCCTGCCGCAGACAGGTTTCTGCTGGTAAGCGCCTCCTAGCCAGAGCCTGCCTCTGGCACTCCAACCCCTCCCTTCCCCAACCCTCTGCCCCCCTCCCCCATATCCAAACCCTCTGACTCTCCTGTACCCATACTTGTTCTGAATTTTGATGTAGTTTGGCTCTTGGGTTGGAAAAGGTTGCCTGACCCCCAATTCATAGGTTCAATGTTCTGCTAATAGTAGGTCTGACAGGCTTCTTCACTTAATGTTAACTAGATCCTCTCTGGAGAGAAGCAGAGCCACAGAGCACGGATAGGAAGAGGCAGAACCCAGTGGAGCCCCAAATTTGTGGGTGCCCTACTCAGCTGTGTAATCTGTGTTGGGGGTTAGGACGGCCCTGATCCTATTCTCTTGAAGGAAAAGTTAGGGCATGACTGCAGAGAGGCGAAAGCCATGCTAGCAAAGTACATTTCTCTCCCAGCAGCCATCTTCCTGGTGAAAAGGTGCCTGGGTGGGGAAGCAGAGGAGAGAGAGAAGCCAGGGGCCTTGCTTAGCGAGGAAAGCAGTTACTTACCTTTATCATTTCTGGATCAGCTTCTGTCTCCCCTGTCAGAAGATTCTTGGTTTTCTGGAACCGTCGACGTTTATATTTATTTATCACTAGACGAAAAGAGAGGGACAAGCAGACTTGAGTAAGGCTGAGTGCTTCCACTTATCAGGAAGCAGCTGCTCAAAACAGATCCACTTCAAATAGCATCTTCCTGTTTCTCCTGACAGGTCTGTATGCAGGGTGCGTATGCAAAGGGGGTGAAAGCACCCCCCAATGGTCCTCCATGGGACTCATTCTGGCCAGCCAGGGGAAGGCTGATTTTTCCCTCTTTTCCCGAGGAACAAGGCCAGGGGTGGGACTGGGAAATCAATTTCAGCCTTTCCCCCAGCCAGATCACGCTTACTTGGGGGACCATGTGGGGGAGGGGGTGCATTCGCACCCTTGTGGTCCACACTTACAAAACCAGCACCCCTACTATTGATGGGCCTTCCTGAGCTCAGGAGTTGGATGTAACCTGGACCATTGGCCAGGCAAATGAAAAGCCTGGCCAATAAGAACGGAGAGATTTTGCTCGGGGTGGGGGCAGCATGCTGAACCCTCTCCTTCCCTCCCACAGCACAGAGCACTACAGGGAGCAGCTAGCCACTTTGAGCGCCCCTGCTCTGTGCCACAGGGGCAGGGCGCAGGCTGGATGAAAAGGCTTGGCAGGCTGTATCTTGCCGGCCTCTAGGCTAACCGCAGCAGGGAGTTGCTATAGCCCCGTCGTGCTGGAGCGGGCCCACCCCATCACCAGCAGCAGGGCTGAGCCGAGAGTGTGAAGTATGGTGAGCAGAGGACTGCTCCAGCCAGGCCGAGCTGAACCCACCATGCAGCGCTCTGGCCAGGCCGGGCCAAGCCAGCTATGCAGGATGGTGGGAGGAGGCTACTTCAGCGAGGCCGGGCCAAGCCCACTGCACTGCGGATGAGAGGAACAGGGTGCTCTGGCTGGGCTGGAACACCCCCCACTGGTTAGCCTTTTACATCCCTACTCCCAACACAAAACTGCACTCCCCCACTTCTGATTTATACCATGCGACTGTTCTGTAACCCTTGAGGGTCCCCCCAGCTTCTCCATGACTCCTAAGAAATGTGCTTCTCTTACCATTCTCCAGAAGTCAACCTCTACATTTGTTGTTACCCATCTCTTCAATTTTTTTTTTTAAAGGCCCTTTCCAAAAAGCATTTATTAAAATCTGTCTAACAGATCAGAGTTTAAAGCCACAAGGGATGAGTGATCTCAGCTCTGACCATAAAATACCCTTGAATTAATTCCAGTCTTCATTTAAAGAGTTGGGGATGGAGAATCCACGAAAACTCTTGGAAGCTGTACCAATGGTTAATTACCCTCATCACTTAAAAATTATACTTTATTGCTCGCTCGCAACTGCCAGCCACCTGACTATGATAGACCTTTGTCCAAAGCCTGATGAAATTTTGTTCCACCAGAGGGTACTTATAAATCAGGTTACGATTTCTGTCGGGGCTATTTTTAGTAAAGCCATAACATCTTGCATGTAACCAACAAAAACCCCCCGGGAGGCTGTGATCCAACTGTGACTATAGTAAAAATAACCTGAGTCAAGGGAACAGAGAAATGACTGCATCTCTGCCCAGGAGAGGGCAGAACCCCCACTCCATCCCACAGCTGCAGTTCAGGGGTGCACAGTCACAAGAACATACATAAGAACAGCCATACTGGGTCAGACCAAAGGTCCATCTAAGCCCAATATCCTGTCTGCCAATTATGGACAATGACAAATGCCTCAGAGGGAGTGACCCCATAGGTAATCATCACAGGATCCCTCTCCTATTATCCATTTCCAGACAAACAGAAGCTAAGGACACCACTTATACCCACCCTGGCTCATAGCCATTGCTGGACCCATGAATTTGTCTAGCTCTTTTTGGAACCCTGTTAAAGTCCTACTCTTCACAACATCCTTTAGCAAGGACTTCCACATTGACTGTGTGCTGTGTGAAGAAAAACTTCCTTTTGTTTTAAACCTGCTACCTATTTGGTGACCCCTAGTTCTTATGTTATGGGAACAAGTAAATAACTGTTCCTTATTTACTTTTTACACACCAGTCATGATTTTATACACCTCTATCATAACCCCCCTTAGTCTCCTCTTTTCTAAGCTGTAAAGTCCAAGTATTTTTAATCTCTCTTCATATGGGACGCGTTCCAAACCCTTAATCATTTTTGTTGTCCTTCTCTGAAACTTCTCCAATGACAATATATCATTTTTGGGATGAGGCAACCACATTTGTGCACCGTATGCAATATGTGAGCCTACCAGGATTTTATATAGAGGGAATAACGTATTTTCTGTCTTATTCTCTAGCCCTTTCTTAATGATTCCTAATATTGTTTGCTTTTTGGACTGCTGCTGCACACTGAGTGGATGTTTTCAGAGAACTACAGGCGCTCCCCGAGTTGCGAACTGTCGTGTTACTACCGTTCACACTTATGACCAAAGCTCCCATGGAGCGGTCGTAAAGGCAGTTCCTGAGTTACGAATGTGACCTGCTCTTATGAACAGCGTGGTCGCATGTAACTCAGTGGGGTCCGAGTTACGAACAGCTCGAGTTACGGCCAACTGTTTGGTCTGTAACTCGTTCGTAACTCGGAGAGAGGCTGCATTCAAAATGACTCCAAGATCTCTCTCAAGAAATTGTAGCTAAAATAGTCCCCATTATGTTGTATGTATAGTTGGGATTATTTTTTCCCATGTGCATTATTTTACATTTATCAACATTAAATTTCATTTGCCATTTCATTGCCCAATCACTTAGTTTGGTGAGATCTTTTTGAAGTACTTCGCAGTCTGCTTTGGTCATAACTATCTTAAGCAGTTTAGTATCATCTGCAAATTTTGCCACCTTCCTGTTTACCCCTTTCTCCAGATCCAGTTGAATAGGATGGGTCCCAGGACAGACCTCTGGGGACCTACTAATTACCTCTCTTCACTCTGAAAACTTACCATTTATTACTACCCTTTATTTCCTATCTTTTAAACAATCCATGAAAGGCTCTTATCCCATGAAAACTTCCTTTCCTTAAGAGCCTTTGGTGAGGGACCTTGTCGAAGGCTTTCTGGAAATCTAAGAAAACTATATCCACTGGATCCCCCTTGTCCACATTTGCTGACCCCCTCAAAGAACTCTAGTAGATTAGTATGGCATAATTCTAGTTTTCATGATACTAGTTTCAATTAATTTGCCTGGTACTGACATTATAGACTCAACATCTTGAAGAACAAGTTACGAAGGTAAGTAACCATTTTTCCTCCTTTGAGTGCTTGCTCATACCCATTCTAGAAATGTTAACTATCAATTATTAGTCGATGGAATTTCCATCAACTACTCGAGCAGTCCATAGGCACTTCCGCACACCGGTGACTGTGGGCAGTGCCAGGCCGAAGGGCGCCTCGATGCCAGTGAGACTCCCGGAACCTCCCATGCTGAGGGCGATGTGCTGCGGGACTCCGGTGCCACATGCGCGGCCGGGTGAAGAGCTGACCACACTAGGAGTGTTTTTAAGAGCGAATTCTCTTGAGTCCGGAGCTTAGAACCGTGTCAGATCTTGCAGTCGGCCAGGATGTGGGCTTCACCCAAGCACGAGTCGTGAGGGTCATCACAGGGCATACGCTTAGCACAGTCCACCCAGGGCTTAACGACATGAGGCCCTGGCATGGGACAGGGCAGGAAGGGCGGGAAAACCCCAACCCAACACAAGACCTTGAACTACTTAATGAACCATTAACAGGAAGAGCAACTTGAAGGGAACAAAGGGACTCAATTAAGTGCTAACTAACTACTAAGAATGTGTGAATACCGCACATTCCAAGAACCATCAGGGGAGATAAAGAACTGAGGGGGAGGAGGGCCAGCAGGGGTATAATATATGTGATGCTATGGCAGCGCTACTCTAGAGGGCTCCCCATATGGCCCAACAGGTACCACTGAGGGAAAGCTCTTCAACCATCTGCGCAGCCAGCACACACACACCTAAGCGGAATGGACATGAGCAAGCACCCATTAATACCAATCTACATGGGTTTATGGGAAATAGAGCCTAACTTGATAAAGATTAACAGCTGTAATAAGACATGTGTAAGGCATTTAACTCAGTATTGTACACCATTTTCATTCAAACCTAAGATACAAAATGAACATGATACCTGAAATGGATTAAAAGTAATTGCACAAGGGGACTCATCAAGCAGGTGAGTTTTTAATGGGGTTCTGCAAGAGGCAGGTTGCTGATTTAGAGATCTGGATTGTTTAGTCAGCTGGGCACCAGCAAATGATATTAATTTTAATGCAGATAAACATCTACATCTAGAGAAGAATGTAAGTCACACTTACAGAATGGGGAACTATTTTGGGATGCAACAACTCTGAGGCTAGGACAAGAAGCAATGGGCTTCAATTGCAGCAAGAGAGGTTTAGGTTGGACATTAGGATAAACTTCCTAACTGTCAGGGTGGTTAAAGACTGGAATAAATTGCCTAGTGAGGTTATGGAGTCTATCACTGGAGAGATTTAAGAGCAAGTTGGACAGACATCTATCAAGGCTGATCTAGATGGTGCTTGATCCTGCTGAGAGGGCAGGGGACTGGACTTAATGACCTCTTGAGGTCACTTCCAGTTCTAGTGTTCCATGAGTCTATGAAAAAGATGGGAAGTTATAACAGAGAATCAGCTGATTGTGAGCTCCCAGTGCGATGTGATGGCCGAAAGATCTAATGCAATCCTGGGAAACACAAATGGGACTGTCGAGTGCAAGTAGAGAGGTTCTTTTATCTCTATTTGGCATTGATGTGACCACTGCTGGAATCCTGTGTCCAATTCTGGTGTCCACAATTCAAGAAGGATATTGATAAATTGGAGAGACATCAGAAGAGTGTCATGGAAAACGATTCAGGTATTAGAAAACATGCCTTATAGCTTCAGACTCAAGGAGTTCATTCTATTTAGCTTAACAAATGAAAGGTTAAGGGATGACTGGATTCCAGTCTATAAATACCTATATAAGGAATATTTGATAATGGGCTCAGTCTAGCAGAACAGCCCAATAGCAGAAGCTGAAGCTAGAACAATTCAAACTGGAAAGAATGTGTACACATTTTTAACAGTAAGGGTAAATGGTGAGTTCTCCAACTCTAGGTATTTTTCAATCAAAAGTGAATTTTTGTTAACATCAGGGATGTTCTACTTCAAAGCATAATATTGGAGAAGTTCTCTGCCCTGTGCTGTACAGGAAGCCACATTACTGGTCCTTTTTGGCCTTGAAATCTACATTACATATATGGCAAGGAAGTGCACTTTAGAAACAGAGGTTCTCAAACTAGGGGGTGTGAAATGTGTTCTGAGGATCCTGAGAAGCTTGCAGGGCGAGACTTCCTGGGCACATTCAGATATGGGCAGCCACTGAGTGGTGGTAGCATAGAGGTAAAGGTGGCAATAGCACACCACGCCATCCTTACTTCTGCACTGCTGCTCGCAGTGGCACAGCCTTCAGCTGGGATCCCGGCCAGAAGCTGCCACTTTCCAGCTGCCCACTTCTAAAGGCAGCGGGAAGTAGAGTAACAGAATCACAACACCCGCACAATGACTTTGTGACCTCCCTTACAACTCGTGGGTGAGGACGCTTACAATTACAGAAGCATGAGATTTCAGATTTAAATAGCTGAAATTGTGAAATTTACAGTTTTAAAATTCCATGATTGTTAAATTGACCAAACTGGACCCTGAATTTGGTAGGGCTCTAAAATATATGCATAATCAGGCAGGCATGGAATTTAAGGCCAGAAGGGACCACCACCTCATTTCATCTGACCTCCTGTGTATCACTTGCCACCAACAGCACCCACACACTAAACTCAAACACCAAATTAGGCCTAAGCATTACAGCCCATTGGAGACTAAACCATAAGAACGGCCAGACTGGGTCAGACCAAAGGTCCATCTAGCCCAGTATCCTGTCTGCCGACAGTGGCCAATACCAGATGCCCCAGGAGGAAGGATCACAACAGGTAATCCTCATGTGATCCCTCCCATCTCCCACTTCGAGAGAAACAGAAGCTAGGTACACTATATGTCCTTAGGACCACTATTATGTGCCACAGGCAGAGAACAGAAGGGAACAAGAACCAGTGCCCACAGCCTCCCACAATGGCAGGGAAATGATTATGAGACACATACCCATCTAATTTTGACAAGTGATCAGTACCCATATGCTGCCAAGCCAACAAACCGCCCCCCCCCCAAACCTCTGCCACTCTGACCTGAGGAAAATACCTTCCCAACCCCACGTACAGTGACTATTTCAATCCTGAGCATGAGAGCAAGAACGTGACATCCCAGAGCCCTGGCCCACCCCAGCCAATGTCCCATCTCCAGCCGTGACCATCCCTGATGCTCCAGAACAAAGAAAATAAACTCTATTGAACCCCACCACCTATGCCAGTAGAAGCTGTCTTACTTCGTGATGTGTGAACCGTAGCGAGTCTTCTGTACAAGTTCTTCTGTTTGGGATCAGGATGGAAGCCGCTCTTTGTAAAATACACATGGACGTACATGGAGCCATTATGTTGCACACTCTGAAATTAGACACACCAAGAGGATGGTTAGTTGCCTCATTCCCTGTGCTGGAAAACCATGAAAAGCACTGCCAAAGCTATCCAGAGCAATATGCATCAAAAAGCACAGTATCTATCGCGATCATTTCGAGGGACACTGCCTTCCTCTTCTGGAGGAGCTAGCAGCATCTGTTACACTCCTGTGAGCCATTAGCCATTCGAAAGTGAAAAGTCTTTTCATTGCCTAGGAAATAATCCTATCACATAGGGCGGTATGAGGGAGATGTCAAGGCACTGGTTTTGTATCTACAATTCTAACCATTGAGCTTCCTCACCACACAACTGCTGCTCTTTCCATTCAAGTGCCACGCCTCCCTTACATTAGTCTATTCTTTATTAATATTACCACAGTGCCGGAGAACACCGGCTACGGGCCTGTTGAGCTAGATGTTGTACAAATCCAGACCAAGAGACAGCCATAGCCTGAAATTAGCTCTGGTATAACACTTGCCTAACACACATCGGCTGTTCTCGGAATGCTATTTGTCCAGTCAGGAATGGATAAAGGCTTCCCATGCATGGTCTGGCCGTGAGGCAGACAGAAGCCCTGAGAGGTGCCAAGCTTTTGGGGTTACACAAGAGAAGAGCCCCTAAGATAATTAAGGTTGGTCGAAAAACAGTTCTGTATATCACAGTATGAGGGACACGCAGCCCCACAGCTTGGGAGCCATTTGGACATGGACAGTTTGAATATTGTGCAGCTTCATAGCAGAGAAGACCAAGGGGCATAGGAGAGAGAGAAGGTGGGTGAGAAGTTGAGAAAAGTGATGGGATCACCTGGCCCCACCCCACCCCTAGCCCCACTCCATGCCTTATCTTTGGCTCTATCCACAGTCCTTTAGAGGCTCCAGGTAACTTTTAAAAAAAATGTTCATCAGATTAAGAACTAAAAGGCAAACAAGCTAGGCCTTGGTAATCCCCCAGGGCCATGTGTCTGACACTGCAGTGGTGAGTGTCCCGCTGCAGCAGATCTTTAGGAAGGGTTGAAGAAAGACTGGGTAGTGGCTTTACAGAGCAGTGGAGAGAGGATGAGCCACATCTACATATGGCCCAGAAGCCAGCACTATGGAAGCCACAGGCAAGCAGGCTGTGAGGTGGACACTGCAGGACAAGTGGCAGGCAACCGCTTGCTAGTGAACAGGAACAGGTAGGAGGAGGGGCCTGAGTAACATCATGCAGCTGAAGTCTGATGCCAGGCAAAGAGGGAGCCAGTGGAGCAAACAGAAGGGGAGTGACATGATCGAACTCAAGTACCAGGAAGGCTGCCTCCATGGTAGCATTTTGAACAGGCCTGGGGTAATAAGGAGCCAGAGTCAGGATTAGACACTAGGGCTACGTCTACACTGCAATGCTATTTCGGGATACCAGATTATCCTGAAATAGCTCTCCTGTGTCTTCACAGCAAGCCTCTTATTTCGGGCTCACTATTCCGACATCCCTGTAAACCTCACTCTACGAGGAGTAAGGGACGTTTCGGAATAGCGCTTTATTTCAAAATCTGGTGCTGTGTAGACAGTGCCATATGATGAAACAAGCTATTTCGAAACGCCATCAAAATAAGAAATGCAATTTGCATAGCTCAAATTGCACATCTTATTTCAGGTTCCGGTGCAGTGTAGACACCCCCTAAGGGCCTAGGTGAGTTTTAGCCGTATGGATAAAAGAGGATGTCCTAGATTTCACCATAGCTGGTAGAGCAGCAACTTGCAGCCATTCCAAGCCAATGCTCATTTGCAAACAAGGAATACTTGCAAAACCAGCTCTCTATCTCCCCATCTGACTCCTGCTCTGGAGCGCACAAGCACAGAAAAAACATTGCAGGCAGGGGGTTTACTGCTGGCCAAATCTGGAAAGCAAAATTCACACTTGCAACAGAAAGCCAGTTACACCTTTGTTATGAAAAGATCAATCACTCCGTCAGATGCCTGAAGGCTGCGGAGAGAAAGCCTGCAAAGCCTTAGTCTAAGCATTTGAGCCGAGGCTTTAAAAGGAGGACGAGACAGGGCAAAAAAAGGGGAGAAAATGACTCATCTCCACGTCAGTGCTCCATTCTATGGCCCATTATCCAGCGCCAGGAGAAAAACCACCTAGGAAGAGAGAAATCAGAGTTATATACTAACCTCAGGAATGTCTAATTCTGCATAGTGTTCATAGCACCCATCTGCATTCTCACCACTGGTCCAGTCACCATAGACAAGATCCCGCTGCTCCCAAAACAGTGCTGAGGTGACATTGAAATCTGTAAAGTGCTCATGCTCTGAGATATACACGTGAAGATCCTGCAGGGAGAAGAGAGGAGGGTTGCTTCTGGCAGACAGCTCAGCAGGAGAGTGACATTAAAATACCAAAGGGGAGGAGGATTGGAGGGGATGCTTTGCCAGCAGCAGAAAACCAACGCCTGAAACGCTCTTCTACTTGCTTGTGAAGTGCAGCTCTGCTTTGACAAGCAGCCCCTGTGAATCAGCAGAAGGCTCACAAGGGGACAGAGTCAGAACTGATGGCTCATGTAAGTTTCTCCGGCTTGCCATGCAAAGGCAGCACGTGAACGAGGGAGTCTGCTGAGGCTCGAGTACCACTGAGATCCTTTGCTGCATGCCAACTGCCAAGTCCTGCTCTGTCACTGCCATGTGATTCACACAGGCAACAAGGCGGCACGCGTTTAAGTACCCACAGAATCTTTATTGCCCAGCCAGGGATGAGACGTTAAATATCGGTTAACTGAATAGTCGATTAACCTCATGAATTCTTATTGGTTACTGAACTATTCTATAGTCCCCAGGGGTGGGGCCAGCAGCCAGTGCACTCTGGCCCAGCTCCCGAGGAGCCTCCTGCCATTCTGTGCAGCTGCCTCTGTATCAGAGGCAGCAGTGTGGAGTGGCAGCAGCCCCTGTTTGGGGGGGAGGGGAAGAGGTGAGCTCCTGGACCTGGTGCAAGCTGGAACTGAGCCGGGCTGCCTGGCCACCTGGTTCCCAATACACTTTTAAATGCAGAGCTGTAGCAGGGGTAGGTCCTGGACCTGGCACAAGCCAAGACTGAGCAGGGCTGCTGGCCAGCCTGAAGCTAAATTTACTGGCAGACACCCATGACTGTGGATGCAGATTTTGGATCTAGCACCCTGCCAATTTGCAGCTCTCCACTAAGGATGTTAAAAATTGTGTAAGAGAGCAACGGCTGCAAATCTCAGTGGTTACACACACTGCAGGCTCTGCAGACCGCAGTGAAGCCTCCCCAGGAGTGGGGCCATTAGCCCCTGCCAGCCCAACTCCTAGGGAGCGGGGCTGTCAGCCCTTGCCCTCCCATCTCCCAGGAAAGAGGCTTCGCTGCCCTTCCAAGGCAAAGCTGCCTCCCCAGGAGGCTGTGTGTAACTGACCATTAATTGAGAAATAGTCGCTTATCGGTTAAATGGTTGCTTGTGTACACTCTACCATCCTGAGTGTCCCCCTCTATGTATGTGGACATAGACATCTGTGGATCATTTTTGCAGATGAGGATACCAATTCTGTAACTGTGCAGGGCTCCAGCTATACCAGTATAAGCCACGGGTGGAATCTGAACAGCTGCAGTTATATAAGGGAGTTATACTGGCATATACTAAATAATACATCATTCCCGCAGAACAGGTCATTTTTCAATTTGCTTATATTGCTTGGGAAGGGGTTAAAATTAAAATAAAAAGCCACTCTTATTCTGGAATAAGGGAGCATCTGCCCAGAGCGTTACATGGGGTTCCAAAGAGGGTGGAGAGAGGCTGTTCCCAGTGGCGACAGATACAGAATGAGGAGCAATGGTCTCAGGTTACAGTGGGGGAGGTCTAGGTTGACTATTAGGAAAAACTATTTCCCTAGGAGGGTGGGGAAGCACTGGGATGGGTTCCCTAGGGAGGGGGCGGCAACTCCATCCCTAGAGATTTTATTTCCCAGCTTGACAAAGTCCTGGCTGGGATGAATTAGTTGGGATTGGTCCTGCTTTTAGCAGGGAGCTGGACTCCATGACCTCATGAGGTCTCTTCTTTCCCTATGAGTCTATAATTCCATAGCTACAGAGCAGGGGTGGGGAACCTACAGTCCACAGACTGAATCCGGCCCCCAGCTTCAATCCAGCCCTGTAGAGCAGGGTATGGGTTGCCATTACACTTCAAAAGGGTCGCCATGTGTCTCCCCAGGTGGCTCTGGCCTCCGTTCTCCCCCTGTTTTGGAATTGCCTTGGGTCACCAAGTCTTCCTGAATTGTTGAAATGGGTCCCCATCTGGAAAAGGTTGGGAACTGCTGCTTTAGAGGCTCAGGGCTTCTGCGCAGAGTGCGGTGAGCCAATGCTCACATGCCACCCCCACCCCCCAGCAAGTCTCCAACTCTTGGCAACCCCCACAGCATTGCGGGGGGAAGCCCCAACACACTCCCACGCACAGCTGCGAGGCTAGAGCAGTGGTTCCCAACCTTTTTTATACTGGGGACCAGCAAACCCATTCACAAACTTTTGGCGGACTGGCAATATTTTATTTGCATAATGAATATGCAAATAGAATGTTGACAGTCTGCCAAAAGCCCTGGCCCCCAGAACCTTTCAGTGCTAGCCCTAAACCCTACAGTTCTCCACTCCTCCACTACCCCCAGCGCCAATCACTGACCCCAGAGTGCCCTGCACCCAACAACCCCAGTGCCAGCCCCCCCATCCCAAATGCCAGTGCCAGCCCCTGCCCCTTAGAGCCCATCACCAGACTCCCCCCAGCGCCAGCTTATTTTGAGCCCCACCTCAAACTCCCCCAGAGCCAGCCCCCAGTATTAGCCCCATCACCAGAGCTCCCCCAGTGCCCCCACTACTAGCCCCATCCCAGATGCCCGTGTCCCCCAGTATCAGCCCCCCACCTCTTAGAGCCCCCTATGCCTTAGAGCCCCCTAGTACTAGCCCTGCCCTTAGAGCCCCCCAGTATTAGCTTTGCCTCCAGAGCCTGCCCTGCCTGCCGCCCCTTACCTAGCCCTATACAACTATGCAAATACTTTCCCATGTAGGCAAGCTTTAAGGTGGTCTATGTAAAGCACAGCAGGGCTTCAGCATAGACACTACCTTCGACAGCTGGGTAATCCCCCCCCTTGAGAGGTGGTGTCTAGGCTAGAATATTTCCATCTACCTGGCACTGTCTGCAATGGAGTGTGGCTACATCTATACAGCTCACCTTATGCTGGCACAGATTTCCAACAGCACGGCTGCTGTGGCACGACGAGCCATGTGGCCACCCTTAATTGCCAGGAGAGAGCTCTCCCAGTGACAAAACAAAATCACTCCCAAACACCGGGCTGTACCTTCACTGACAGGAGCACAGCTCCTGCCAATGAAGAGCTGTCCACACCGGCACTTTGTCACAAACTTGTGTCAGTTGGAGGGTGTTTTTCATACACCCAAATGAAAAAAGTTTTAGCAACAGAAGCAACAGGACCAGTGTAGACACAGCCTTATGAAGGTACAGCTATGCCTCTTGCGATGTGGGTTTTTCATACCCCGCTAGTACACACAGCCATACAGATGTCAAATTCTAGCCTAAGATAGAACATGGAATCAGTTCTGTGATGTGACAAACCCACCTACGCTCACTGTGCCACTCAAATCTACATGCTTTGACACTGGCGACAGATTCCAAAATGCAAGGGTGCCAACCTACAGTGGGAAACACACTAGTGTTACCAGGTCCCTTGCAAAGTCAGGAAAATAGAGACAATGAATGAGCACCTTGCTCCTGCTGCACTGATGAGTAGGGGTTAGGGACAGGACTCTACATAGTCCATCTCAAACTGGGACAACCCCCATGGCAACCCTCCTAAACTCCCTCACAGTCATCCCAGACATGAGGCTACAAAGAGCTTCAGCAGCTCATCCCCTTGGATCTCAGCTACTGTACCTCTCTCCAGGCAGCCCTGTTCACCCCGTCCACTAGCCCCCAACTCCGGTCTCCTGGTTGTGTGGAGCAGTGAACACGTGCTGGAATGTGTCTAGCTCCCTCTCAGGGGGAATGCTGCAGAGCTACAAATGGGCGCAGACAGGTTCCAACAGGGCAGGGAGACCAGACAACATGCTAGCACTCAGCCACAGCATACCTTGCTGCAAAAACCACACAACTCTGCAACATCCTGGAAACATGCCAAGTTCGCAGCTGCAGCTGTGGAGTCCATGAAGCCCTGACTGAAAGGGGGCTCACGCCATAGCTCGCCACAGCCTTGGGCAGCCATTGCAGCAGCAGTTTCTGCTTGCCCCCCACTTTTAAGGTTACAGGACTAGGAACAGCTTTTAAAATCGAGAGCTGAGATTCTGTATTCTGCAGCAAGCGGCAAATCCCTTAGGGAAACTAAAGACTGAGGCTTGACCCTGGTCTGCCACAAGATTGCCATGTGATCTATGACAAGTCCTCCTGAGGCTTTGGTCATCGGTGTGAAAATGGAAGGGGGGGTGGTATACGGGCAGGAAGTGGGTGTGGCCGCACACAACAGGGGCCCCCCTGCAGAGAATTCTGGTCAGTCAGAGGAAGAGAACAGTGAATCTGCAGCGTCCCAGCCCCACAGCAGAGCAAGCTGGCGCTGACCTGTTTGGGAAATGCCACATCTGAGAGAAGCAGAGCTCACAGGGAGCCAAGTCAGCTTGGGTGCACACTTTACGGGTGTGCTCAGCTTGGGCTGTAAAAAATGAGCGACCTCTGGAAGGAGGCAGGACACTGCTCCCTGGCCAAGGCTAGACCAGCTTTCTAACCTCTGCTAGTTTAGCTCCTAGGTGGCTTGAATAAAGGCCACAGGAACGGCAGCGCTGGGCTCATTTCCTAGAGGTCAATTTTCACCACCACCCCCTACCCATGCAGCTCGACTTGGGCCTTGATCCCCCCCAAGTCTCCTCAGCACATGGCTGATTGCTGGGGGAAGAGTATTTCCCTATAAAATCCTTCTCTGCACCCCACCGTGGATGGGAGCTGGCAAGAAGCTTTACCACTCCAATCCTGGAATGGAAGGAAGTTATTTCAGGGCTCAAAAGCACCAGCCAGGAAACCAACTGGGGACCAAGCTGTCCCCTACACGCAGAGGCCAAGATTTCTCCCCTGGCTCCTTTTCCTCTTCTTACATCTCTGACTCTTCCACTCCCCCATCTCTTTTCATTCCCACTTCAATTCCCAATCTGAGAGCCAGGCCTGGGTTTTCCAGCTACCTAGCTACAGCCTATGGTTCCTACAAGTGATGCTCCCTTCAACTCAATACCAGGCCCTCTGCAGCAGCTCCATTAGCTACCTGACCACCTCTTAGGGGCAGACACTCAAACTGCCCTGCCTGCAGCAACTTCCACCTAACCATGCCCAAGAGGGTCAGGAAGGTATCTGGGCTAGTTTTCCTGCAGGAGAGAAACAGCTTACTAGATTTCCACTATGTCAAGCCTTCAGCACCACAGGGAAAGGAGTGCCTAGGAAGGGGCTCTTGCCCCAGGAAAAGTCCAATATGGTGAGAGGAGCAGCGAATGCACCAGGAATTAGATGCACCTTTGGGAGCAGCAGGAGGGAAAAATGAACTCCCTGTCCCCGTCTATGGCAAAATCCCAGTGGGAACGGGGCCCATGGTTCACTCCAGTTGCAATACACTGAAAATCCATCCTCGCCTTTGGAATTCACCAGCTGCACAAAGTGAAATGCACCAAAGCATGGCCGCCACAAAACATCCCTTTCCTCCCCAAAACTCTCCCCCACTCCTCTCCCTTCCCAGAGCCAGCCCTCTCCCTTTTCATTCTGTCATTCACCTGTTTGCAGTTATTTTCACAACCACCAGAGCTAGAAACTGATTCTGGAAGAAGCCCATGATACAGGGTGGATTCTGCAATTCTGTATACACTGCCCTCCTCGAGTATCTTGAGGACCCTGGCCTGGGTCAGGTACCTGGACTCATGCGGTCATGCCTAGGAGATGGTACCATTTTCCAAGTAGGGGCTCTAAGGTGACAGTGGCAGCACAGGGCTCATTTCCCAGAGTTCTAGTCTCAGCATGCTGCCCCAAGCACTAATTGCTGTCCTTCCAGGGCTGGATGATGCAGACTCGTGGACCGCAGGCCGTATGCGCCCTACAGCTGAGACTGGTCATAGCTGTCCGATAGCCATGCAGCTGCAACCCTTACACAGAACCTGCGTCAGACAACAGGTCTGCTCCTTTCACAATTACCATTAAAGTGTCTTTAGGGAAAAGGTTGCGGCTCGGAACGCGAGGTGCTCCGCCAACGCTAATCTGATCCTGGGGTGCCGGCCCACGACGGAACCAACTGCTGATGGCCCAGATGATAAAGATCCTATGGAAGAAAGAGGGGGAGTGAATTAACACTGACGTTTTATCCAAGCCTTCCAGCCAGAGCCAAACACCCCTTGAATCACATAATGGCACCAAGCCTTCCGCCGAAGAGAGGACATATCTGCTAGGAGGCTCGTGCGCGCCGCGCAGCCAGCCAACGCGGTAAGCAAGAGGCTTTTGCTGTTTCTCGCAGTTGCATCACTGTTTCAGACTTACAGCCGGTGGCCAGGAGGATGCTCAGCCAAGACAGGTTCTGAGCCAGCTTAGGATTGCAGACGCATGCTGATCAACACTAGGAAAAACTGATGAGGTCTGTGATGGAAATGAAAACTGAAGTATGCTCAGCGCACGCCATCGATACACGGGGCTGGGTCAGGAGAGTGGGGAGAACATGGGCCATTTCACACCTCTGCGAGCCTCAACTCGCACATGGTGTGTGCAGAACAAAGACCTAGGCCCATATGCAGGGGGCCGCGAAGGGTGCGAAAGCACCCCCCCATACATCCGCAAGTAGGCAAGAGGGGGCTCTGCAGCTACCTTCCAGGTGTCTGTGGCTCAAGCTCATCCCCCTGCCCCTCCCACACAGCAAGGAGCCAACACTGGCGCTGCAGCCCTATCCCTCCACACACAGTTAGAACGCCAGCGTCAACCTGCTGCGGTTGGGGGTGGGGGGGAGGGAGATGGGGAGAGAAGGGGGAGGGCAAGAAAATTCTGATCTCACTGCGCAATCCAGCTTATAAGGAAGAAGTACTCCAACTCCCCCACCCCGGCTGGGGAAACAGCAGCACATGGATGCGTTGCCTGGAGGCTTTCCCCAGAATCCAGCCAATAGGAGCAGTGGGAGGCGGTGCCTGGGATCGGCATGGGACCCAAAGACAAGTGCCCCCTCCCCAACCCTAGGCCCCTCTCTCACATAGCCTACGGAGACACCCCCCGCAGCTCACTCCTGCCCCCTCCCCCCGACCAGACACCCTGCCCCAGCCTTCTCCTGCCCCCCCTCTCAGGCCAGACACCCTACCCCCAAGCCCACTCCTGCACTCACCCTTTCTCCTGCTTCCTCCCTCATGGCCACACGCTGCACCCTCTCTTGCTCTTGCCCCCTTCCTCTGGCCAGACACCCTACTCCCAACCTGCTCCTGCACCCTACCTCCCACCCAGATCCTGCACCCCCATTCTGCTCACTGGCATCCCCATCCCGCACACTGAATGCTTGATTTTTGTCCCAACCCCAGAGCCTAGGAGGGGTCCACAAACATCCACTAACCGTGGAACCCCAAAGAGAATATCTGGTCCACAAGAAGCCCTGAACTTCCATCCCCTCTGCCTTTTGTCCTCCCCTAGTGGAGCTGGAGCACCACGAGTGAAGTGTCTCAGTTGGGGATCACATCAGCGAGGGTTGGGGTTTTGGGAGGGTGTTTTTGGGGCGGGGGGCGCGTTTCTCACTTGTGTAGTCCCTGACTGATTTTATTTTTCTGTGGGTCAGTAGCCCTCCACCCAGAAAAGGTTCCCCACCCCTGACAAAGAAAACAAAACATGGGAACCTTTTGTATTGGACATAAATTAATATTTAACTTCATTTAAAATTAAGTTAGATAAACTAACATGAGAAAGTTAAAGCACTTAGTCTGTTTAATAATTTAAATTAATATTTCCTTTCTTGTTGGTTAAATTAAACCATTCTTCCTAGCTGCAGCACTAGCAAAACAGCTCAGGCATAATTATGTAATTAATGGTGAGTTTCCATTAGCAGCTGGTGGTCCATGGAAAGATTTGCACTAATCAGCTGGGCCATGGGACAAAAAGTTTGAGAACCACTGTGTTAAGGGGATGGGAGGGTGCTAGGTTTGGGGGGATGGGCAGGCAGGGCTGGTGGCGTCACGGCAGGGGCCAGGGAACGGTGCCCCCCACCTGCGAGGAGTGGCCCAGGCCCGGCCCTGCTCCCCACCATGATCCCAGAAGGTAATTTCTATAAAACCTTCATTATCGTTTAATTGTTTAGCATCTTATTACAAAATCATTTTACCAATCTCTGTTTCCACTCACATTTTTCACTAACCTCTCTTATACACTCTGATTGCATGAGTATTTTGAACTACTTTATATTTAAGAAATTGTGGTCCACATTTACCAAAAAAAGCACACCCCTCCCCCCTCAGAAATTCCTGTGTATGGGCTCCAATCTCGGGGGCGGGGGGGTCTTCAAGTGTCTCCTCCCATTTGCTGTCTCCAGCTGGTAGATGAGTTCTTCATAGACCATTTGCCCTTCCCCTTCTCGTTCTACCTTGGCATGGAGAGGATGGGCACAGTTGGTAGATGAGAAACAGCAAGATGCCCCACCCCCATAAGTGTCCCCACATCACCACCACTTCAAGAGAAGACCAAGGGAAATTCACTGCCAAACAAAGTTGCTTCGGGCCCTATCAGACCCTCAAGGGAGGCTATATTTGTAGTTCCTGGTTTTCAGAGGTTTGAAGTTCCTCTCTCCTCCACAGTCTGGAAAAATACAAGGCAGCATTCACCTGAACTCTGCATTTAACTCTTTGGCGGTCCATGAAAAAGCCATGCGCATGAGATGTGCCCAGTGAATTCTCCTACAGTTTGACAGAGCAAGACGATAACAGACTAACTGAGAATTTACTGGGATCCATAGACGTTGGCAGTGAAGTCAGCTTTTAGTTAAGTATCCCAAACCTAAATGTACCTACGGATGGCTATGCTGATATAAAACCAATACGGGCCAGGGACTGAGAGACCTTAATCACACGGAGAAATCCCTACATAGCAGATCCCAAGGCCAAATGAGGTTTTTTTCCATTCCAACACACACACTCCTCAGCCCTTTGAGAGTTAGGACAGGGCATTCCAAGTAGATATTTATGACAACAGATTTAGTACACTTAACTCTGAAACAGCTAACTCTAGGTGTTGCACATTTCCAAGTGGGAAGTCTGGACAGCCATTCTGCAAGCTAATTTGCATTAATAAGTTAAAAAGTTCACAGTTCTAATGCTTTCAAGGTTCAGTACCTCAGAGGCATGCCAGTTACAAGTGCCACAGGCAACAATCACACTGAAGACTGATAGGCAGGAATTTGTCTACACCAGTTAACCCCATCTTAGTTTTGGGGGGCTAAGGGATATAGTGAGATGCAACATTTCAGACACAATGTCTCTGCTGAAATGTGTGTCCTGCATCTACTCTTGAGAGTGCTACATTCCAAGCTCAACTTCCTTACGTGACCAGCCCAAGCCAGCCTCCCCAAGTTACTGAGCTGAATCCCCACATTTGCTCTGCTGAATCCAGGCCTCTACGATTAGTTCACCTGCTGTCCCCACTCTCACTATGCAATACAAGCTTTGGAAGACACCTACACTGTGATAAAAAACCCACAACACGAAATCTCAGTGTTCAGGTCAGCTGGCTCAGGCTCATGGCCTCTGGCTGTGAGACTAAAACAGTAGCAGACAGTAGGGATATAAAGGATTAACCAATTCCCAGGTAAGCATCACCCTTACAGACCATGGGATGGAACAGGCTCCACCGTGGGCAGTGGAGTTGCTCCAGCCTGGCTGGGCCCACCACGGTGTGGCCAGGGGACTGCCCCAGCACTCCAACTGTGGCACAGCAGGACCCAAAGCAGCCTGGCTGAGGCAACCCCAGCCAGAGCAGCACCACCGCCCATGAAGGGTTGGGCCGGAGGAGCCCCCTGAGGGCTATCCAGACCCCAGTTTACTGATTAAAATTATATTATTTAACCAATTAACATTTCAAGGGATATTTGCAGCCCTGCTATAAACTCAGTCTGGAGCCATTTTGGAGTTTTACAGCCCCGTGGCCCAAGCCTTTGAGTATAAGTCAGAGAACGTGCCATGGATCTGTGAGAGCCCCTACTGTTCCACATGCCAGACTGAACCATGCATGGAACCCTCCAAGGCTAGCATCGCTGCGACCAGGAGACAAGCTTGTTTGAATGCCTGGATTTTTCAGGAGAGCAAAGGGGCTGATGACTAAGCCCCCACCCCCAGTTCAGTGAATCTTCTCTCTGGCCCACGGGCAGGAAATTGGGTTGTGATTGGGAGAGGCCGGCAAACTGGATGAATCAGAGCACCCCAGGAAAAAGTCAGAACATGATCTTGGTGGGGGTGTTAGGGCAAAAATAAATCCTTTCCTTTTTCAGAAAAGTGGCATGAAGAAGTGGCTTATTTTGAGGAGAATAGATGCTTTGTAGGTGGCAGGCCAGGACATGAAGAGCCTATGAAGCTAAAAAGGGTGGGGGTGGGGAGAGTTTCTTAGAAATGGATGGGCAGTGGAAGCCACAGGGGAATTTGGACTCTGCAGCCTCTTCTGGAGGCTGCTGCCCACTATACCATGTCACAACTATCATAAGGTGGCTGAGAGGGCAGGGTGGGGAGCAAGTCTGAGGGCTATAGCAGGATAAGACACTGGGAATTTGTACATGATGAAAACAACAGCTGTGACCACTGCTCATCAGAACTGTCTTGTTGGCTGCTCATGTTTCCCAGCTGGTTTCACCTGTCTTTGATTGTAAGTTCTTTGAGGGCAAGGATATCAATCAATTCCAAAGCCAGACAGGCCTATTGTGATCATCCTTCTATATAACTCAGGCCAGAGAGCTGGTACAACACCATTGCTACAAGAGAACATTTAAAGAGGCCTAACTTTAAAATGGTGATAGAAATGTAGCCGTGTTAGTCTGGTGTAGCTGAAACAAAATACAGGACTATATAGCACTTTAAAGACTAACAAGATGGTTTATTAGATGATGAGCTTTCGTGGGCCAGACCCACTTATTTTGATCTGAGGAAGTGGGTCTGGCCCACAAAAGCTCATCATCTAATAAATCATCTTGTTAGTCTTTAAAGTACTACATAGTCCTGTATTTTGTTTTAACTTTAAAATGGTCAGTGTTGGAGATTCCCTACCCGTGGTAAATTGTTGCAATGGTTAATTACTCTCACTGTTCCAATCTGAATCTCTTTAGTTTCAACTTCCACATTAGACCTCTCTGCTAACCTGAAAAGACCATTATTAAATATTTGTTGCCCCTATATTTAAAGGCTAATCAAATTGCCCCTGAACACTCCCTTCTTTAAACTCATCGAGTCTCATTACAAGACATGTTTTCTAATCCTTGAATCATTCTCATGGCTACTTTGACCCCTTTCTGATTTATCAGTGCACTTCTTGAATTACGAACACAAGAACTATAGAGTTCTAGCTGTGATCACACCAGCATCAAATAGATATAAAAGAACCTTTACCCTTCTAGAGATCCCGGTTAATGTATCCCAGGGTTGCATTAGCGCTTCTGAGCACAGCATCATACTGAGAGTTCATGGCAACAGATTCTCCACCATAATCCCCACATCTTTTTCAGAGTCTGCTTACTTTGCCTAAAAGCCTTTGGTGAGAGACTTCCAGAAAAACGTTGACAAAATCTAAGTATACTGTATACACTAGATCACAGGTAAGCAACCTTTTCAAATCGAAGAGCCCAACTACATCAAAATTCAGAACAAGTGGTCAACAAAGAGCCATATAAGAATTCCCATTTGCATGGCTGAAAATATACAACTTAATATTATTGATAACTGACACAATGATTAATAGCAGCATAAATGAAACATTGTACTCAAGGATTTTATGTACCAAGACTTCTGCTGCCACATCTTTTCACACATTTCTTTGAAGTCTACCACATAACTGGTCCAATCCAGCTTCATGCATGCGTTCAGACTGTCTTCCGTCAATCTTATGGCAGGGGGCTGGGAATGTAGGGGTACAGAAGTCTGAGTAGAGATGTATGAGGGGCTCAGGGCAGAGGCTTTGGGTGCATGATGGACTCAGGACACAAGGTTGGGGTGTGCAGAGGATGCAGGGCTGCTATGGTAGTGGGCTGGGGATGTGGGAGTATGAGGGGCTCAAGTATATTATGGGCTCAGGGTTGGGGTGGGGGGGTGCAGGAGTGTTATGATGCTGCAGCTGGATGGGGGCTGGGCCCAAATCGGGGGTTTGTTGGCGACACTTTACTTTTAAATAAAGTAAAATATGTCCAACACAAAAGGTTTCAACATTGTCTTTATGGCAAGGGTGGGGAACCTTTTTTGGGTCAGGGGACACTGACCCACAGAAAAAATCAGTCAGGGACTGCACGAGAAGCAAAAAAACCAAAACAAACAAAAAAACACCAAAACCCAACACCTCCAACTCCCCCGCCCCAATCCTCACTGATGGAGTACTGAGGTTCAAGGCCTCAGGCCAGATTTACTCTTCTGAGGTTCCATGGTTAGTAGATTTTGGACCCCCCCCCCCGGCTCCAGGATGGGGCCAAAAATGATGGGTTAATTGTGCAGGACAGGGCTGTCAGTAAGTGGGACACGGATGAGGGTGCAGGATCTGAGAGGGAGGTGGGTACAGGAGACGGTGACAGTGCTAGGTCCAGGTGGGAGGGAGGCTGCAGGAGCAGGCTGGGAGTAGGGTATCTGCCCAGGGGAGGGGGCAGGAGCAGACTGGTGGGCAGGGTGTCTGGCCAGGAAGAGGGAGGGTGAGTGCACAGGCTGGGGGTGCGGGATCTTGGTGTGGGACATCAGGGGCCACTTACTTGCTTTTGCGCCACTTTCAGGCAGACTCCTGCTGCTCCCACTGGCCAGATTCTGCATGCAGCTGCTTCTCTTCCCCCCGCTGGAGGAACAGCCTCGCAGGAATACGGTTCCTAGAAGCTCTCCCCTTTGCTCTCATTTGCCAAATTTTGGGAGCAAAGGGAAAAACCTCCAGGAAGCATGTCCCTGCAAGGTTGTTCCCCCAGCCAAGGGAGGGAAGCAGCAGTGTGCAGAGCGTCTTCCCCACAAGCTGGATCTGGCAGGGAGCCTTGGGGCTTTCTTCCCTCCTTCCTCCCCCCACAGGAAGCCAGTGCTGGCACTCCAAACTTGATGGGGTGGGGAGGACAAGGCTGGAGCACCAGTGAGGTCTCCCTGCGGGGGAGGCCGAGCTGGAGCTGCAAAAGAGCCATAAGTCACTGACCCTTGCACTGGATAATCCTTGTCAACATGTCTGATGACCCCCCTCAAAGAATTCTAATAGACTGGTGAGGCATGGTTTCCATTTATAAAAGCCATGTTGACTCTTCTCCCAAACAAATCATGTTCATCTATGTTTAACGATTCTTTACTATAGGTTCAACCAACTTGCCTGGTACAGACATTTGGTTTACAGGATAGCCTCTCCAGTTTGAAGTTTAGTTTGTGGAGCCTGTTAGTCTGGGAATCTGTCTTAAACAGAGCCCTACTGCAGTCTTGAAAGAATTAAGATCACTTAGAAACATGGCAGTGGCCTATACCACTAGACTGGGAAGACTGTCTTGTCTATAAAAAGCTGTATGGGAACCTTTGCTGTAAGCCGTAAGTCCTATGCGATTTGTATTTTATTTTTTTACCTGTGTTTTTAATGCTCCTGACTCTCTACATCTTTCTTCTTCTCAAGAAGAAGCCTCTGACTCTCAATTCATACACATTCAGCTGCTATGTCATCACTATCAGAGGTAGCAATCTCATCTGAAGTTGATCAATATGCCAGTTGAGGCAAGATCAGCCTCACTCCTGGGTCCCAGACCCCCGTTTAATCCACAATCTTGCAGTCTAGGTACTGCAGCACAGGTCCCACTTGCCCTTTCCAGCATTTGGGCTTCTGTCCCTTGGCTAAAAGGGGCATTGGGGCAGATGCCCTTGGCCAGTCTGGGCTGGGTAACCAGCTGGACTCTCTGGCTACTTGGGGGAGGGAGCCCAAACACTCCCTGTCAGAGCCTCTCAGCTTCCCTGCTCTTTGGCAGCACTACCACTCTCTATCAGTGTCTCTGACTCTCCCTCCCCTTCCCCAGCAGGGAAGGCTTTTTTAAAAGGCCCCCTAGCAGCCTGATTCCTCATTCTAACTCCACCTCTACTAATTCGGGGTCAGAGTAGACTCTGGCCAATTAGGAAAGGTTTTTTTCTGCTTTTTAAAGCTGCCTCTCTCCCGTTCTAATCTAGCCCTCTAGACTGACCTTGTCGCAAAGTATTTTTGTTTTTAATTCTTTCATGGTGGCCCCAAAAAGTTCAAGTAATTCTTTTACTCTACCACAACATCTGCAAAACCCTCAGCAGCAAATTCCTTTCTGGTAACAATAAACCTGATTACTCCACATTATTTCTACACACTGGCTGCTGTGCAGCCTTCCTATTTCCAAGAAAACTGAGCAGTTTCAGCCAGAACTGTCTGCAGCCATAGAAGCAGGACAATCTCTGAAGGAAATGGACACTTGGCTCTGTCTAGTCATGTTTCATTCTGCATTGTTCACTCACATTTTGGATAACTTAAAAAACAATGAATAATCTAGGAGCACCTTAAAGACTAACAAAACATGTAGATGGTATCATGAGCTTTTGTGGGCACAACCCACTTCTGTTGTCTGAAAAAGTGGATTGTGCCCACAAAAGCTCATGATCCCATCTACATGTTTTGTTAGTCTTTAAGGTGCTACTAGACTATTCGTTGTTTTTTACATTTTTCCTATTACAGACTAACTTGGCTACCCCTTTGAAGATTCTAGATATCCTAAGATGACTCTACCCATCCCATACTTTATCTTCTCCTTCCCTACAGCTGAAGGCTAGTGAACATTAACATCTTTTTATAGTAGAACAGGATGCTCACTGCTTTAAAGGCAACATCTATTTGGACTCTGCTCAAAAACTCTCACTTGATGCTGACAGTCCCCTCCAATGATGAACCGATATCTAAATTGCCATTTTTTATTAGGACAATGGAAAAAGCTTTGATGATATATGCCTTGTACTTCCCATTGCCAGCCAGGTCTGTGACCCAGTTGATGAAGCTAGTTTATGTTTAGCTAGAAGCCATCTTGTATAACAGAAACCATTTCAGCTTTTTGTCTTTGCACGTAGGCCAGAGTGAACTTTCTATCACCCCATGCGCCAGGCCAAGACAGATGTGCTATTGGAATGTGTTAATTGGGCTGGTTCAGAGAGGAGAGGTACTCCCTTGTACCTGTCCACCATCTTGTTGATAAGGCTTTGTTTTTCCTAGTCTAATTGATTATTTCTGTAATTGGATGCCCTGATGTCAGACTGTTTGGTTAAGGGTATAAAGATACTAGGATTGATTGTATTAGGCAGCCTTACTGGGCCCGGCTTTGCTGGGACCACGTTTGGCTCACTTTGCTTTTATTGGCCAATAAAACTGTCTGTTTAGCCGCGTAAACTGAGTGAGGCGTTTGCTTCGACACGGGTATGACACAGAAATTATGTTGACAAACTTCTTTTGGTCATGGATCATGAGACATTAATGCAGTTCCATGTGCGGCCCGCAAGACTTTTAGTTTAGTGCTGCCCATGTGCAGGGTTGCCAGATTCCACTGGTTTCCCTCCATGTAGGTTTTTTCCTACCGGTATTATTAAAGTGATAAGCATGCAAAACAAGGGCACATGAAGTCATGTGCATGCTAATTGCACACATTGACTATAAGAGGTGGGGGTGCTCTCTCTGACTCTCATCAGAGCACTGCTACAGTTCAAGTGGCACTTGCCACAAATTCTAGGCACACAAGCATTGTTAGCAAAACTGGTCTATCACAGGAGATAAACTTTGTTATGATAAACTTGCAGCCCATTGAGATGAAGGAGGGCCACTCATGTTGCCCATCACTGCATTAGTGTCTCAACTGAAGTGCACAATGGAGTTAAAGAGCTGAGCTCAGGGGACTTTGTTCTTCTCCCTTCCACCTGGAGAAGTTCCAGAGGTTAGCACCAGGCAATGCTCAATAGACCCCAAGAGATCTCGGATGTGGGAAACCGCAGCATTCTATGTGATACAAGGCAGATGGCAGAGCTGGCAGGGAAAGTGCTGAACTGTGGGTCAGCACACAGTTAAAGATATTAAGTTGGCGTTGTCTCAACCCAGAACACATCTTGCTCTTGCAGTGGGGTTTCTTGGGAGACCAGAAGAGTGGGTGTTTTTAGTTGCTGAATGGCACTGTTTAATATATGGTGGGATCTAGAGATGTAAATACTGACCAAAACAGTTAACCAGTTAAACCACTAAAATCATAGTTTAACCAGTTAACTGTTGGTGGGAGCAGGGCAGCAGATCTTACTGGGGCTGTAGGCAGAGATGTCTGGGCTGCAGCATGTCCAGCATCTGGGTCCCACCTGCCCCCACCGGGGCCACTGCTGCATGGATAGAGCCAAGTAACACAAGCCAGGACTCAGCCAGGGCCACTCTTTCGTCTCCTGCATCCAGTCTGCCCTTGGTGGCTGTAGCAAGGCTGCAGCAGCACAACTGTGGCACGGGACCTCTCTGCCCACCGCCTGGGTTTCCACCAACCAGGTCCACATGACTGGTAGTCTAGTTAACTGGCTACCAAGTAAGAATTCAGATAAGCCTAATGCTTACCAGATAACCGGTTAACTTGTTAACCTTTTACATCCCTGGGGTCTGTTGATGTTTTGTTATTTGGAAGCATTTGAACAGCCTGAGGCAAGGGACTCAGTAGCCAAACTGAAAGTAACATCAGGTTTTTAATGTTACGAAAAGAGGGCAACTGGAGAATCAACCACTGCTCACCTGAACAACACTCCTTTGATGACCTGCCAGGCATTCGGAGCTTGTTGCTGCGGCTGGTTCTGCTGCTGGGTCTCTGCAACCGGGCCCCCTGCTGCGGTGCCATTACTCGTTACCTGCTTTGGAGGAAAAGGCAGAGATGGGCTGGACGACAGGGGGTGGGTGAGATTCTGTGGCCTGCACTGTGCAGGGGGTCAGACTAGATGATCAGAATGGTCCCTTCTGACCTTAAAGTCTATGAGACAGTGCACAGGCAAAGGGGGTGGCAGGATGGCGGGAAAGGGCTACATGTTGGGTTCACCCAGCTGGCTGCACAGATCAACCCGCCCCCCGCAACCGGGCCTGCTGAGGGAACCCAGGGCCTGGCTTTGGGCCCAGCAGGGGCTCCCATTAACCCCAGCGCTGCAAGACCTACGGCAGGGTGGGAAGGGGGGGAGTGGAGGGAGACGAATCCGGCCTGGAAAGGAGGCTGGAAGCGGGGCGGGCCGGGTGAGTCGGGGGCGGGGGGGTGAAATGAGACGGGAGGGGAGGGTGTCTGGGAAGCGGGGCCGGCGCAGGGGGGGGGGGCGGCGGGAACGGGCCGGGTGAGTGGGGGGGCACTGAACGGGGGGATCTGGGAAGCGGGGCCGGCGGGGGGGGTGGGAGCGGGCCGGGTGAGTGGGGGGGCACTGAGCGGGGGGGGGTCTGGGAAGCGGGGCCGGTGGGGGGGGGGTGGGAGCGGGCCGGGGGGGTGGGGGGGCACTGAGCGGGGGGGGGGGTCTGGGAAGCGGGGCCGGCGCGGGGGGGGGGGGCGGGGCCGGGTGAGTGGGGGGGGCACTGAGCGGGGGGGTCTGGGAAGCGGGGCCGGCGCGGGGGGGGGCGGGAGCGGGCCGGGTGAGTGGGGGGGGCACTGAGCGGGGGGGGTCTGGGAAGCGGGGCCGGCGGGGGGGGTGGGAGCGGGCCGGGTGAGCGGGGGGGGCACTGAGCGGGGGGGGGTCTGGGAAGCGGGGCCGGCGAGGGAGGGGCGCAGGCCGGGGAGGTGAGTCGGGCGGGGGAAGAGCCCCGGGAGCGGCCGAGGAGCCGAGCCCGGCCCGGGGGAGGAGGGGCCGCGAGCCCGGCCAGGGCCGCCCCGCTACCTGCTCCGGGCCAGGACCAGGAAGCGCCGCCTCCGTCTCCGGCGCCGCCATCTTGCTGCGCCGATACTGCGCTGATCTCGCGAGAAGCCGGCCTGCCGGTCAGGTGACTGCCTCTCGCGGACGGGGCTGGGCCGGGGGCTGTGACGCAAGAGGGGGAATGGGCGGAGCTGCTCCCGGAGCGCGGCGGGAGGGGTTCGATGCAGGAGCAGGAGCGGCGCGTGGGGTTGATGCAGGGGGATTGAGAGGGGGAGACGCAGAGGGGGGGGGAGCGATGCAGGGGAGAGGCGATGTGAGGGGGAGATGCGGGGGGAGCAGTTCAGGGGGAAGTGTGGGGGGGCGATGCAGGGGGATTGAGGTGGGGGAGACGCAGAGGGAGATGCAGGGGGGCGATATAGAGGGAAAGGGGGCGACAGGGGGGCGATGCAGGGGAGAGGCGATGTGAGGGGGAGATGCGGGGGGGAGCAGTTCAGGGGGAAGTGTGGGGGGGCGATGCAGGGGGATTGAGGTGGGGGAGACGCAGAGGGAGATGCAGGGGGGCGATATAGAGGGAAAGGGGGCGACAGGGGAGCGATGCAGGGGAGAGGCGATGTGAGGGGGAGATGCGGGGGGGAGCAGTTCAGGGGGAAGTGTGGGGGGGGCGATGCAGGGGGATTGAGGTGGGGGAGACGCAGAGGGAGATGCAGGGGGGCGATATAGAGGGAAAGGGGAGGACAGGGGGGCGATGCAGGGGAGAGGCGATGTGAGGGGGAGATGCGGGGGAGCAGTTCAGGGGCAAGTGTGGGGGGGCGATGCAGGGGGATTGAGGTGGGGGAGATGCAGGGGGGCGATATAGAGGGAGAGGGGAGGACAGGGGGGCGATGCAGGGGAGAGGCGATGTGAGGGGGAGATGCGGGGGAGCAGTTCAAGGGGAAGTGGGGGGGGCGATGCAGGGGGGGGACTGAGATGCTGTGGGCACAGTTGAGTTGGAGAGGAGCTGAGCCCAGTGGTTGCAGTGCAGCGGGGGAGACTTAGTGGGGCAGGAGGGAGCTGGGGCGAGCTGAGGGAGTCAGTCGTTCTCTTTTTGTGTGTGCTGCTAGAAGATTTTGCTGGATTGCTGGGGTCCTTAACTCAGTTTTTGTTTTGATTTCAATTATTGCCCTGGGGCTGGGGGGTTCAGGGTGCAGGCTGCCCCCAGAGAGAGGACCCAGCCCTCTCTCACCACAGCACCTTGGGGCCAGGCGAGAAATGCCACTCTATGGCAGCTGCAGCAGGCACACTGGGGGGGTGTATGGGATCCAGATTCACCTTCCTCCTGTGCTCCCCACCCAGAATGAGGAATGCAGCAAACTGCACTTTCCCCTCCCTCCCTGGAACAGGGGAACAGCCAGCAATGTTCCCTTGCAAATGTTGGGGGGAATTGAACTTCATCCCCTCCATGCTCTTTAAAGGGCACCTGAAGGGGGTAGGAGGCTCAGTGCAGGGGGAGGAGGAGCCCTCAGCCAGCTCCTTTCCCTTGCCTGGTGATTTTTGTCTCTTTTTTGTATGGTTTCATGAGATGCAATCCCATTTTCCTGGCACAGCCAAACCTTAACCTCGCTTTAAGTAATGATGGTAGGATGCTATATATTGAATTTGGTGGTCCCAGTTCTTACTGTTTAGGAGGCATTCTTGAACAGACAGACTCTCAAATAGATAGTAGACAGCTATCCCTTTCTTTATCCCTACTGCCCCATAACTCCTTGTTTCCCATCCTATAGCCCTTGCTGCCACCATGTGGTAATTCATTAGCAGAGCCCTCCCTTTCTGTTTTATGAAAAGCAATCCCCATTACAAACCCATCCGATTTTCCTGGCACAACCAAACCCTGACCTTGCTTTATGTTTTGCATGTATTTTAAAGATTTGTGCATCTGTCTGAGAGTCCATCTGCAAGTCTGTTTGTTCAAGAACTCCTAAACAGTGAGAGCTAGGACCACCACATTTGGTAGACAGCTTCCTCTTACCCTAACTTAAAACAAGGTCAGAGTTTGGTTGTGTCTGGAAAATCGGATGTGCCTGGAATGTGATTGTTTTCCATAACACGGAAAGGGAGGGGGCAGAGAGAGGAGGGACATGATCATTATAGTGATCGCTGGGGGCATCAAGCGCAGGGGAGAGCCATCCTGCAGAGGTACTGCTGTGGGAAACTGTATCACCAATGGAGTGGCCAGCTGGCGATGGGGCTTGCCATCTTGTCTGTCACTCGCCTAGGTAGAGAGCCTGCCTGCCTCAAACCTCTCCCCCCCCCCCAGCACCGGACTGGGAGAGGACACCCTCTGGCCACACTGCTGTGCCCCCCTCTTGAGATCACCATCAGGGCTAGGCAGCACAGTACTGGATATCCCTTATAGGTGACACCCCCCCCACCGCTTTCACCACTGGGCCACCTAGTGTGTCCATGGTGGGCCAGCCTGCACCCTCCCCCAGCTAGCCCAGGGAGCACTGGCGGGGGAGGCCTGTGTGGCCCTCCCCTTCCCACAGGCCTGGGGGAGGCCGGTGCAGTCCTTCCCCTTCCTCCCCACTCCCGTGGGGAGCCAACAGAGTAAAAGCTGGACTTCCACTGGAGCCCAAGCCACACTGACAAGCCAGTGAGAGTCATTTGCATGGGAACCAGAGGACGACTGGGACTCAGGGTTGCCAATCTCATGTCTGGACAGACCAGATGCCATTTGCAGTAATGGCATCTGGTCCATGAGTGTTCACAACTATGCAGGCTCTCTAAGCAAGAGAGTTCGTGGGCAGCCTGACACCCAAGTAAGTGGGAGGCTGAAGGTGGTGTGCTGTAGCCATTGACCGTACCCACCACACAGGTGCTGTGTGAGTCTTGTCCTTCCCAACTCTGAGGATGTGTTGTGCACATCAGTTGCTCTCTGCCTCTGCTCTTCAGGGGCTCATGCTAGAACTTTTGTTCCGAGGACAAAGCTTCTAGGTTACGAGATGACATTGCAAAGTTCTCTAACACCCCACCCCCACCCTGATTTTTTTATTACACATTTGGCCTAGGCAAACAGTGTTAATTAGCGATGGGATGGCATATTCTAAGAAGCAGAAGTGTCCAAGAGCTGTAATTATGCCTTGTGCTCCTTCCTCATTTCCTGAACAATGGGACAGTGCAATCAAAGAAAATCAAGTCGCTGCAAAATGCACCCAGAATAGAGAACCCTTTTGTAAGGACTGACACAACGTCAACAGTGACTAATGTGGCAGCTGGATACTGTCCTCAGCCCAAACAGTAAACTATGATTGTCACGAAAAGTAAACACAAAATCATTTGCAGCTTTCTACAATAATTCTTCCAGTCTACACAAACCGAGGGGTTTTGCCTCTGCCTGGCCCCCTTGAAATGCTGGAGCTTGTAGGGAAAAGGGGTCTGAAAGAAATGTCAGGCTAAATGTTACCGATGTGAGGTGGGATGAACAAGGTGGCAGTGTAACATGGAGTGTCAGTGTACCAACAGAATCACAACAAAGTGTGTGTTAGGTGTCGGGGCTCCCTAACCAACCAGTGGAGAGAGAGGCGCCTGAGAAGGTGATCTACAAAGCCAGCATGCTGAACAGAGAGCTGCATCAACTAACCAGTGGAAGATGCCAAGCAGAGGGGGCATACCTTGGACAGGTTCCTGCTTCTGGGGAGCAAGAAGGGAGGCATCTAGGTCTGCTAGTGATCCATGGACCGGGGGAAAAGGAATGTCTGGGTGTCTATGTTGCATGCAGGGCCTGAAACAAATGGCTGGATGTATGGAGAAATCCCATACAATAATTAGCCCAGGGGATGGGGCATACAGCCAGGTGGTGGCACCCAGTTCACATCTTCTCTCCTCTTCAGGTGGAGAAGGGGTTTAAAAGGATCTGACATCTCTCAGAAGAGATCTGAGCACTAGGCTACAGAGTCATTTTAACTCCTTCCCTGGCTCTTTGTGACTAGCCTGGTGCCTTATAGTGGAGGACCACCAATCTTAAGCTGTAAGTAGCCTTGTCTCTAAGCAATTTTCCCGGATTTGTCCCTTTCAGCAGTGCCCAAGAAACCACCTTTATTAGGAGGAGAAAGGGACAGGTGGGCCCTGGGTCGCTGGGCATCTGGGGGGACTAGCAGGTGGCCTGGTGCCCACAGTGGGACTCCATCCCTGCCACACTCACCAGCAGTGGTAGGGCAAGCAGAGCAGTGTGGCCCCAGCTTGATCTGCTCACCTGGCTGCATTGCTTGGGGAGGTGGGACTGCCCCGGCACTTGCTGTCAGAAAGTGGAGCAATGTGGCTGGGAGAGCCAAATGAACTAGAGCCACATTGCTCTGCTTGCCCTGCCGCAATTGCAGGGGGGGGGGTTCAGAGCCACAGCCCCACTAGTCCCCAGATCACATTGCTCAGGGAAGAGGAATAGACAAGTGGAGGTGTAACCCACACACCTAGGCTGTGTCTACACTGGGCCACTTATTCCGGAAAATCAGCCGCTTTTCCGGAATAAGCTGCGAGCTGTCTACACTGGCCACTTGAATTTCCGGAAAAGCACTGACGATTTACTGTAAGAAATCAGCTGCTTTTCTGGAAAAACTATGCTGCTCCTGCTCTGGCAAAAGTCCTTTTTCCAGAAAACTGTTCTGGAAAAGGGCCAGTGTAGACAGCACAGTAGTCTTTTCCGCAAAAAAGCCCTGATCGCGAAAATGGCGATCGGGGCTTTTTTCCGGAAAAGTGCATCTACATTGGCCACGGACGCTTTTCCGGAAAAAGGGCTTTTCCGGAAAAGCATCTTGCCAATGTAGACGCTCTTTTTCCGGAAATACTTATAACGGAAAACTGTTCCGTTTTAAGCATTTCCGGAAAATCATGCCAGTGTAGACGTAGCCTTAGGCTACATCTATACTGGCAGCTTCTTGTGGAGGAACAGCTGTTCTTCCGCAAAAACTTGCCGGCTGTCTACACAGCATGAGCGTTCTTCCAGAAGTAAATTTACAGTATAATACTGTAAAACAGGGCTTCTTCCAGAAGAGTTATTCCTCTCCCCACGAGGAATAAGCCCTCTTGCGCAAGAGCTCTTCCAGAAGTGGCCAGTGTAGACAGGCAACATGAATTTCTTGCGCATGAAGCCACTATGGTTAAAATGGCCATCAGAGCTTTCTTGCGCAAGAGAACGTCTACACTGGCATGGATGCTCTTCCGCAAAAGAGTTCTTGCGCAAGAAGCTGCCAGTGTAGACGTAGCCAAGTTGTTCACTGTCCCATCCAGTGGCATCTAGACCACAGCAACCGATAAGAACAAGATACTTCTCCAACATGGGCTGAGAGTCAGCTGTCTTTTAGCTCAGAGGGCAGAGGCTCCTGTACAGTACTAAGTTTCAGAGGTCCTAGATTCAGATTTGCCTGGTGGTGGTTACAGAGGTAGAGCAAGGGTAGGAGAGGACAGGAAGAGACAGGACCTAGGCTGGAGAGGGGTGGCCTAGCCCTTCCGCAGCTGGGGAACGGGGGTCAAGTGACAAGTGGCCCTCCAGATCCCCCTTTACCAGTCACCCCTGCCTGCCCAGTCACTGCAGCTATTCCTAAAGCAGTAGGGGTGTTTGGAACTGCTTCCAAGGCTACGTCTACACTGCAGGCTTTTTGCACAAGAAGGCTGTTCTTGCGCAAAAACTTGCAGAGCGTCTACACTGCACGCACGTTCTTGTGCAAGTAAATTTACAGTACAGCATTGGAAAACAGGGCTTCTTCCGGAAGAGTTATTCCTCTCCCCACCAGGAATAAGCCCTCTTGAACAAGAGCTCTTCCACAAGAAGGTAGTGTAGACAGGCAACATGAATTTCTTGCACAAGAAACCCCTATGGCTAAAATGGCCATCAGAGCTTTCTTGCACAAGACAGCGTCCACACTGCCATCGACACTCTTGTGCAAAAGCACGTGGCAGCATGGACACGCTCTTGTGGAAGACCTTTTGCACAGTTCTTGCAGAAGAAGCCTGCAGTGTAGATGTAGCCCAGGAGAATACACCCAGGGCCCAGCACATCAACGGCAGATTTCCTCTGCCTTGTTACAGTGCAGTGCATGCAGCAACACACCTGCCGTACATTCCTGGCCCAATGTTCCCTGGGTTTCAGTGGGTTCCAGCTGGGGGGACATTCTGGGCAGGCATGAGATGCTGCCATTCTTAACTCTGCATTAATTAAGTTTGGGACAGTGAATTTTCAGAGGGGTTGAACACCCAGAGCTCTGGCCACCCGGTGGCTTCAGCTGCTCAACGCCTCCAAAAATCAGACCCAAGAGGTTTCAAGAGGGGCTCCTAAAACCCGAGATGCCAAATCCAGCACCACGTGTTGCCTAAGGAGGTGGAGCAGCCCAGTTGTGCTAATTGAAATCACATGAGCCACTCCTGGCCCTCCTCTCCCTCCATTTTGCACCTGCTCTTGTTTGAACAGAAATTAATTCCAGGGGGTTACATTAACTTTGTGATGCAGGTCAGACAGTGGATCCTTCCAGGCATAGACCCTAGTCCCATGTTGTGCCTTGTTCTGGGTGGTAATCAATGACTCTGGACTTCTGTGTGCCCACCACTGTCTACCCCCATGTTCTCTAATGCTTTCATAGCATGGGCCATGTTTTTATCCAGTCTCCCAGGGGGCTGGCCCACCCTGCTATAGCCCATCCAGTGACTGTGTGTGGTTCGGGATTACTCTACCAGAAAAGGTGACAATGAGTCCAGTGGCACCTTATAGACTAACAATGTATTAGAGCATAAGCTTTCATGGGCAAAGACCCACTTCATCAGATGCATGTAGTGGAAATTTCCAGAGGCAGGTATATTCCGCTACTAGAAAAGGAATGATAGGCAAGGACCTGCATATTTTTAGCTTCTTTTAATGTAAGATTGTAGCAGCTGGAAACAAAAGAAGTTGTGGAAGAACTAGGGATGTCAACGTGTAGTCGACTACACAATTAACCTATAAGCCTGGACTTGGTTAATCCTATTAACTACGCGTGCGCGCACACACACACACACACCCTTGCTACTTCTGTAGCAAGGGAAGTGGGAGAAGCTGCCACCTCCACCCTCGGGGACTATCAAATAATTGTGTAGCCGCTAAGCTTTGAATTATACGATCATTCAGTTACTTGATATCTTAACATCCCTAGGAAGAATTACGTCACCTGCCACCTTCTCTGGCCCAACTGTGCCACCATGGACATCCTTAGGATTTAAGGGGCCTTACACAGTATTATGAAATTGGTGCCCCTATGCTCAATGGCAGCCAGGGTGGGGATGATATTTTAGAGTCATGATTTTATAATCTTCAGCAACACACCAATGAAATATTTGAAACTAAGGTCATATACACTAATACAGTAAATTCAGAAACATCATGGACCTGGTGTTGGCAAATGCCCTTAAACAGCATCATTACCACTTGATTGGCTCTTTCACAGGCTTTGTGTCTGCTAAGGCAGGTTTTCCCACTTTTGAGTTAACTAGATACTCTCTGGAGGAAGCAGAGCCTTAGAGCAGGGATAGGGAGAAATGGCAGAGTGGACTCTAAGGCCCAGTGGTCCCCCAAGTTTTCCAGTGCCCTATGCAGCTGTGTATACGGGTAGGAATAGCACAGCGTGCCGCCCTCCACCTCCTCCCCTAGCTGAACCCTGCCACCAACTACCTCCCTTGGCTTAGCTGCAAGTGCTAAACTAACAACTTGCTCCTGTACAGGAATCAGGTACCTAGGTAAGCCAGTGAAAGGAGGGAGGCTGGGCTGGGCCCTTCCTTTAACACACCCAGGACAATGAGATCAGACCAGCACGGCAGGGACTGAGACTCAGGGCTAGCTCTGGGTGCTCGCCCCCTCCGCTGACCGACCCCTCCAGGTCCCGGCCCCACCTGTCTGTCCCTGCTGCCCAAGATGCGCTCTGCTTAGTAGCAGCTGAGCTGGAGTCTGGGGCAGAGCTCTGCGGTGCTGGGCCCTCCCCTGCCTCTGCAGGTGCCTGGGAGCCCCAGGACGATGCTGAGGCGGGAGGGCGACCCGAGCGTGACGGCCCCGGGGCCGGTCCCAGCCGGCGGGGTCACGGCAGGGCACCGGACGGCCCGCGGCGCCCCAGACTCGCTGGAGAGGGCCGCCCACGCTGCGCCCTGCGCTGGAGCCCCGCCCCCTTCCCAGCGCGGGGCTTTCCCGTTCCACGGCGGGTGAGCTCACTCGGGCCTGCAGCCAATGAGGCGGCGGCCGGCCGAGCTGGGGAATTCCAGAGCCGTCGCCTCCTCCGCGGACTGCGGCTTTGGGGGAGCCAGCCCAGCACGGGGAGCCGAGCGCCGGGCCCCGCCATGCGGGACACCAGGGGACGGCAGCCGCGGCCGGAGGAGCTGGCTCTCCCGCGGGGTGAGGGGGCGGCGCTGCGGCCGGGGGGCGCTCCGGGCCGCCTGCCAGCGGTGGGCAGGGTCAGTGAGGAGGCCCGGGGGGACCCGTTAGGCCTGGGGCAGTGGCCCTGTGGGAGCGAGCGGGCGGCCCGGGGCATGCGGAAGCCGCGGGGGCGGTGCCGGAGGCTGGCGCTTAAGACCGCGACGGTAACTTTGTGGTCCCGCGCCGCCTCTCTCGTGTGAGCCTCGGGAACCTACAATCGCAGCCCGGTGCCGCCAGGCTGGCTCGGCTCCTCCGCCTAGTGCCCTGGACCCGTCCCCGTCCCCGTCCCCGGGCGCTGCCTCTTTGCGTCGGTGCTTGGCTGGGACTTTGGGGAAGTCTCTCCTTGCTGTCCAACCGCGGGGAGGAAGAGTGTTGTCTCCTGGGCCAGGGACTTGTGGGACTCAAGTTTTCTGGGATCTCCTTGAGCACCTGGCTGAGCCACCTGCTGATTTCCCTGCCAGGTGCTGTCCTGAGATGCAAAAGGGGGCGGGGCACCAGGCCGGTGGCTGATGGGGTAACGGTGTATCCTGTCTTTTTAGGTGCTGCCGTTCCAGATCCGGGCCTGGCCATGGCACATACCACGCAGGTCTCCAGTAAGGGAGCTGTGATCTCAGCTGAAGGTAATTCCCTCCCCCTTATAGCTAATAACACTTCTGCCTTGGCTAGCGCTCTCCATGGTCCGAGAATGGTACAGAAATGAGAGAATGAATCTATCCACCATTGCCCCCACTTTACAGATGAGTAAACTGAGGGACAGAGCGAGTTCAGGCCATGGGGGAGCGGATGGTAGCGTAAGTTAGTACCCAGGAGTCCAGGCTCCTGGACTTGTGCACATTTATGCCAGCTTTACAAACTCCCAATCCCATACCTGCACTCTCCTTCCACCCGGCCTCACTTGAGCCTATCTGTGGCTCCAGACAACTGATTCTGTGGGTGCTCTTCTGCCACAGGCCCCACCCTGCTCTCCTAAGGGGACTTGTGGAAAACACACATTTCATTCGGCCCTGCATTTCTATCCTGGTACCACTGCAGTAGGGCTGTGCTTTCAGGATTGTCCCTTGTGCAGTGCACTGGCTAAAGGAGTAGTTCTGCAGCCCGGCATGGTAGCTTCCACCCCCTAGTCTTCTCCTCAGCATTTGCTGCTCTGCTCTCTGCCTGCTGGGGGAACAGGCAACTCTTGCTGACTGAAGGTTCAGTTTGCACCTGTGTAACCCACACACCTGCTGAGCATGGTGCTCTGTCCCATGGAGTGGCACTGAGACCACTTACAGAGAGAAAGAATGAGCTTGCTCTACAGCCTTAGCTGAGAGCCAGCTGGTTTTTAGTTCCTGTGGTAGAGACTCATGCACTTAGCTTCAAAGGTCCCTGCTTTGGGCCCACTGGAGGGTGTCACACTTGCACTGCAGGCCCAGTGGTGCCAGCAGTCCCACAGGGTTCAAACTGCCATGTTGTTCCTATCTCTTAGGGATGTAAAAGAGTAGTCAAGTCATATTCCCTCCCCCCTTACTACTTCTGTATCAGAGGCAGCAAGTGTGTGTGTGTGTGTGTGTGTGTGTGTGTGTGTGTGTGTGTGTGTGTGTGTGTGTGTGTGTGTGTGTGTGTGTGTAAGGTGGGGAAGTAGGACCAGGTGCTGGGGAGAGCTGGCTTAAAAGCTGGCTACCCCCAGCACAGTCTCCCAGTGCGATTCTCTGCCTCCATTAGAGATAGCAGTACAAGGGCTGCTGCTGGAGCAGCCTCCATCTGTGGGGGATCCCAGTGAGACTTAGGATCCCCCCCAGACAGGAGCTGCTTCACTGCAGCAGCTTGTTGGAGGGAGAGTGGGGGAACAGGGCAGGGGTGTCCCCACTCCCCACTAGGACTGCCCTGCGGATGGGGTGTCTAGACCCGGCACAAGCCAGGACTGCTCAGTCGTGGTTTGCGCTGAGACCCAGGACCTACCCCGCTGCAGCTCTGCATTTTAAACGTAACAGGAGCCCGTCTTCCTGCGTGCCCGGTTCCTATTACATTTCAATTGCAGAGCCGCAGCAGGGGTAGCTCCTGGAGCACTCTCCCATATCGACTAATCATGTAGTCGATACGAATTGTATCGACTACACAGTTAGCCAATTGCCTGCCTCTTAACATCCTTAATCTCCCTCATGCCACGTGAAGTAGGAGCAGCCACCACGGTATCTTCAGCTGGGTGGGTAGCCACTTTTACCCGGCCCCTCTGGCATGAGGGAGGGGCTGGTTTGAGACGTCAACATTTAAGCATCTGCATTAGAAAAGCTCATGCTTTCTTTTTCCTTTACAGATCAATTAGGTGAGTGGACATTGGGCAGTGGGGGTACAGTGACCTCAGGTACGTACAAGTGCTCTAGGCCGGTGGCAGGCATGTGGCCCATTGGGGTTCTAGGTGTGGCTCACAAGAAATTTTGTTTAGTGTTGCCCCCGGTTCTGCAGGTTTTCATCTGTGCAGTTTTTTCCTACTTGTATTACCCTAGTGACACGCACAAGCCAGGGCACATGAAGTGAGGTCCGTGCTGAATGCACACAACACGGACTATAAACGAAGCATGCTCCCTCTGCATTTAAAGCGCTGCTACAGTTCCAGCAGCACCTTCTGCAAATTCTAGGTATGCCAGCACAGTTAGCGAAGCTACCCTATCCTGAGAGACCAGCTTGGTTACAACCATCTTGTGGCCCATTCACTAGCCTGGGTTGCCCATGGTTGCTCTGCAGCAAAGGGGAGAGGTAACATGCAAGCGTGGCAAGGCAAACCCTGCTATCATTCCCCTGCGCCCTCTCCTTGAAGCCCAATTCCAGGGCTTTAGCATTGGACCCAAAGAGCAGGTAAGGGAATACCTGGGAAATGGGGATACATACAAGTCAGTAGCTCCAATGGCACATCTCCTGCAGCATTCAGGGGACTCACTTGCACGCTTCCCAAATTATCCAGGTGCCTCGCAGCTGAGAAAGCAGCAAGAGCGAGCTTTGTACCACCCAAGATGAGAAAAGTGATCTCATGAGTTACCATGCCAGACATCCAGTTTCTACCATTAGGGAAACAGTGGGGCACCCTGGACTATGGGAAAGCATGCCTGGCCTTGACCTCTGCTCCTGGCTCCTCAGCCAACTTCCTTGCCACAGTATGATGTTTGTAGCCAAAAAGCTACTGCCTTGAGCAAATAGCAGCTCCGAGAGAAAGAAGGGGGCAGTTCTTACCCTGTCACAGGCTCTCTCTTTAAAGCAGGGCCTGCAATTAAGGAGGCTCTGTCAGCAACAGGGCTAGGACTTAAACAATTAGCTTAAAAAAGGGGGGGGGGGGAGAGTTAATGTCCCTTGAACAGAGGCTCCAACCTAATGGTAAAGCCAAGTGAAAACCAGTGTTCCCTGTGAGCTGCACACTTGTGCGGCTACTCAGATTCCAGTGTCACCCAGTTGATTAGCAGAGCACCCACAGCTAAGTTTGTGTGTTTACTGATGATGCACATTCACACACTGCAGTGCACAGAACAAAATGTATTCTGCACCTGGATGGAAAAGATTAGAGGGAACGCTGGTGGAAACTGGCATCATTCTCTTAGACCAATGCGTCTCCATAAGGCCTGGGCCAGATGCAGAGCTGAGCAGTTTACCTGAAAGCGTGACACACAATGCTGTGTTTGTGCAGGGACACTTATGTCTAGTTCTCCCTAGTTTAGCTGGCACGGATGGCAGCCATGTTCAAACTGAGGTCTGCACACAGTTGCACTGATGTCTCTAACCGGATAACATCATTGACTCCTAGGGCTGGAAGAGACCTCAGAGGTTACTGAGTCCAACCACCTGCTAAAAACAAGACTAACCACAACTAAATCATCCCAGGCAGAGCTTTGTCAAGACAGGTCTTAATGCCTTTAGGGCTGGAGATTCCACCACCTCCTTAGGGAACCTGTTCCAGTGCCTCACCACCCTCCTAGGGAAATAATTTTTCCTAATAGCCAACTGTCACAGGGTACATTGACCACTCCCACGCCTCCTGCCAGTAGTACTGGGAATTAGCTTGTATCTACCTGCTGCACATGTCCTGCTTGGCTTCCCTCTGGTGGGCGTCGGTGTCCTCATGTCATGCTCCGGCTCAGACCTGTGTCACTCTTGGACTGCACGGTCTTCTCCAGGACTCTGGCAGTGCCCACTCCAGTGTCTTTCAGCCCCCTTTGGGGCAAAGCAGGGGGGGGGGGGGGGGGAGACATGCTGTTTATCATTCTCTGCATTCTGGTATCCTCCCCTCATAGGGAACCCACAATTCCCCTAGACCCACCTTTGCCTCAGTGACCCACTGCCACTCTTCATCTAGCCCCTGCCTCAAGGGCAAGCTGCAGTCTGACTTGGCCACTCATCATAGGCAGAGGGGTGGACCTGCAGCCTTTGCCTATCCTGGCTACAGGATAGGCAACCCTGAGGTCTTGCTTCAGGCCCGGCAGCCTGGGAGTGAGGTCAGGCTAGTCGCATCCTAGCCTGTCCCAAGCCAGGTCCCTCCTGTTTCCCAGCTAGAGTCTCTCTTCCTCCCCCACTTGGAGCCCTTAATTATGTAGCCCTACCTGGGCCCTAATTGGCTACTATCTGCCACAGCTGTGGACTTTGCTCTCCGCCCTCTCCCAGGGCTGGTTTTTACCCTTAAAGGGCCAGTGCGGGGCAGACGCCCCATCACACCAACCTAAATCTCCCCCACTGCAATTTGAGACATTGCACCACATTCTGCCATCCATCACTACTGTGAACAGCCTCTCTCCCTCTTTGGAACCTCCCTTCAGGGAGTCAGAGGCTGCTCTCAGATCCCCCCTCACTCTTCTCTTCTGCAGACTAAACAAACCCAAATACCTCAGCCTCTCCTCATAGGTCATGTGCTCCAGCCCCACAATCATTTTCAATACCCTCCACTAGACTCTCTCCAATATGTCCACGTCCTTTCTATAGTGGGGGGCCCAGAACTGGATGCAATACTGCAGACGTGGCCTTACCAGTGATGAATAAAGCGGAATAATCACTACCCTAAATTTGCTGGCAATGCTCCTATTAATGCACCCCAATATACCATTAGCTTTCTTGGCTACAAGGGCGCACTGTTGACTCATACACAGCTTCTCATCCACTGGAATCTCCAGGACCTTCTCTGCCTAAATGCTGCTTAGCCAGTCGGTCCCCAGCCTGTAACAATGCTTGGGATTTTCCCGTCCCAAATGCAGGACTCTGCAGTTGTCCCTGTTGAAACTCATCAGATTTCTTTTGGCCCAGTCCTCCAATTTGTCTAGGTCACTCTGGACCTGATCTCTGCCCTCCAACATATCCACCTCTCCCCCTAGCTCAGTGTCATCTGCAAACTTGCTGAGGGTGCGATCCATCCCCTCATCCAGGGCATTAATAAAGATGTTGAACAAAACCAGCCATAGAACCGATCCTTGGGGCACTCCACCTGATACCAACTGCCAGCCAGACATCGAGACATTGAGCCTGGCAATCTAGCCAACTTTCTATCCACCTTACTGTCCATTTTTCCAATCCCTACTTCCTTAACTCACTGGCAAGAATACTGTGGGAGACTGTATCAAAAGCTTTGCTAAGGTCAAGGTATATCACGTCCACCGCCTTCCCTGTGTCCACAGAGCCTGTTACCTTGTCATAGAAGGCAATCAGATTGGTCAGGCAGGACTTGCCCTTGGTGAGTCCATGTTGACTATTCCCGATCACTTTCCTCTCTTCCAAGTGCTTCAAAATGGATTCCTTGAGGATCCCCTCCAGGATTTTTCTAGGCACTGAGGTGAGGCTCACTGGTCTGTAGTTTCCTGGATTGTCCTCCTTCCCTTTTTTAAAGACACGTACTACATTTGCCTTTTCCCAGTCATCTGGGGGTTCCCCTGATCTCCACGAGTTTTCAAAGATAATGGCTAAAGGCTCTGCAATGACATTTGCCAACTCCCTCAGCACCCTCCGATGCACTAGGTCCAGCCCCATGAATTTGTGTAAGTCCCACTTTTCTAAACAGTTCCTAACCTCCACTGAGGGCTGCCCACCTCCTCCCCGTGCTGTGCTGCCTAGTGCAGCAGTCTGGGAGCTGACCTTGTCTGTGAAGACGGGTAAAAATACTTTTTAGCCAAACTGGTGTGACAGTTCCATAGATGCCAAGGGCAAAAGGCAGCATGGAGGTTGTGTAGTGTGCTGTATACTACAGACCAGAGACTGCAAGGCATGCTAAAGCTGCTGGCAGATCCGACAGGCAGCTGCAGTGAGGGAGATATCTAGGTATTGGGATAACAGAGTGGGCAGGCCAGCCGACTGGCTACAGGACCTGGGGGCTAGGACTGTGGGCAGGCAGGCCTAGAGGGTAAGGCATCTGAGCTCTACAGGGCTGGGAGGGAGGGCCAATCAGGTGAGGTGCTGGGCATCAGTGCTGTGTGGGGAGTGGGCTGATCAGGTCAGATGCCTGCACTAGGGCTGTGGAGGAGGGTAGGCCCATCAGACAAGATGCCTGGGTGCCAAGGGTGCTGGGAGGGCAAGGCACCTGGATGCCAGGGCTGCACGCATGGGGAGATGGCTGAACACCAGAGCTGCAGGAGGTGAGGGGGCCCATCAGTTGAAGTGCCAGGATGGCTGGTGGGCCGATGGGGTGAGGCGCTTGGCCCCAGGGCTGTGGGAAGGGCGGGCCGATCGGGTGAGATGCCCACGTGCTGGGGCTGCAGGCAGGCTGACCTAATGCGTGAAGGGAGGACAGACGGGGAGATGCCTAGGCGGGTGCTGGGAAGATTCCCTGACAGCCGTGGAAAGTGACCGTTGTTACGCGTCAGTCGGGATGGGGTGTTGCGGAGAGACCCGCTCTCACTCAGACAGGAGTGAAGTCAGGGAAGCCCTGTGGCCGGGGGTACAGACTGTGGCCGGGGGTACAGACTGTGGCCGGGGGTACAGACTGCAGGGGGTAGCTCGATCCCTGTTGCTGGCTCTATCGAAGTGCTCTCAGAGCAGGGCAGCACCCTCCGTGCTGGCGTGGTTGGCCCAAGCCTTGCAGCGCCACTTGTTGCTTTTCAGGATCACCCAGATACCCCTCCCCTCACTCAAGCCTGCACACAGTCAGCCAAAGGGCAAAAACCTCCGAACCCGGCAGCCCTTGCCTGGAGATTTGCTGCCGCCTTGGCTTCAGGTGGCCCTGGAGTGGCGCATGGCTCCTCTCGGAGCGTCCCACTTCCCGCCCTCCCCCGGGGCTCTCTGAGGGTTGTGAGGATGGAGGTTGGCCCGTTGTGGCTCCCCAGCCTGCTTCTAGAGCAGCCAACTTTGTAACTGCAGAAAACTGAACTTGTCCCGCCCCCTGCTCCGAGGCCCTGCCCCGCTCACTCCATTTCCCCCTTTCCATCCCTTGCTCTTCCCCCTTCCCCCTCACTCACTTGCTCACGTTCACCGTGTTGGGGGGCAGGAGGTGGTGAGGCCTCCTGCAGAGGTGCAAACTCTGGGAAGTGGGGGTGTAGGAGAGGGTGAGGGTTGGGCCACGGTGTTTGGAGTGGGGGAGGGGGCTGCAGTGCTGGAGGGGTGCTGACTCCAGGAGGGAATCCAGGGTCTGAGCTGGGACAGAGGGGTGCAGGGAGGGGGTTTGGGGTGCGCGCGTCAGGCAGTTCTGGCTGGTGTGGTTCACGGGAGGCTCCGGGGGGTGCTGTTGTTGGGCAGCCCCTTAAATAGCAGCCGTGCTAACGCTGCCTCAGCGGCTGCTCTGTCTGCCATGACGCGTGGCCAGGGCGCACCAGGACAAAAGTGTTCCTGTTCTCTGGAATGTGGGAGGGGGAGGGAATTCCCCCCCCCCCCACTGTCTCTGTCTCCTGCCGCTGCTCCCTGGATGGACCGTGTCCCCAACTAGCCCAAATCCCAGCTGCCCCCGCTCCATGCCCCTGCTGTTTGCAATGACCCCCCACCCCCTCCTTCGTCTCCCTAGCCTGGCCTGCTGCCCAGACCCATTCCCGGGGCAAGCAGCAGTCTAATTTTAGCCCCCTGCTTCGGTGCAGCCCATTCATCCCTGGCAGACTGACCTGCTGGCTGTGGGGTCCCAAGAGAAGCTTGGTGCAGCATCCCCCACGGCTCGCCCTGGCTCCCTCTGCGTGTGGCCTGAAGGAAGCTGGGCCAGCTCCTCTCTGTGCTCCCACACCTGGCAGGGAGGGGGAGAGAGGCACACACTGCCTGCTCAGCAGGGAGCCCCTGGCCACCTGGCGCCTGCTGCCCAGGGTTAACCCTGCAGCCTCAGCCTGCAGTCCGCTGCCTTTCCCAGCCCCCTCTGCTGGGATCCACCCCCTGTCCACCCGGGGCTCCCCTGAGCTCCAGAGTGGGAGCTTCCTCCCCCCCCATCCCCATCAGTGCTGACCGGAGCTGCCAGGGTCCCTTTTCGACTGGACATTCCGGTCGAGACCCAGACCCTTGGCAGCCCTAGGCCAGCCCGTTCCCTGCCTCACCCTCTGGCTCTCCCTGTCCTGCAGACATCATCGAAGAGTTAATTAAGGAGGATGGATTCCAGCCAGAAGCCCTGCCCTTCCTCTCCAAGGCCGCTTCCAAGGGCACCGCCAAGCTGGTGCCCAGGGGCTCAAACCCAGCCGCCCCCACAGGGATGCTGAGGCTGGTGGAGCCTACACTGCAAGGTGGCTCGGCCTCCTTTGGCAGCGCCCGTCCCGCCGCGCCTCCCGTCCTGCCGCTGGACCCTCGGCCTCGCCTGCTCTCGCAGAGCCTCAGTGGCTTGCAGCTGACGCCCAGGCTGGTCCCCAGGGGGACGGCTCCCTCCCCTGCCAGCAGGCCCCCCTGGGCTGTGCCTACGCGCTCACTGAAGGAGCCGCTGGAAGACATGCTGGAGCCTCCCCAGCTGGTGATCACCGAGCAGCCGAAGCAGCGGGGGATGCGCTTCCGCTATGAGTGCGAAGGCAGGTCGGCCGGCAGCATCCTGGGCGAGAGCAGCACGGATGCCAACAAGACCCTGCCAGCCATCGAGGTGAGTGGGGCGGGGACGGGGCAGGGGCGGGTGTGACAGTTCCTCTCCACCCCTGACGCGAGCAGTGCTTGGCTCATGTTTTCAGACCTGCCCCATCCGTGGGACAGAACAGAGCAACCGACCCCAGCCCTGCACTCTGGGGGGGGACCTGTGCTTCAGGGGAACATGGAGTCCAGGGCAGCTGGGGGGCCTGGTGCCAATAGCAGCGAGTGACCCAGCGCCAGCCCAGCTCCGCTCCACCCTACCCCGGCGGCTCCCGGTGTTGCGTGGAGGAGGGGGTGGAAGCCAAAAAGAGGTGGGGCGGGCCATGGGGGGAGGGGCGAAAGGGGGGCCAGCTGGACTGCTTTCTGCTGCTGGTGCCAGACTCCCGCTAGTCCCCCAGGCTGCCTTGGCCCACGTGTCCCCCTGAAGCGCAGGGCCTGGGCCACTTGCCCCGGGCTGCCCTATGGAAGGGACTGCTCTGCGTGGACCTGGTCTGGGCTCCGGCAAACATACACCCATGGTAGTGCTGCCCGCCACACAGGAGAGGGAGGTACAGGAGGCTTGCCCCCTCCTCTCTCTCTCCCTGGCTCCTGGCACCCCACCGAGGTTGGTGGGTGGAAGAGGTACCCAGGGCCCTGGGTGCTCCTGCTAGGTTCCCATGCGGCAGTCACAGCCCCGGCAGCAGTGCTGGCACCGGAGGGCTTGGAAGGGTCCGGGGCTGCCAAACCCTGCCTCTCTGTGCACGGCCCTTGGTTCACCGCGTGGGCTCAGGGCTCTTGGTTACCCACGTGTGTTGCTGTTTCATGCGGCGGCAGTCAGGACCCAGCCTGGGCAGCCCGTTGGCTGCAGGGTCGCTCACCTGCCCCGGGGGAGAGGGGTGGGGAATTTACTGGGCAGGTTATTTACACACTGAACCCAGGGCTGGGTCTCCTGCCCCCCTGGCATGGCGGAGGCCTGGCACTGAGCGGGTGCCGTTTCCCCAGCTGCTGAACTGCCAGAAGATCCCCGAGGTGAAGGTGGTCGCCTGCCTGGTGTGGAAGGACTGGCCCCACCGCATCCACCCTCACAGCCTGGTGGGGAAAGACTGCAGCAACGGGCTCTGCGAGATCAGCCTGAGGCCCCAGGCCAACCCCAAGCACAGGTACAGGGCCCGCCTCAGCACATCTCCGGCAGGGGGTGGGGCAGGGCAGGTGTGACAGCTCCATGCTGGGCCGAGGCCAGGTTATGAGCTGGCAACTCACATGGGGATTCCCTCTAAAGGGCTTTGAGGAATGCGCCCGGGTGGTTTCCCCAGAATGCTCCTCCCGTGACCTCCCCTCCCCGCATGTGATCAATCCCCCGTGTCCCTTTGGGGCACAATGGGATGTCTGCAGCTACCTCAGCTGAGCCACCCCAAACCTCTCCTTTATTTCGACATCAGAACGGCCAGACTGGGTCAGCCCAAAGGTCCCTCTAGCCCAGTGTCCTGTCTGCCCACAGGGGTCAGGGCCGGGTGCCCCAGCGGGAACGGACAGATAATCACCAAGTGATCCCTCCCTGGTCGTCCATGCCCAACTTCTGGCAAACCGAGACTAGTGCGGGGGGCAAGAAACTGAGGCCCGTGGGCCACATGCAGCGGAGGCAGCTGGCACAGGGCCCTGGGCAGCTGGCATCACCCCTTTCAGTCCAGCCTCTGAGCTGCCCCCAGGGAGCGGGGCCGGGACCAATGTCCCCTCTGACCTTTTCCATCCATGTGCAGAATATTTTTTCGGTGCACTGAGGTGGTTGCCAATGTGCACCACCAGTAGAAACAAAAAAACCGCCCTGCAGTTGCTCTGCTAATCAGCTGGGTGTCGTTTGAACCTCTCCTGAGCGGCCACATGGGTGCTCAGCTACAAGGAACACTGGTTGGGACAGCCCTGGCGGGAGAAGCAAGCCCAGCTCCTCCGCAGCATGTTGAGCAGGGTCCCTCTTCCCCCGCCCGGGCCACCTCAGCTTCCCCATTGCCCGGGTGGCGTGGTTGCCACATCACCAGCCCCAGTGCTGTGGGCAGCACAGTTGGTGGCAGGGAGCAGATGGGCTTGAATAGGTGCAGGGGTTCCGGGGGGAGGGAGCAGGGGAAGTTGGATAGGAGGCCTGGGGAGGCAGTCGGGGGTGGGGAGCAGGAGGGATTGGGTGGGGGCAGGTGTTCCAGAGGGAGGGCAGTGGGGGATTGCATAAGGTCGGGAGCTGGCCCACATCTGGCTGTTTGGGGAGACACGGCCTCCCCAAGCCTTCCCTATCCAGTGCGCCCTACAATTTCCGTACCCAGAGGTGGCCCTCAGGCCAAAAAGTTTGCCCACCCCGAGGCTAGTGACACCATTCCTGCCTGTCTGCAGAAGGCCAGCACCCATCCTCCTGTGCCCCCAGCAGCTTGTGAACCTCATGCGACCAACAAAGCGTCTGCCATGGTTCTGGCCTGGTGACAGACTTAGAAGGACTGGTGTCGCCCAGCCCGCACCATGCAGAAAAACTGCCCCTAACCCAGCAGTTCGCATCCAGGGCTCCAGAGCCCCCCGGGGGGGCCATGAGCAGGTTCCAGGGAGCCTGCCAAGTAGGGCCAGTCTTAGACTAGCTGGGACTCCGCACAGAGAGCCAAAGCGCCTGTGCATGGGCCAGAAGCCTGGGGCCCTGAGCCTCGCCACCAGGACTGAAGCTGAATCCTCAGCAACATCACTTCACGGGGCCCCTTTGGCCGGAAGGGGGGGGACCTGGACGGCTACAGAGCATCTCCCTGTCTCTGTCAAGGTGCAGGCCGTCCCCTAGCAGGCCTGGAAGGCTCTGGGCACCGTAATGAGAGCCTAAGAGAAGCAGCATTACACCAAGCCCCCAGGCAGCGTGCCCTGGAAGCTGGGCATGTGAGCAGCTGCTCAGGGGAGATTCCAGTCCTGCCCAGCTGATTAGCAGAGCACCCACAGTGAGGGTTGTTTTATCACTCCGGCCTTGGTGCACATAAAATTATTCTGCACACGGATGGAAAAATCTGGACATGGCTGGAAAAGTTCAGAGTCGCCAACCTTTCTAAGCACAATTTGTCAGACCGGGACCTACCTCAAACCAAGTACCCCTGCCCCTCCCCTTCTCTGAGGCCCTGCCCCGCCCCTTTGCTGAGGCCCCGCCCTCTTTACTCTGTGAAGATGGGGTACAGGAGAAGGGGACAGAGTGACATAAGTGCCCCCCTGCCTCGGTCTCCCCCACTCTGCACAACAAGCAGGAGGCTCCCGGGGTGGGAGGGACACAGTTCTGAGGCTCTGGGCAGGAGCAGCAAGCAGTGGGGGGAGGGGCAGTTGAAGTGCCAGCACCTGACAGCCTCCCAGCCACACTAGTCAGGATCACCTGTCAGAGGCTCCAGGATCGACCAGTCGATCTTGATGGACGGGTTGGTGACCACTGGATCAGAGGGAACGTTGCCCCCGACCCCGGCGGAAGGGTTGCTCTGTCTGAAAGGGGGTGATGCCGAAGCCTGGGGTTCCACGTGGCAGGTCTTCCTGTGCAGAAGTGGGGTTCCCCTCGTGGCCCATGGCAAAGCCTTGGGTGGGCCATGGTGGCCGGCCTCAGCCCCGGCCCCAGCCTTACCCACAGCATCTCCGACGCATCTCCTCTGGTTCCCGGCAGTTTTAACAACCTTGGCATCCAGTGTGTGAAGAAGAAGGAGATTGAAGCAGCCATAGAAAAGAAGCTGCAGCTGGGGATTGATCCATTTAAAGGTGCGTGGCCCCAGCGAGCCCTGGTCCCCCTCCCATCCCTTCTGGGCCCCCACCGCGGCCGCCCAGCCAGGCAGCACCATTGAGGAGTGAGAAGGTCAGGTATTGGAGCAGGGTGGGATGGCGTGTCACCTCGGGAACTGTGGCGACCGCTGTGCCCCTTAGCCCCCCAGCTGAGCTGGCCTTTCCTAGGCGCTGCTGGGGAGTCACAGCCTCTTCAGGCCCTGGGATCCCCCAGCACCCCCCCAAACTGAGTTCAGGGCCCTCCTTTGGATCCATGGGGCCTCACACCAGGGCTGGGCAAAAGGGCCTCTGCGGGCTGGATCCGGCCTGGCAAGCGGGTGGATCCGGCCCGTGGAGGCCCTGCTGCTCCACTGCCCCCAGGCCTTAATTGGCTGGGGGTGGGGGGGACGCACAAAGCCTCCTCCTGCCCTGCCAGGAGCACGTGGCGCTTTGAAGCTGCTCGCAGGGCGGGGGGAGAGTGGAGGAGGCTTCAAGCACTCCCCCAGGCCAATCAGAACCGGGGGGGGGGGAGCTGCGTGAAGCTTCCTCCGTGCTCCCCCACCCCCATCATGGTGTGGGGGTGGGGTAGCCCCACCTTTTCTTGTTTAGGCCCCGCCCCTTCCCATTTAGGCCCCGCCCTTTCTGGGGTGGCCCGGGGCTGCTTCAAAAATTTTTGAAGTGGCCCCCGGGCAAACATTATTGCCCACCCCGCCTTACGCAGTACTATTCAACTGGTGCCGCGATGCCCAACAGCAGGCGGGGGGCAACTCTTTAGAGCTGTGATTTTATCCTCTTCAGCAGCACGCTACGGAAGTCGTTTTAAAGCAGATTTCCAAGGGAGGTCCTGGTCACTAACACAGGAAACTCAGAAACTGACAGTCTGTCCCTGCGGTAGACGAGTGCCCATCAAACGGCTTCGTTACCACTCGAATGGCTCTTCGCAGGGTCACTGGGTGCTAATAGGGCTGGCAGGCTTCGTCCCGGCGGTGTGGGGCCAGGCTGGGCCGGATCTCCGAGATGCTCTGCTGTAAGAATGGCCTGGCCTGGGGCAGCGTGGGGCAGTGCCCTGGGGGGCTTTCCAAACTCGACAGGGAGCCTCTGGGCGCTGAACGCTCTGCTCCCCCTCTGCAGCTGGCTCCTTGAAGAACCACCAGGAGGTGGACATGAACGTGGTGCGGATCTGCTTCCAGGCCTCGTACCAGGAGCCCTCGGGACAGACCCGGCAACTCAGCCCCGTCCTCTCCGAGCCCATCTTCGACAAGAGTAGGTGCTGGGGCTGGGGCAGGGGAGGGCCTGGCAGGGCAGAACAACCAAGGAGGCCCTGGGGGGAGGCCTGAGGTGGGAACGTGGCTGAGCCCACTTATCCTGGCGTGCCAAAGTGCTGGGCAGAGCCCAGGGTCAGCTCTGCAGTCCTCTCCCTGCACCTCTGGACACCTGGCCTAGGCTGGAGACCGCGATGAGGGGAGATTCAGAGGGAAAATGAGAGTTCTTTGGGGCAAGGCTGGTATTTCAGCGGTGCCATGCTACGGGTGGGCAGCCCTGTGCTGGGCGGGTTCTTTGGGGCACGGCTGGTCCTGAGCGGTGCCAGGCTTATTGTTCCCCTTTATTCAGCTCTGGTGAGGCCATATCTGGAGTATTGTGTCCAGTTCTGGGCCCCCACTACAGAAAGGATGTGGACACATTGGAGAGGGTCCAGCAGAGGGCGACCAAAATGATTAGGGGGCTGGAGCACATGACTTATGAGGAGAGGCTGAGGGATTTGGGTCTGTTTAGTCTGCAGAAGCAAAGAGTGAGGGGGGATTTGAGAGCAGCCTTCAACTTCCTGAAGGGAGGTTCCTAAGAGGATGGAAAGAGGCTGTTCTCAGTAGTGACAGATGGCAGAACAAGGAGCAATGGTCTCAAGTTGTGGTGGGAGAAGTCCAGGTTGGATATTAGGAAAAACTATTTCCCTAGGAGGGTGGTGAAGCACTGGGCTGGGTTCCCTAGGGAAGTAGTGGAGTCTCCATCCCTAGAGGTGTTTAAGTCTCGGCTTGACAAAGCCCTGGCCGGGTTGATTGAGTCCTGCCTGGGGCAAGGGGCTGGACTTGATGCCCTTCTGAGGTCTCTTCCAGCTCTATGGTTCTATGCTGTGTCTGGGCAGCCCTGTGCCGGGCGGGTTCTTTGGGGCAGGGCTGGTCCTGCAGCGGTGCCAGGCCTGGTTCTCTGTGGACAAGTAGGAAGGGATGGGGAGAGTTCACACTGGGAGCGGGCTCTGCGGACCGGCTGAGAGAGATGGTGAGCGCTATGTCTTACCCGATTGGTAGGCTCTTGTCCTGGTGGCCAGTGGGCCTGGCCTTCTCTTGTCGCCCTTGCAGACGAGAGTTCTTGGGGAGATTTGCACGAGCAGGGAGCGGCTTGCAAGCCAGCGTGTGAGCGGCCGCCGGCCTACGCGCTGCTGTGCAGCAATGCTTGGTGCTTGGAGGAATGGCCACTCCCCTCCTGTGTGCCATGGGCCCCGCACTGCTAACGGCTGAGGGAGGCATTCGGAGTAGGCTGGCAGTGCCAGGAAGCTCCAGGTGGCTGTGGAGAGCAGCACAGTGGGCCTGTAGAGATGGCTGCAGACTTGTGACTGGCCCAGCTTCCTGGTTGTCCAGCAGCAGAGCCAGCTGCGTTCCCTGGCCCAGGGCGCCCCCACCTTGCCCCAAAGCTGACGTCACCCAGGTCAGGGTCCTTCATGGCAGCCAGCCTTCCGGGAGGGGCGGGGGGAGGCTGGTTCCTGGATGCCAGCTGGATCCACCTGGCTGGGGAAGGACGGAGCAGGGCAGGGTCTGTGCCGTGGCTGAACTGAGCTGTGGCTGTGCAGAATCCACCAACACGTCGGAGCTGAGGATCTGCCGGATGAACAAGGAGTGCGGGCCCTGCACGGGTGGGGAGGAGCTCTATCTGCTCTGCGACAAAGTCCAGAAAGGTAATGGAGGGGAGGGGCAGCCCCACGGAACAGGGGGTGGGAGCGAGGGGGGTCTGGGGCCCTGCTGGAATGGGACAGGAGGCGGCCGAGCTGGTAGACAGGGAGGGACTGGATGGCTCTGATGGGGCAAATGGGCTAGTGGCGGAGCCCTGCAAGACACAGAGGAGGTGGGAGGTGCTGACGGGCGAGGGGGGCGCCGTGCTCAGAGGTTTGTAGAACTCTGGGCCAGGAGGGACCATTAGCTTAACTCAGCAGGGCCGGCACCGTGCAGGCTGTTGCAGTGCACACGGCTGCCCTGCGCCGAGCCCAGGCACAGGCCTGTCCCAGGGCACATGCCAAATATGCAGCTCCAGAGGCCACCCAAACATTTGGGGTACCACATTTTCAGACGCCCCTACCCAGGCACGTATGCTTGTTTGCCTGAGGAGGGCATGGACTAGCTCTGCTGGTTCCTCTCTGGCCTTTCCCCACGGCTTCTCCTGACCCCTCCTCCACGTGTCCCCTCAGCCCGCTAGCGGGGGCTCCCTGCCACCAGACTGGAGCCCCCAGCCTCTGCAGCTCCCTTCCAGCCCCAGGGGAGCCCTTGAGTCCCTGTAAGCTGTGGGGGAGGGGAGAAGGAGGACGGAGGGAAGCCCCAGGCCCCCAGCAGTAGCCTCGTGGTAGGGGAGGAAGCACCAGGCCCCTAGCTAAAGCTGTGTCGGGGGGGCTCAGTTGTGTAGGGCCCCATAACTTGTAAGGACAGCCCTGCCCAAGGCCCTAGTAACACCCTTGGGTACTGTGCTGCTGAGTGCACGGGCAGAGGGCTGGGAGGCCCCGGTGCCTGGGCCCCTGCTATGGCAGGGAGTTGATCAGAGGGGCTGTGGCCAGCTCATCCACTTCCACTGGCTGGGAAAGGCAAAACCCTGCCCGGGGGGAGGATTCCTGCCCTGCACACCTGGAGGTCAGCAAGACCTTGAGTAAGTTTGTGAGGCCCAGCAGCCCGGCAGGCGATTCTTGGAGCTACCGCACTCTGTGGGCCTGGGGGGTCCTCCCACCGCAGTGGTCCCCGGCTCCTCCCACCCAGCCTGGTTCCCTGGGGCACCCCTTGCCGGCCGGTCGGCTCCCCAGCCCTCACCCTGTATCCCATGCAGAGGACATCGCTGTGGTCTTCCGGAAGGACGGGTGGGAGAGCAAAGCGGACTTCTCGCAGGCCGACGTGCACCGGCAGATCGCCATCGTCTTCAAGACGCCCCCGTACCAGCACCTGGACATCCTGGAGCCGGTGGAGGTGGAGGTGTATCTGCAGCGCCTGACGGACAGCGTCCGTAGCGAGCCCTTCCACTTCACCTACCTGCCCAAGGACCCCGGTAAGGCCTGCCCCACAGAGCCCAGCCTTGCTGCTCACAGCCCTGGGGAAGGGCCCAGAGCAGCTCCCTCTGTTTACAGCCCCTTGCGGGGCGGAGGGGGACCGGGGAAGGAAAGGTCAGGGAAGGCCCAGTGCATCCCCTCATGGAAACCAAGTGCAGCCCCTGCTAGTCACAGCCCATAGGGAATACGGGGAGGGACCCAGAACAGCCCCAGTGGACACAGCCATATCAGAGGGGTTGTGGGGGGCATGGAGGCCCCAGAGCGATAGGGGGTCAGGGGAGCTCAGAGGAGCCCCAATGGACACAGCTCCGTGGGGTGGAGCAGGCCACATGCCCACTGGTGCCAGGCAGTTTCAGGAGGGGTTTGTGGCCGTTTCCTGGGGTTCAGGGCTTGCCCATCTCCGCCTCCCCCTCCACAGACGCGTACGGGGTGGACGTGAAGAGGAAACGGGGGATCCCTGATGTCCTGGAGGAGCTCTCAGCATCGGGTGAGCACGCAGGCCTCAGCCCCGGGCCGGCTGGGGACTGGGGCTGGGGCTGGCCTGGGTCGGGCGCCTGGAAAGAATCGCTTGGCTCCTGGTCTGGCTCTGCGCATGCCAGGGATGGCTGAAGACTCCAGCTTGGGCGCTGGGCTTTCTGGTGCCATTGGCTGCGGGGCTGGGCTCCCAGTTGGGACTGGCCAGCTGGTGGCGTCACTCCCCTCAGCGTCTCCCATCTCCAGAATGGCACCGGGCATCTCGCTCCCGAGCAGAGCTCTGGAAAGGGCTGTGGGGCCTCCCACCTGCCGCACCCGGAGCTGAGCCTTGGCGGTCGCTGCTATCCCCATCCCCTCTCAGCGTGACAGCCCACCCCCATCCATTGCACTCAGCGTGACGGCCCACCCCCCCCCCCCCAGCCACCCTGCTCAGTGACGGCCCACCCCCCCAGCCACCCTGCTCAGTGACAGCCCACCCCCATCCATTGCACTCAGCGTGACGGCCCACCCCCCAGCCACCCTGCTCAGTGACAGCCCACCCCCATCCATTGCACTCAGCGTGACGGCCCACCCCCCCCCAGCCACCCTGCTCAGTGACGGCCCACCCCCCCCCCCCAGCCACCCTGCTCAGTGACAGCCCACCCCCATCCATTGCACTCAGCGTGACGGCCCACCCCCCCCCCCCCAGCCACCCTGCTCAGTGACAGCCCACCCCCATCCATTGCACTCAGCGTGACGGCCCACCCCCCCCCCAGCCACCCTGCTCAGTGACAGCCCACCCCCATCCATTGCACTCAGCGTGACGGCCCACCCCCCCCCAGCCACCCTGCTCAGTGACAGCCCACCCCCATCCATTGCACTCAGCGTGACGGCCCACCCCCCCCCAGCCTCCCCCCACCCCCCCAGCCACCCTGCTCAGTGACAGCCCACCCCCCCCAGCCCCCACCCCCCCCAGCCAGCCCCACCCCCACCCCCCCAGCCACCCTGCTCAGTGACAGCCCACCCCCATCCATTGCACTCAGCGTGACAGCCCACCCCCCCAGCCACCCTGCTCAGTGACAGCCCACCCCCATCCATTGCACTCAGCGTGACGGCCCACCCCCCAGCCACCCTGCTCAGTGACAGCCCACCCCCATCCATTGCACTCAGCGTGACAGCCAACTCCCCCATCCACGCCATTCAGCGTGATGCCCTAGCCCCCCCTCCATCCATGCCGTTCAGTGTGATGGTTGATCCCCCTGCCATCCAACCTGATCACCACGATGGCCAACACTGCCCCCCGTCCAACCACCGATAACCCTCAACCAACCAATTCAGTGTGACAGCTGGTTCCCCACCCCCAAGCCACTCGGCACAACATCCCCATCCAACAATATCAGTGTGAGGGCCGACCACATCCATCCAGCCCACTCAGTGTGATGGGCGACCCCCCAGCCATCCGCTCATTGTGACGGCCATTCCCCTCATCCAACACGCTGAGAGTGAAGGTCCATTTCCCTTCCCAGCCAACCCGCTCACTGTGACCATCGATTCCCCGCATCCAACCCGCTCCGCATGATGGTTGATCCCTCCCCATCCAATCTGCTCAGCGTGATGGTCTCCCCCTCCATCCAACAT